>NC_041383.1:387673746-387719661 GCF_002162155.2 Triticum dicoccoides | reverse complement strand
AGTGCGGGCGGTGGGGCGACGGCGACGGCGGCGCTGGCGGCGGCGACGGCGGCGCTGGCGGCGGCGGGTTGGGCTGGCGGTGGGCTGCGGGGTCGGGGGTGGCGGCTTATAAGGCCCGGGGCGGCGGGAGTCCGGGTCGCCCACGGCCCGTAGGTCGGTTTGACTTAAAAAAAAATCCGACGCATAGAAAACAATTATAGAAAATACTAAACGGACTCCAAAAATCCTGAAATAAATTTTCCCCGTCCTTTAAAAATATAGCGGACAAAGTGAACATTTATTTGGGCCTCTAATGCAATTTTGAAAAATGCATTTTTTTTCCTAATTCAAATAAAATAGCAATAAAACTCCGAATAAAATTTTTATTTGATTTTAATATTTAACCTTTAATATTTATTTATTTTGGGAAAGTCATTTTATCCCCTCTCTTATGTTTTCATATTAGAAATATTAGGAGAGAAAAATAATTAAAACCTAATTATCCTCTTTTCAAAATTTGAGAAAACTCAAATATGAAAATAACAAAATCCCCAACTCTCTCCGTGTGTCCTTGAGTTGCTTAGAATTTCTAGGATCAACCAAGATGCATGGAAAATATGATATGCAATGATGATCTAATGTATAACATACCAAATTGGAAATTTAGGATGTTACAGCAAGTCGACACCACCTTGGATAGGCTATTTCCTCGCAGGTCCCAAATGTCAGTATCCAAATCTGTCACGGTCATGCAGCCTTTCCTATGAAAATTTACAGCCCATTTGATGTGCTAGTTCGAAATAAGTTTGTGAGTGCTAGTGGGGGCTAATCACTTGGCTTCTGTAATGCACAGTGAGCTCAAGCAGCCGGCGAGAGTGATGCTATTTCCCTTGGTTGGGATTTTTTACAATATTTCACTCTAAATTAAACGAATGGCAAGCCATTTGCCTTGTTTCAAAGAAAATATGACAGTCACAGCCGAGTTGAAAAGGGCAAGAACATCTAACTCCAGCTTACAAATTGTACAAAAGCACGAGGGTTAATTGTTCATCAGGTTTATACAAAACCCAGGTTGAAAAGGGCAACAACATCTAACTCCAGCACTGTTTTCGGTAGTCATAGTCAAATGGATCGGTCAGGTCCATAGAACGAACATACTGGGTCGTAAAATTTACTGGATTATGACCACAATATGTTGTCAATGGAAGCCCGATACGTTCAGAAGCTCTTTTGCCCACCTCAAACTCCTTTTTTTGCTCTTCGACATACCCATCCGTCAAAACTATGCTGCTGATAAACTTAAGCCTGATGGAAAATGGTAACCTCGCATTCAGCAAGAAGAATGTGACAAATCTAGTGTTTGTACTGTTGGCTACATATCTTCTAGTGTTATTGTCTTCAATTGAATCTCATGAGAAGTGAGAAAATCCCGGTGCTTACGAATCCACCGATTGTTTATAACTTTTTTACCCCGTCCTATTGCCTAAATAGACATGGAGATTGAACACAGTTAAGGTCTAAAAAAAGAGTATCGAAAGAGCAACAGCTGAACGGTTAATTCTAGTACACTATATGCGGGCTTCCAATGTGCGCGAAATTATCACCTTTATATAAAACTTCTCCAAACATGGAAAGCATTGCAGCAAGCCAATAATCTTGTTCAGATCAAAACTATTCATTTGGATATATAAGATCTTGACAGAATCTAGCACCATTGATAGGCCATCCATGGAGAAACTCTTCATTGAGCATAGAACATAATATTAGTACAAAATGTGTACTCCAAGATGATATATAACTTATGTGCAGAAATTTAAAATGCAGCTTATGGTTACAAATGTAGATGATAATCTAAAGTACCTGAAGAACTGTGGAGCCAAACACCATATTGAAATGAGCACAGAGATCATGTATTACACCCAAGGTCTCCAGTTTACGCGCAGAAAGGACGGTTATTTGCAACGGTGAATAACTAGAATCAAGGATCAACCTTTGAAGTGAAGGGGCATCTTGGATGATGAGCTGCCTTCCGTCGAAAGAAATTCCAGTTCTTACAAGGTTAGCCGACTTTATTTGGAGACAACCAATTCTAACTGTGAAAACAAGCACCAAGCACTCCAGGGCAGGGCAACTGGAGTGGATGATGTTGTGCAATGAGGCCTCCGATATATGAACCCGCACAAGTGAAAGTTTCTTGAGAAATGGGAGTCGAAGGTTTAGTACCAGATTGTCTGGTAGGTAGCACAGTGCAAAGGTGGCGGTGTGGAGAGAGGAGGAAAACTGTGAGATGGACATCGGTGCTGAGGGCACAAGTACATGGCATTCGGTATGTGGTAGGTGATTTCCAGGGGAATAGTAGAGCTCAAGCAGCTGTAGTTATGTGAATTCAGGGGATTTCAGCCAGGCGTCCACCATGCAGGGCATGGTATGCTTGCTCAGGTAGCACGACGAGATGCAGAGGCTTTGAACGGAGCCCGGGTGGGAGGACATGATGGCTCTGGGGATTTCAAAATCATTGAAGAGTGATAGGTGACGACAGGCGAGATTAAGGGGCACGACGCACCATAGAGGGCGCGACTGAATTGAGAGGACTTGGGTGCGGCAGTAATCCTTGGTGGGGAGAACCGAGATGATCTCCCCAAGGACGACGTCCAGGAGATTGCTATGTGGTCCACCCGAGATTCTACAGGTTCCTCGGATCCGGTGGGGGCAGGGTTGCCGCTTCTCCCCGCGCTGCCGGGTGCAGGATCTACAACAGGCGTCGCCGCTGGAGCCTCATCTTCTTGGCGCTGGGGTCAGCCGACTCCATTTTCCTCGAGGGCGTCGCGTCGTGCTCACGCATTTGAGCAGAGTAATGAATGACGAGCCTAGTTGTAGTGGGAGTGAAGAAGAAGGGGAGCTGGGGTTTTTCTGTAGTAGTGAGGAAGAAGGGGAGCTGGGGTTTTCTGTAGGAGTGAGGTGAGGAATTTGGGGGTACAAGTGGAGCGAGCTGACGTGAGGTGGGTGGGAGTGAGGAGGAAGCACCCAGGTTTTTTTGGGGGGCGGTGTGCTGGGTGTGGGTAGCGCCTGTCATTCCGTAAATATATGGGCTTTTGAATTGATTTTACTATTTACTAGGGTGGATGGGTTGTTTTGTCTTGGGCCCAGAGAAACAATTACTACTAGTACAGTGGAGACACTCTACAGCTACCCAGAAAAACAATTACTACTAGTACAGTGAATGCAATACCGCTTCTGGCTCCTCCTAGGTCATCGAAACGTCTCCCTCTACTGAATGTCGTTATACTTTTGTTCACCGACATGCGGGCCATGCAGCGCGTGGGCACATATGCCATCCACCAAATTAGAAGGCAATATGCAAGTGGAGAGTCACCCCGGTCGTAGTGCGGTAGCAATGAGCCGTCATATCACAAAACCCCACCTCCCCGCAGTCTAAGTTTGACAGATGAAGCAACCATCATTTCACTCTTCGCTGAATCCCTTCTCCCTCACCGTCTTCAAGAAAGGCAACACTCGCATCTACCACTGTTCTTCTCTCCCAACAAAGGGAAGGTAAGCGGATCCGTGATGTTGGTATATTTCCATTCAGAGAAAAAAAAAGAACTTTTGCAAAGCAGTAACCGATCCTCACTCTCTTTTTTGTTTCATTGTCATTGCGATTATGTTTTCCTTTCAGTGGTCTCCTAGTATTCGTCAGTTTCATGATGGACCAAGGAGAACCAGGCAAAGATCTGCCGATATTGGAGCAGACGCGGGAGACTGATCCCCGCGAGACAGAAAGCTCCAAGAAGATGGAGGCAGCCACCGAGCCGACCCCAGATACGCTCACGACCACTACTGAGATGGTCAACGCCCTGTTTGA
The DNA here is from genome assembly GCF_002162155.2 of Triticum dicoccoides. NCBI lineage: Eukaryota > Viridiplantae > Streptophyta > Magnoliopsida > Poales > Poaceae > Triticum > Triticum dicoccoides. Next base: position 387,715,820 of record NC_041383.1, on the reverse strand, counting down.
GGTTATAGCCCCCGTGGCACTGCAGGAGCAGTTTCCCCCTTCGAGGATGTGTCCCCCCTCCCCCCGCTGAGGTGCCCAAGGTGATTTTCTTCTTTGCCGATCTCGACTGTGGTTTTTCATCTAAGTATGTGGTGTTGAAGAATACAAAATTTTATTAGCTTCGATGCCATGCTATACATAGTGGTTTAAATAACTTGTGTTTCTTATACTAGAAAGTAATTCAGAATTTGTTTCTGTTTCAATTAGAGCCCTGATGCAGACAAGGATTGTGTGGTTGTACAAGTCACTCGCTATGAGGTGGATGACCTGAATATATGCACGGGGAAAACAGAGTTCTTAGGCTGTTGGATCCTGGAAGCCATTTGCGTTTATACCAATATCGAGTTGTATTCCAACCTCACTGTTGTCAGGCATGTTGTCCTGGGTGTACTGAAGCACAAGAAGTTCAAAGCTACCCCTTATTTTGTGAGGCATACTATTCTTGTCAAGCTTACGCAGGAAGATGACATGGCATGCCTCCACAAACAATTTTATGAGTGGCAATGCCACAAGGTTGTCTTCATGAAGGGTCACAAGATTGAGCTACTGCCGGACGTCCTCGATGATGTTCATGGCAAGGTCCGTCTTGTGTCCAGCCCAAATTAGATTGAGGCATGAAATAGTTGCCCCAACTAGTGTTTAATAGTATTTTGGATTGTGTCTGATTATCCGAACCTTGCTGTTATCGAGCCCTCTGGGGCTAGTACTCTGTTTGAATCCGTCTATGGGAACTGCTGCTACTTTTGTGTGCCCGTGAATCATGTGAGAACCATCATAATTGTTGCCGAAACAGATGCGTCCTCACTAGTTTTTTCATGAATATGGCATGGTAAGACATAAGTTGTCACGGTTTATCATACGGGCAGTGTGTGTTTGTTGAAATATAGTACTCGTTTGAGAACTATGCGCAGATGTATACATAAGTACTTGTAAACACTATTGGTGCTACCCCACTTGTAAGCAGTTGTGCAAAACACGGCACATTGGCTCAGCTCGCTTCAACACTGGGCTATAGACCAACTAACAATCAACAATCTGCTGTTTGACATATAAGCAACTATGTATCTTGTTACAGTGGTTCATGCAGTTAAATGAGGCCACAATGTAAATTCCAAACGTTCACACGCTAGTCCAGCGTTCATGTGGAACACTCACATTAAACTCGGCTTCATAAAAAACTTGAAAAGCATAAGTTAAGCAATTTTATACGTCTCAATGATTCATAGAACATAACAAACATATACTAGTTCACAACAAAAGGCAAAGTTGTGAGAAGGTTTACAAATCTGGAAAAAACAAGCAAGGCTTCTCTGACCAAAGGGTCTCCCGACAGGCTTAAATTTCCTGGAGTTCACTCTGGTTTTTTCCTGTTGCCACCATCCAGGGTTAGGTTCTCTCATTCTAGAATAATCAATTATAATTGTGGTCTCAGCTGGAATGCTGAACTGAATCGTGTACTGACCAGCTGAAATTCTTGTGAATTCCACTAAATTTAAGCACCACTATTTGCAGAAATAACTAGACCACAATGCCTCTTGTCCGCGCACCTGTCCAAAAAACCTCCATGCAGCCGTGCCAGCTAGTCCTGGTCCATGGATGAACTGGTAGAAAGTGCATTCTGGACTAGGATGCAGTTGTTTCCGCTCGTCCCTGCACTGCAATCAGGAAGTAAAACGTACGAATCAGCTTCTTTTAGATTGTGTTGGTCATTCTACCTAGTATCTACCAATGTAGGAATACCTGGAACACTGGTGGTTAGAGGACGCCAGCTAGGAATAGCCATCTCATTTTGTGCAGTTGTACTAAAACTGAGGTGTGTACTTTTGATTGCGCAGACAAGAAACGATATGGAGGCAGACATCCCTGTTTGCGCAAATAAGAAATACAGTTATTTAAACAGTGACAGATATTTGCGGTGGCGTATGATTAACAGCAACATCTATTGTGTTATAATTGGCACTAGATTGACAGTATGAAAGTGCCCTTATGTAAGTAGCATTACATCACATCAACACTGCCACTAGATTACACTACAAAAAAAAACACTACCGTGATGATACGTGTTTGTCACAGTAGGTCGCGTTTTTTGTCATGCATGTACATCCATGACGATTTTATGACAGAATCAAGATAGTCATACATGTGCTGTCGTAGAAGTGTTCCATGACATTACCAAAATTATCATCACAGAAGTGTCCACTTCCATGATGATAAATCACGCGTCACAGAAGTGCTTTCGTCAAGGGTGACCGACACGTGGCATCCACCGTAACAGAACGCCGTTAAGCTATCGGGTCTGGTTTTGGATCCGATAACCCGTTAACAGCCCCGACCAATGGGGATTTTCCACGTGTAAAATCATCATTGGCTGGAGGAAACACGTGTCGGCTCACCGTTGGGACATATGTCAACCACTCATTGGACCGAAGGCGCCTATGATACGGCGACACGTGGCACGGTCCAACAGAGGCCCATTCCTATGAAAAGGCCGGCCCATTTGACATGGTCAAAAGGTGGCAGGCCGGCCCACGGAAAGCCTGTTAATGGCCTGTTCGCATATAGCCCATTTACAACCCGCTAACCCAGGGCCCGTTATGACCTCTTTGAATTAGGCCCAGTAGCATCATCTGGGCCGTCCAATATGATTCCAGCCCATTTTAACTTCCAGCCCATGTGTGGCCCATGACTTCTTTCGGCCCATATGAGTCCCTTTGTAACTCTTGGCCCATTAACGACCCGTGGTGAAACTGGCCCGTAATGAACAATGTATCACTTTATACCCATTAACGGCCCGTTATTCCATTGGGCCATTTCCGGCCCAAGTTATCTTTCAGCCTTCTCAGGGCCCATTGATTCTTGGGCTCATTTGCAGCATTCGGTTACATACGGCCCGTTACTGTCATTTTTTGCTTGTGGGCCAAATTCAGCCCGTCGTTACAGTCGGCCCATTTGCGGACCGTTAATACGTTGGGCCATTTTCATGTAAAAAAACCCCGTTGGGCTGTTTTCATAGAGTTATCAAATACGGCCTATTAACGGCCCATTATGGTCCACGAATAGTACGGCCCATGATTGGCGAAATGATGATACGCCCCGTAGAAGGCCCATCGATCCTATGGCCCGTATGAGGCCCATGGATAGTACGGCCCGTAGAAGGCCCATGGATTGTACGGCCCATAGAAGGCCCATGGGCCCTACGGCCCATAGAAGGCCCATGAATCCTAAGGCCCGTATAGAAGGCCAATGGATCCTACGGCCCGTATAGAAGGCCAATGGATCCTACGGCCGGAAGAAGGCCCATGGATCATACGGCATGCAGGAGGCCCATGGTTACAAAGTCCGTGTGTTGCCATGATTATTTTGGCCTAGTTACCAAAAATAGACTATTGTGGTCACTAGAAAAACACAGAAAAAGAACTGCAGTGACTACAAGCAAACAACTAAACAAGACAATAAGGAAATAAATAAGCAAGCAATTAACGCTAGCCTATTACCGCTGTTACACATATTACATCCATTGGGCATCAAAGTTCGCCACCAGTGCAAGTATAGGGAACAAAGCAGCATATTACATAGACTGGCCGTCAAAATTGGCCACTAGTGCAAATAAACGTGGCAGCAAAACAAGAGCATAACTGAAACAACTTCAGAAGAGCTCAAGAAACGTTATCCTGGGTATCCACCATGCTGGCAATAAGCTTAGCAAGCTTATTAGTTTTGTCCTGTTTGGCGCTAAAATCCTCCAACACTTGTTGTTGCACCAGAAAGTATGCATCTGAATGCTCTAGGGACTTCCGCAGTCCTTCCGCTTCTTGTCGCAGCACAGCTGATCGATGTCTTTCAGCTTGTAGTTGACACTCAAGAAACCGAACTGATTCAGACAGTGAGTTTGAATAGCTTATGCAAGCGGTAGTGGCCAGTAACTCGAACACTAAACCAAGACAGGACTTTGGGGTTGTCTCGTTGTCTTCAAGATAGTCTTCCTTAGATGTTTTATCAGCTTTGTTGGAGACCAATAAGGATGTGTCACTATCCTGAACCTTATCTGCATTACTTCCTTTACCATTGCTTAATAAGGCACTCTTCCCCAATATTCTGTCAGCATTCTAAAAGAAGAAACAAGAAGACACATAACAAGTTTAGCATGTACTAGTATATGAAACTCATTTCGGTGAACCAGTTCATTAGTAAGGTGGACATGATTAAACTACCAAGTCTTCTATTGCCAAGTACTAGTACATAATAAAAGCATCAAACAAACATATATCTATGTCCTATGGTCACTGCATTGTCTTGCCAAATCAAAATAGAGACACAGTTCAAATCACATCAGTTCAAGACAAAGCAGTAGTGAAAGAATACAAAGCATGGGAAACTACATGGCACAACAAGATTTCAGATGGGTACCACGGGTCTACATGTACAACAACACTATTGGCTCTGTCGTGATGCTAGTAATGTGCATGATATGAAAGTCAACTGTATACACAATTGAAATTGAAATCAACAGAGCTATTGATAAGAGCAAACCTGTTAAAGAAACATGCATGAACATACCTGCTATGCCATTGGAGTTTCGATTGGATCCTTCAATTTAAAAATAAGTTTGTATGAGTAAATACAGTGATACAAGAGCAAAGCAATCATAGTTAAAAAAGGCACGTCTAAGCGAGCGCTTAAGCGCGCCTAGGCTCTAGGCGTTGGCAAAACGCATTGCACATAACTACACTTAATCTGTGCATAACTGTGCATAAGCATGCGCTTTGGTCAGTAAAGCGCAAGGCGGTGGGAAAACGCACAATTAACGGCTAGCGCGTTTTTGAATTATGATAGCAATGGAATCTTAAATTAGAACAATTGTTCTTCAGGTTTAGGCACTTGTTCTACATGAATAGAGTACAGTAAGGCGCAAGAATATAATACTTAAAAATAGAAAATGAGCTCATAGACCTTACCACATTCTTGGTTCGGGACTAGTACAGAACAAGGCGTTCCCAGTCATCGTCCAGTAAATGTGTCTTAGGAGAACGTAAGGGAATTTGATGAGTTTCTTTGCCGGTGAAGTACGTTTTCTTCAGGTAATTCTGATACTGCCACCAAGCATTCTTGAAGATAGTAGAGGTATTAGCACAGGTTACGTCATCATGAGTTTCCAAATCGGTCCTTCTCTATAGAGAAAAATGGGAAAATTTGCTTTATTATAACCATCATGGAGGTAGGATGTATGGGACGAAGAAAAGTAATTGCCATGAATAACATTACTTACACATAACTTCTGGACAAACACCTGCAACTGGCATTTTCCTTCATCTTCAGTATAATATTTCCAAGATGGGAAGATACGCACATACGATTTAACAACATCAAATGCGGTAGATGCTAAACTACGACTAGCTGGTTGTGCTTCCTCCACAGGAATAGGCGTACTAACTGGTGGAGTTGGGGTTCGTCGTGATAGTACTGGCCCTTTGGGCACTGGAGCTGCCTTACTAACTGCTCTTGTTTGGGAGCTCTGTGGTGGAGATGGTCCTGTGTCAACAGGAACTGGGTTACTATCGACTGGGGTTGGGGTTAGATTGCGTGAAGCTGGTTCTCTGTCCATCGCAGTAGGGGTACAATCTGTGAGAGTTTGGGTTATGTGTGGTAGGGCTGGTTCTTGTGCATGTATAACCGGGGTGCTATCTCCACCAAGAGGTAGCACTGTTTTATTTGAAGACCGTGTTTTTAGTCTGCTAGATACTGGCATCACCCTCTCCAATTCAAATGGCTGATAAACAGGAAACATAATTGAATGTGCAGACATTGTATGAGAGACAGATGCAATAGATAGTGTGGAAAAAAGAGGGCATGAAATAGTTGACATGTATATTGTTTAACTAAAACGGATAGCATGACATAATTTCACATATATGATGTCTATCTAAACTGGATAGCATTGCATAACATAATTCAAAGATATGATGAATAACTAAACAGGATCGCATGACATAATTCACCTACATGTTATCTAAGTAATCAGGATTGCATCATTTAACTCACATATGTGATTTATATTCTAAACAGAGGGTATTCGATATGATGTCTGAACTAAGAACATGGTGTTGAATATTGTGTATATGATGTCTAAACTATGCCATGCAAGACACCATATGTATGATATGAGCAGTATAACCATGCCAAGTTAGAGCATACACCTCAGTGGGGGAATAGGACTGGTCATCTGTCTCTGAATCCATCTCCGAGGAGCTATCGGGACGCAACAAGAGATCTTCTTCAACAGGTAGCACTGTATGCTCTGAAGGCCTTGTTTTCACTCCAGATTTTTCCATCTCCCACCCAAATGGCTGATTCACAGGAAGAGTAGTTTCATGTACAAACATTGTCAAATGGAAATTTAATGAAGAAAAGGATGGGCAAGATATCATTCAAATATATGATGCCTGGTTAAACAGGATGGCATTGCACATTTCACATATATTATGGCTGGCTAAAAGACATGAGACTGCATAATTCCCATATATTATATAGAAACTAAACAGGTGGCATTACAGAACATGTCTAAACTAAGCAGATGACATATATGATGTCAAAAGTAGGCATTGCAAGGCAACATATGCATGATATGACTAACATCATCATGCCAAGGTAGAGCAAACACCTTGGGGGTAAATAGGAGTGGTCAGCGGCGTCTGAATCCGCCTCAGAGCATATATCTTCCTATGGATTACAATCTGGAGAGGGGTGGGGAGGGTTTGAAATTGAACCCACCATGGAGCAATGTCTGCATGACATTGTATTGCCGCGCAAAACTCTTCTCTTTTTCTCTACATGTTCAGCATGAATGTGTACAATATCTGACATGCATACGAAAAAAATATGGTGAGATTATGTAAGGAGAGCATGCAGATATTTAGAGTGATGGTAACAACCAGTGGATGGATCCAGAAATAATGATAGAAGGCTGATGATTGCTTTAAATTAATAAAAAGACAGATGATGATTGCTTTACTATTTGTTTCCCACCCAAGATGAACAACATAGGCATACCCTAGGTGAACCAGATATTAGACAGACATACTATTTATTGCTGCCTCGATATGCCCCACAACTAATTTAGAACTCAAGTTTGAAAATTAATTTGGACTTGACTTGGGAGTCCAAGATCTGAACAGGATGATAAAGTAGCAGGTAAGTTTAAGCAATGCATAACATAAGCAGAAACAAAAGAGTGCGACCTCTCTTGTGGACCCATGTACTCCTCGGGTTCATCTGATCATTCGATGATGGTGATGCCATTGCGGTGGGTGCCAGCGGCAGGGAAGGAGATCTGAGGCGGCGAAATACGGTCAGGAGTCGTGATGTCTAGTTTGGTGGATGCTTCTGTCGATGGAGCAGCTTAGGTGAGATGGACGATGTCGCGGCAGGAGCAGGACAAACCACACAAAGTTCCCTTCGACACGTACCTGTAACTGAAGTAATTCTGTAAGGGCTCATTTGGCTTGCATGATTCTTAAAACGCAGGGATAGAAAAAGCACCGGAATAGGATAGGAAAATGCACATGGTAAATAGAGCATTTTTAAACACAGGATTTCTGTCAACTTGGGTGTTTGGTTTACAGGAATTGGAAGAGCAGAGGAATGCAAAGAAACATGGCCAAAATAAAGTGAAACCATATGAAAGCGTGTACAGTTAGAATGTTATTCTGGCACCAATGCACTTGGTCTTGTTTTCATGCATAGGATTTTGAAAAGTAGGTCCAGGTGGATGTTTTGCTTCATTCCTTTCAACAAAATACATGAATAATTGAATAGTAGAGTGCCATTGGAAAATTCCCTATTGCTATGTTTTTCCGTTGAACCAAAATAGCCCTAATGGATCGACGTGAATGTATAGTAATAAGTGATGAAACAAGTGTACAACCTCTTTTCCCTAGCCGTGTCGACCTCAGCATCATTGGGTTGGTCGCTGAAGCAGTTGAGGCAGAGGTGGTTGTCGGAGGTGTGGAGGAAGATCTGAGGAATCTGTAGACGGTGTCTAGGGCATTGCTCTGTTGTGATGGATCGTTCTGTCGTTGGAGCAGCTCCGGTGAGCCATAAGACGTCAAGGCTAAAGCAGCACAAGACAGACATCGTCAATATCAAGTGGGATTCTAATAGCATCTCCAATAGATGATGTAAAATGGATATAAAATTTACATCACCAAAAACCACCTAACTACAACAGATGAGGTAAAAACTGTTGACTCTGAACTCAACTATCGAAACTGAAATTTACTGTGGAATCTGAATGCTACTGTCGAAACTGAACGCAATGGTAGTAGAGAGGCAGTTGACATGTAGTTTAGGGAGGGCCTGCAGTTCATCTTCAACCTGCACCCCCCTGAGCCGCCAGCCACCACCGGCTGATCCGCCGGCCCCAGCGCCGCCTCGCTGCCCCGAAACAACTCCCCACCGCCGCCTCGGCCAGCCCTCTAGGCCCCCCACCCTGAACCCTAAGATAGATAGTGGGGTACCTCTCCGGCGAGCCCCCGCCCCCGCTGCGGGTGGTTCTTCCTTAACTCTAGCGAGCCCCCCAACCCCCGAAAATCGACTGACCCAAAAGTCGATTCAGTCGACTGAAGTGTGGCTTAATCAGAGTAGAGAAGAAGCACGAGCGAGGGGGAGAGCAGCAGCAGCAGCTGGGCGAGCGAGTGATCGAGCGAGAACCGGAGCAGCAGCAGCAGCGCGAGCGAGCGAGCGAGAGCCGGAGCAGTAGCAGCAGATCCGGCTGGTATGGACGCCGCCGCCGAAGGGGCCTCGCACTGGGGGAGAGCCGTTGTGGAGATGTCGTCCGCGACACCGGCTTCAAGGTAGTCACTCCATGGGGTGCGGGATGGAGCACCGTCGGCGCCGGGAGGTCGAGTTAAGGAGAAGGTGCGATGCGATGAGTGTACAACCTCTTTGGTGGCGCCGAGTAGGCCTCGGCTTTGTCCGAGGAGTCGGTGAGGATGTTGCGGTTTCGGTGGAGCAGGTTAAGGCGGTGCTGTGGGGATGGAGCAGCCGCGATAGACGAGGCGATCGTCGGAGCAACTCCTTGGAGGTGGAGGACGGGGCGGCTGAACCGGTGGGACGGCGAGATGGACGACGGATCCTCATCCGGGGAGGTGGACGAGGGACGTCGAGCTGTTGCGGTGGACGACGTCGTCGGGGAAGAGGCTCCGGCTGGGCAGCGGTGATGTGGTGGATGGAGGAGGGTGGGGTTTCGCGGCTGGAGCGGAGAGGTTATGGCGGCTTGGGATTTCAAATGGCGAAAAAGGGGCGATGGGAGGGGGTGAAGCATGACTTAGGGACGCGCTTGTCCAAAATGTAGGGTGTGTTACAAAAGTACCCCCACCGATTTGAACTAGCGGCCCTTTCGGATCAGGGTTAGAAGGGGGATTTCGCGTGTCGGGATTTGGCAGCTGGAGGGAGTTTTCGCGCGCGTTGTAATTTCGCGATAGCAAGGCGCGGGTTGTGAAGGCGCCAGTTTTGGGAGCACGGTATCTGAATTTTCGGGATATAACAAGATGCGGGTTGAATTTTTGGGACAAGCCTAATGTGTAGTAATATTGTACTTGTACATACCAAATCAATTCACACTTCCCTCAACCAAAAATAAAAGGAATAAAATAAAATTATTCACACCACACAAAGAGAGAGTCTTGCCCCGTTTTACTATACAAATGCTATTCAAAGCTACTCCCTCCTTCCATCTATATAGGGTCTAATGCGTTTTTCGATGCTAACTTTGACCAAATATTGGAGCAATAATATATGACATGCAACTTACACAAAGCACACCGTTAAATTCGTTTGTGAAAGGTTCTTTCAATGATATAGTTTTCACATTGTGCATGTCATGTACTATTAATCTTGTCAATAGTCAAAGGCGGTCTTAAAAATCTCATTACGCCTTATATAGATGGAAGGAGGGAGTATGAATCCATGTTATGTCCGATTAAATTTTTTCGCTTGCTGTATAATGCATGTAACCTACTCATACCAACATTTTAGTGCATTCCAAATGTCTATACTACCGCTGCAATTCGAACTAAATTTGAATTTGTTTCTCTATTTCAATAAGAATCTACAATCATGATTGTTGCCAACTTCAACCATCATTCGTGTATTACCTTAATAACACACCACATGATTACTATAGAGATAGATATGAACTATGTGTTCTACATGAACTTGAATTCTATTTTTTGAATACACTTGATGTTGATTCCAAATATAGTACATTTGATGTACTAACTATATATTCATAATCTAAACCATGTTCCATACGTACACCGTGTGTATCACACAAAGTATAGCGCCCCGCCCCCTACATTATGACAAGTATTTAGACCTGAGTTGCAAAAGCCACACATTAGCCCAAATTATAATCAATGTTCTACATTATGATATCTTCTTCAAGTATCCGTATCCACTTTTTTATAATGAATTATGATCTTTGTTCGTATTTTACACCTTCACGATCCTCTTCTATTTGTAGCTAGCTAGCGCTAACTTTCTATCGTGCATGCACACGACCACCCCCCTCTCACCCACCCTTAGCGTCCCCTCCATCGCGCATGTTCATTATTTCCCTTTATGTCGTCCACTAGCGGTGTGCGTAGGCCCCCGGCTCCTTCTTTCCGGCACACACCGGTCGATATACCTCTCTAGCCAAGTGTGCCTACAACAAATACATATATACTTCCCCTCTTCTCTTCTCACCGTCCATGCCCCCCTATGTCCAATACGATTCCACGCAGGTGCACACTCCCGCCCCTCTTTTCATTGATCACATACTCACACACTCCTCCCCCTCGACATGGTAGGCCTCTCGCACCACCTCCTAGCCACACCCTCTCCCCATGTCTGCCTCTCCGGACCTTATTTGCTTCTAACACATGCAGACGTGTATATGAACTGATCTCCCTACATATAGCCAGGTCGACTATAATTCGTTTTCACCAAGCACCGATACACTTACCTCGCTACTTATGTCTCTCCTTTTCTCGGACACACGATGGTTGATCTTCCTATGTAGTTACGTATGCTTACCACAACCATATCTTCTCCCCTCATCATCCTTGAATACCTCCCGACCCGTCTCTCACATGCATGTGCATAGACAGACAGACATCCCCCGCCCTCTCTTATTGATATTTGCACTCATACCCTCCGTTTGTCTAGCAGGCCTCTCCCGCCATTTGTGAGACGCCACTAGACCACCAACCCTCCGACGCTCTACCTTTGTCTTTTTCCCAACCTTATTCCTCTACTACACATATCCATGGATGTCGATCGATCTCCCTCAATACAGAGCTAGGTCTCTCTCCTTCCCCACACATATACTAGTCTATCGATCTCTACCCCCTCCCCCCACATCGATAGTCGAACGTTGTAGGTAGGTATCCATGCCACGGAGAAAAATTGCACCTCTGCCCTCTCAAATTCCAGTAGGCCAGCCGCCATGTATCTTTGATGTGGGCAAACACAAATTCGATGGCACTCTTTATCAATCGCGCAACCACACACTTCATCCCTGTTTTCAATTCTATCAATATCTCACGTCCATGACTCCGTTTCACACACATTGCATATGTTATGTTTTTATGATTGAGATATCATCAACACATTGCCTATGTTTCGCACAAACCATCTCTCACACACCCACCCACGTATGTACCTGCACCTAAAGAAGAAGTGCACGCAGGACGCACGTAATCACGTCTCGTTCCCGGCCACACCCGTGCAGGTACATGGTGGAGTTCGTTTCTGTATGAAAAGGCAGCCCACGTGATAATTTGACGCGTGTAGCGATTGTTTACTCGAAGGAGGGTCGGGTACCATGCCTAGACGGAACAACGTTCGACTTGATGCGTTAGCATTATATAAAGTTACATATTCCTCAATGGCACGTACAGAATATGAAACGATTGCCGTGGGGAAAATGGAAAAATGGGTTTGTCTCTCGTCACACCATCTCAGACAAGGCCGTCGTGGCCTCTCTCTCTCTCAGCGTCGGTCAGTGATCTGGCCGCATCCTGTCTGCCAGCGGAAAGGGAGGATGTGCATCGTCTCTCCGTTCGACGGCGTTGAGGCAGCACGTCCCGATCTGCGGTACCCGCCGTTCTCTCTGACCAAGCTCCGGCGCGGTAGGGCTTCGCCACTTGCTCGTTGCCGCAGTATGGGTAGATCCTGGCCGCCGGCACCCTCCTAGTAACATCCCGACGACCCTCAGGTATAGCTTCCTCCGGCGTTGCTCCACTGCCCATCTTCCCATGTTGCTGCATGTGGATCTTCTTTAGTTGTTTGCTTAAATCGTATCTCGGCCGGCGTACTTTCCATCTTGCAATCTCGTCCTCAAACCATTTTTGATAAACCACCATGTGCTATCTTTCCCTTATTACATGGAACATGCTTCTTTTTTGTCGGCGTATGTGTCTTCAACTCGTGTTATTGGGCAGTAATTGTTTCCTTTCGACCTCCTTTTGCAAACAGGGCTATCCATTTTCACCTCGTTGCTATTGCGACCTTTTGGTGAACTGCACAAATCACTTTTCTGAAGAGTGTTTTGTGTAGTTCCGCCAAAATGTCACACGGGCAACGTTTTTACATTTCTGTGGGACTGCGGAAAGGGAGATTGGTTTTGCTATCCTCCTCATCCAACTCCATGCCTAATCTTCTCCAACAAGAAGTTAGTCCTAAAGAGAGATCGTAGGGGTGATCGGCTTCTATTTATGTGTGTTATGTTTCATCATCTAGTTCCACTATTATTGTAATCACACTGACTGGATATCTTTGCAAACAGGGATGGCCCGCTCGATTTTAGTGGAGCTGCACAAAATGATCGGATTGTGGTGTCCTTCATACATCTCTTTTTTTGCTACAGAGTTGGGTGAAACTAGCTACCAAGCAATGAACATTGTGCCAAGGAAATGGAGCCATGCCTATGAATAGCATCGATCAATTATATCTTTCTCTTTATTTGTACACCTTCTCACAACTTTGTCTTCAGTTGTGATGTGAATATTGGTGCTGATCTTCGAACCATTGAGATGCATTAGCCATGGTAGTTTCATTTGTATTTGATGGAATGTTGTAACGGAATAATCTCGAGGAAAGACACATGAATTCTAAGTTGAAACCTTTTTTTCCTGCGGGAACCAAAGTTGAAACCTTCATAGCATCACAATACAATTTCATCAAAATTATGCGTACATATAAACAAATCATGAAGGATTGATAGCAATGCTAGAAACAATTCAACTTCGTTTCGCAGACATGTTGGACATCCTTCATCCGGCTCCACCTGTCATGCAGCAATATTGAGTGCACAACACAACTTCAGGGAAAGATTCACCCCGGTCATTGCACCGCAGTACTAATGACTAGTGAGCAGTCAAATCATAGAGCCCCACCTTCGCTACAGTAAGTTGCTCGGACGAAGCAACCATCATTTCTTTGTTCCTTGAGTCCGCTGGTACTCCCATATTCCCACAATAATAAGTTGCTCCGGCGAATCAACCATCACTATATCCGCTCACGTGTGATGACCACAGGAGCTATCCATTCAGATAGCATGTTAAAGAAAATAAAGGTCGATAACTAATGCGGCAAACTTTCAAAAAAAAACTAATGCGGCACCTCGGGCCAACGCGGCCAGATTGCATTTTGCACGAGAAATTACACACCATGTTTCATTGACATGTGGTCCCGTTCCAACATATCAGTGAGAGGGTGACGAGTCCTTTTCTACTAGTAGTATTTCCGAATGGACGTGTAGGCCGGGGCGCCTCCTCGTGAACCGTGGCAAACTGGCAACCGTCCACCGACTCTTCGCCTTTCCCTCTCGATTTGGAACTGCTGTCGCACGCTCTTCCTCTCCCTCCTCCATTTTCCTTCAGCCCTTCACCCTTTCTTCTGCCATTGTTCGATCGTCTTCTCCATGGAGGGAACAAGCTGGAAACGACCCCGTTATTCTTGCCCCGATCCGAAAGATGACGTGGTGGAGGAACTCATTGATCGGTGCGACGTCATCACCTCGGCTAGCATGGCAGGTTCGTTCAAGCCCATTCTCGACTCAACTAATAACATCATTACAAGGAACCCAAGAGTCAAGGAGCGGTTTGATCTCCCCTATCTTTTTCGCCGTGACCCTGATGACTACTAGCGCGGGGACGACGGAGGCCTCGCCTTGTGCAAGTTGATGCCGCTTGATAATGATATGTATGATGTTAAGATGCCATCGCTTGAGGGCAAGGATTGTGCAGGCGCAAATGGAGACTGGATTGTTTACATTGGGTCCAACTGCGAGTGGGAACTTGTGAATGTGTACGCTCGTGACCGGGTTCCACTTCCAAAAATCTCAGCAGACTGCACAGAGGTTGAGCACACCGATATTGTACGCACGTTCAAATACGATCATGGTGACTGTCTTCTACGGAAGATAGCAATTTGTCGAGTTCCCAACCGCTCTTGGAATTACAACAACTACGAAGTTGTTGCTATCTTCAACAAGCTTGTTGCCGTCCTTCGTGGTTCTACTGGATGGATATTGCTCAAAAATCAGTTTCTATACAAGGATGTGTACTGTGATGCAATTCAATACGAGGGCCTTGTGTTTGCTGCCACCACTTGTTTTTGCATGGAATCCTTATACTTTCGGTATGTTTGTCTTCCACTATAATTATAATTGTTTTATCCACATGCATGAGGGTTAGCAAGTTTCCCTTTACTAATTAACCTTCTTCTTGTGTTTCCAAGGTCCTGTGAACATTCCACCACCTATACTTGAAAAAATTTATAACCAAGGGGGAGATGATGATGGTGATGATCACGAGCATGAGGACGAGCAGAACGTATATACTCAGTGGCACCTGGCAACTAATTCCGATGGATCACCTCTTCTTGTGTGTATACAGCGCACTGAGTTTGTTACTACTGAGGGAGCATGTGTTGTCTCCCATGGTCGCACTCTTCGGACCTATTCCAACACCCGTTGCATGGTATTCGGGATGGTACTAGTGTGCTAGCGCCAACACCTTCTCCCTGGTACAGAATTGATAGTCTTGGAGAAAACTCGCTCTTCCTTGGACAAAACTATCTGATGATGGTGAAAGGCGATCCAACTGCTGTTGACACAACGTTACTAGTACCATTTATGAGAAGCAACTGTGTCTATACATCGGACATTTGGGTGGTTCCCTACCCTGGTACTGATATAGTAGGCCTCTTCAGCCTGGATGTTCAGTCCTGCGTTGGTCTCGAGATCGACAATAAATGGCCCATCCCAGAGAATCACTTGTGGTTCAAAGCAAGCATTTCCAACGCCGAGGAATGGTTGAGTTGAAGTTCATTTCATTGCTTGTTATTTTTTGTGTGGTGAAAACTTTAGTATTTGTAATGTATCCTCATTGTCAATGTGGGTTGATGACCTGTTGTATGTAATAAAATGATATGCCTATGATAAACTTACTAAATTTATGAATGGCTTTCGAGTCGCTTCTCTGAGTGAGTGGTGCGACAAGGCAAAAATATATTTTCCGAATACATAATTGTATGTGCATTGCAACAGGTTATCAGATGAGGCCAATCAACAATAGTAGTACACTATTTGTACTAGCTTCGCCTGCTTCGCGCGTCGGTGGGTGTTTTTACTGTAGCCATATGTTAATATGTGTTCGCTGTACGTAACCAGCACCTCGAATCCTCGATACTTGTACTATATACTCCCTCCGTCCGAAAATACTTGTCATCAAAATGTACAGAAGGGGATGTATCTAGAGATATTTTAGTTCTAGATACATCTCTTTTTATCCATTTTGATGACAAGTATTTTTGGACGGAGGGAGTAGTAAGTAGTAGGAGTAGTAGGGTGGCATGGGCCAGAACAAGCATTCAAGTCCAGGAGTACGGCACATGCCACCACCACGACATCCATCTGACACCATATTATTTCTTGGAGTCCATGCTAGAGAAATCTCTTCAACCTCGTTGTTTCTCTAACTTCAGCCATCGCGCGACGGGCGAGGTGGGTGTTTGCCAATAGTCGGTTTCCTCAACTGCGGTCCCACTTGTAAGGCCAACTCCAACGCACGACCCCAAACGGACCTTCATTTTGCACGAACTCCCATGATAATTTTTACTAGAAAAGCAAGACCAAAGAAAACAAGAACCACAAGAATACATTTTACTAGTACTCTAGAAGATATCCAACTTCCATAATTACGCCTATAAGTTGGATTAGTGCCTTCTTGATGCATTCATTGTTGATCTGCGGAGGCCCGATCTTGCGTGCTTCTTTCTTCTTCGAGTGTAAAGAAGTAGACGTTGCTTCCTCGCATCTAGTCTCATGTCTAGCCTATATTCTACTAGGAGTATCAACAAGTGCACTAGTCTCATCTCTAGCCTCTATGCTAGCTAAAAGTGCTAGAACATCTACTAAATTGCGCTTTATCAATATATGGATGTACTCTTCTTCCCAATACAAAAACTTGCATCCATTCTACTCCCTCTGTTGCACAATACATGCCTTCTATTTTTCAAAATATATATGTATCTAGACATGTTTTAGTATATAGGTACATCCATTTTGGACAAATGGAAGTCAAGTATTTTGGAACGGAGGGAGTACACAATAAATTTTTTAAGTTAGCACAACTAGTCTAATCCGAGAGCACAACTGAAGATTTGGTCAGGTTCTTCCTCCTTTTGCCGACAGGTGGGACATCCAACATCCAGGTCGTGTCATGCAAGAAAATAGAGTGGTAGTTGAAGCCACGTGATGTGCATCTTGGGTTAAATTATAAATAGAATCTTACTACTCTTGAGTAACTCCAAAAGCGTCCACCGAATATCTTCATTGGATTTGTTTTTCATCACCATCACATCGAGGTGAAAGATGTGCAGGTTCAGTGGGTCCTCTTGCGTTTTCACTGACATGTGGGACCGCATGTGAGCAAACAGACGATGGGCTCCGCGCGTCTGCTGGCTGGCTGAGAAGAGAGATAGAGGAGGGCTGAGCACGGACTCCAGGAAATTTGTTCTACGTAATCAGCACCTTGATATTCGCGTGTGGTTGTTTCTAGAATAAAAAAAGGAGGTACCCCTACTTATGTTACTCCCACTACGCCTAGCCTAAGGTTAGTAGGTGACCTTGCGCTTGGTTCTTCGCCTCTTCCGGAAGTCGATGGTTCTACAGTAGTGCTTCTGGCAATCTGACACCAAATGAACTGTTACACGTCCACCACTTGTAAGCAAAAGTTTCTCCTTGTGCTGCGAGCCACCGCGCACATGTTGGCGAGGGAGAAGGCGTAATCAAGCTTCTCGTCGTTCTGCGAGTTGACGGGACACATCAAAGTTATTTACTAGTAGTACGTACTCTCTCCAAAAAATAGCTGACCATGTCATTGCTACCATCCCATGCTCCGTCGTTGAGTACGTGCACTATTCACGTGCCATCGAGGAGAAAAAATATTGCGTAGGTGCCATCGAAGTGCACGACTCACTTACGAAAAAGGGGTTTCCCCCCGCTTTTCCCCCTGCACGACTCACTTACGCACTGCTAATCTGATTATCTCCATTTTCGTGCATGACACATGCACCTTGATGCTAGATGTCTCGCGTGTTGGGAAAAGGATGAACAAAGCTCATGTAAAAGAAAAGAGTTGAAGAGCATAGATTCCCGACGACCGAGAAGGAGCAAGGAACCTCGCGGTGGAGCGTCTGCAAGGAACCTTGCGCGTTTTCCCCTGTTTTTTGCCGCCTACCCACCTATAAATAAATAAAAGAACATGAACTTTTCGCTAACCACTAGAAACGGTACATCAGGATGCTAAGTTGAAGATGTTTTATACTCCCTCCGTTCCCAAATATAAGTCTTTTTAGATATTTCAATAAGGGACTACATACGAAACAAAATGAGTGAATCTACACTCTAAAATATGTCTACATACATCCGTATGTTGTAGTCTATTTGAAATGGCTAGAAAGACTTATATTTAGGAACGGAGGGAGTAGTTTATATTGAAGTATTGATAACCACGCAACAAGCCACGCATGTACAGGATGCATGCAGCCACGCATGTACACAAGCCAACGCACTAACTCCATCTGATCCAACTCATGCACATACGCGCACAGCATGGAGCACACAACGCACGTACACAAGACATGCATGCACACACGCTCAGCCGCAGAATGCACGTGAATAACACATGCATGCGCACAGACTCAGCTGCATGGAGGCATGCGCCATCCGCGGCGACGTCCGGTTCGTCGTGCTACGGTGAAGCTCGCACGCAACGGCGCATACACATCTCTTGCAGCACCTCTTTTCCGTCGTTGCTCAACTACTAGTCGGAGACAAAGACGACCGCGACCTCGGCCTTAGAGCTAGCACCGATGAAAAAACACACAGGCTGCACGCACACGAGCACATACGGAGTGCCCACGACGTGGTGGTGGTGCGTCCCCAGTCGCCTCTACTCCTTCTGCGCAGGTTGTCTATCAAGGAGGCTGCATGCTAATGATGATGTGGGTGAGATCTTCTAGGACTCAGATGATGATGAGGAAAATTATGAGACACAAGGTGATGTACACCGTCAAGGTCCACGGTCAAGGGGGTGCTAGTAAGTGCTTAGATGTGCTTAGAGCAAGTACAATAGAGTTGAGTCAGCGGGCTATAAGGAATAAACTAGTATATTTCTGCTTAGTTGGAGGAAAGAGAAGAGGAGAGAGAAGGTAAGCGGGCTCTTTGTGAAGATCCAGCTCTAGCACGTGCTCCCAGGCACTTTCTGAGAATGAAAGGTGGGCCACATGATAAAAAAGTAGTACACTCTTTTGATCTACTATTGTACATGTTGACTATAAGATGGGCTTAGATGGCACTGGCTTATAGCCAGCACCTGGCTATACTATTAACCATGCTCTTTAGATGAGGTGCTAAGTGCATTAAATGGCTTAGTAACTCAAGTCTTCAACGCATAGGTGCTTAGTTTATTGGTGCCACATCATATTTTATCCCTACGTGGCAGGCTTAGCAGCTATACATGGTGGAGCACTGGGAGAGGCCAAGCTGGTCATAGTGGGGAGTAACTTATACTGTAACATATTACTATGTTACTCTAAACATCTCTATAAACCGGAAAGGAGGGAGTAGTAACATAGACTAGTGTCATATGCAGAGTATGGGAGCACATGATATTTCCCCGTCCGGACCAATCCCAAGTTGGCTTCTCACCTTCTTGGCCCAACAAAAACCCCTCCCCCCTCCCGTGCGCGATTCCCGCCTAGCGCCAGCTGAGCCCGCCACTCCACATTGATGGCAAGTCAGGGCGACATGACCTCTCACTGCTTCCGCTATTGAAGCGGCGCGCGGACCGAGGGCACCGCCCGCTGCACACCCGGCATTTCAGACTACAGAGTGGAGAGTAACTTTAGAGCAAGTACTACAATTAGATGACATAAGAAGGCTATAAGGATTTAAATATAGTATTTGTGCTTAGTTGAAGGAGAGACAAAAGGAGAGAGAAGAGAAGCGGATTGTAATCGTGTAGCCGGTTGTACTCCAACATACTTTGTGAGACAAAAGATGGGGCCATTATTAATGATATAGTATTTATACTAAAGGGACTAACAGACGCCTTAATTACTCCATTTTTTTAGACAAACCTTGGTGGGGCTATTATTGACTTTTTTTTGAGCTATTATTGACTTGGACATGGGGTTTGGGGGCCAAAGGCCTACTATTATACTCGCACGATCGTCCTGACTTGCTCTACCCTAGCCGCCGCTGTATCATATGGTTTCGCACCGCTCCAGATCTTAGCGCCGCCACGCAATTCTTCTCCAGCCCTCCTTCTGGCGTGCACCGCGAGAAGGGACAGTAGTCCTCCAAACCCCGCCTTTTGTGATCCTCTACGGGAGAGGGGCGATCAGGTTTTTGGGGAGCACACTCCTGTGACTGCTAACAGCGACGACTTCCTCAACGACAGCCTTCTTCCCCGACCTCGGTAACCTCTTCATCAATGACATGAGTGACAACATCAACCACATCGGTTCTGCTCCCGCTATACAGTGTGTGATTCTGTCCTCCTGGTTTAGTCCGCATCATTACTTTGATGTTTGCAATTGTCATCATGATCTATTTACTGCTAATTCGGATTAAATCTCATACTAAGTTGGTCATATATTCAACAATCCAATCCAAAAACCTGATTACAGGCAATTTACTCCGAGTGGTTTTGCTGCACTTTTGAAGCCGCCTACTTTTAAGGGGGTGCAATATAAAAGGTGTCGCACAAGAGCAGTATATTGGTTTCAGATCATGTACTGCTATGACGCCACTAAGGGTAAGCCTGAGGGCGATCTTAATCCTACACAGTAGGAAGCTTTTCAGAACATGGATACCCTCTTCAAAGCCGCCCTGCTGAGTGTTCATGACGATTCCATTGTGGATTCATATATGTCGTTTGACAGCAGCAAAGACATGTGGGTTGCGCTTGAGGCTACGTTTGGCCCCTCGGGCGCTGGCAACGAGTTGTACGTCATGGAGAAATTCTGTGACTACAAGATGACTGATGAGCGCTCTGTTGTTCAGCAGACTCATGAGATACAGTCACTCTCTAAGGAACTTGAGTACTTTAAGTGTGTGTTACCGGACAAATTTGTTGCTGGGACCATCATTGCCAAGCTTCCAGCTTCGTGGAACGATTTTGCTACTTCTCTGAAAAACAAGAGACATCAGTTTTCTGTTTTGGATCTCATTAGCACTCTTGATTTTGAGGAGAAGGCGAGAGCAAAAGATACACGTGCTCGGGTCGCTGAGGGAGTTTCTAGTGCCCACATGGTAGACGAGAAGAACTTCCAGCCCAACCAGCCCCAAAACAACAAGAACAAATCTCAGGGGAAAGGCAAGTTTGATGCAAAGAACAAGCCATCACATTCTACCAACTTCAAGAAGAATTCTCATAACGGGAAGGGATACAAACCTCAATTTTGGTAGCACCGCACAAAATTTATATGGCCGCATCTACCTACTGTCAACTAACCTCATGGTGCTCCAGGTATTCCTACATTCGTAACTAGGTACAATGACCACCGCAAGATGAAATTAGCTTATTCGTACGTTGACTTGCTGAATGCAGTGCGGAACGATCCTGTCATGTGTGGAGGAGCAAACAAGCAGTGCAGCCGAAGGTGGAAATCAACCAAGGACTTATGAAATTATATATAATCTTCCTCAGGTAGGTCAATACCCCCTTCGTCGAGATGATCGTGTTTTGTCATGACGAGCTATTGATATGTGCTACTATTTTGCAACACCATTTAAGTATAGCTATTGTTTTTCTATATTTTCAGATTCAGGACAATGAATATGATTTCAGGGGAACTGCATAATATGGACCCATGTTGAGTCATCTCTATTGCCTCATGTGTTTGCTGCAAATGTGTCAGCATCAATTGCAAGATGAGGCAGCTAGCTAGTTGTGGAGTTGCCAACATGCTCAAAGTGATCGCAACATTCAGAAGAAACAAGCATGCCCAGGAAATTAATGCGTGCGCAGGGAGGCCCTTTGCTCAGAGAAGCATCGACCGATTTTCTTTATTTCCACACCTTCTCACAGCTTTGTATTGGTTATAGTATGGTGAATCATTGAGATGCATAGACATGCTGAACTTTTGTTCATCTGAATGTTAGTTCAATGTGAGTGTCTGCATCCAGTACCGCATCCTCTAATTTGGTGGATGCACACAGAGAAAATAAATCACCTTAATTTACTCCATAACCACCCTATTAAATAGGCCTAGTAACAAACCAGGCGCATGCAGTGGCTGGCGGGCACATGCATCCTGCATGCACGGCCAGTCAGCCAAGTCCATGCGCCAGCTCCAATGCAGCAACGCAAAAGAAGAGAGCGGTTCTTGGGAAAAAGCGAGTAGTTAGTGCAGCGAGCCTTATAAACACGAATAGCCGCTCTCCCGCTTCCGTCTCCCCCCAATTCCCCCCGCTCCCCAATCTTCGTCACTCGTCCAGAAAACCCCGCTCACCCTTCTTCCTCACTCGTACAGAAAACGCCTGCTCCTCTTTTTCCACTCCTACAGAAATCCCCAGCCCTCCTTCTTCCCCACTCGCACTGCAACTAGGCTCGTCTTTGGCTACTCTGCTCAAACCCATGAGCTCGGCGCGACAGCCACAAGGAAAATGGAGTCGGCTGGCCCCAGCGCCAAGAAGATGGGGCTCCCGCCAGTGGTGACGCCGGTTGTAGATCCCGCACCCGGTAGCGCGTGGAGAAGTGGCGAGCCCCCCCCCGGATCTGAGGAACCGGTAGAATCTCCGGTGGACCGCATCAGCGATCTCCCGAGCGTCATCCTTGAGGAGATCATCTCGCTTCTCCCCACCAAGGATTGCTGCCGCACACAAGTCCTCTCAACTCGGTGGCGCCCTCTATGGCGCACCGCGCCCCTCAATCTCGACTGTCGTCAGATATCTGTCCTTTTTGAATTTGATCTCCTCAGAGCCATTGTCTCTTCTCACCAGCAGGGCCCCGTTCAATGCCTTTGCATCCCGACAAGCTACCTGTTGTCCATACCCGGCAAGGTGGACGCTTGGCTGACATACCCTGAATTCGGAAAACTCCAGCAGTTTGAGTTCTACCATTACCACGAAAGTTTCATACCACGAACATACCAAGAATTCGTGCCCACACCATCGTTGTCCATCTCGCGGTTTTCCTCCTCTCTCCACACCGCCACCTTCGCCCGGTGCCATCTACCAGACGATTTGGTACAAATGCTTCGACTCCCAATGCTAAAAAAACTTTCGCTTGTGATGGTTTATCTGTCGAAGGCCTCACTGCACAACATCATCCACTCCAGTTGCACTGCCCTAGAGCGCTTATTGATTGTTTTGGGAATAGAAATCGGTATCAGTTGTCTCCAAATAAAGTCGCCTCACCTTAAAAGCATTGGAATTTGTTTTAAAGGACAACAACTCATCATCGAAGATGCCCCTTCACTTGAAAGGTTGCTCCTTCATAATTGTTATACACCTTCAGAAATAACTGTCGTCTCTGCGCCCAAATTGGAGACCTTGGGTGTAATTTGTGACCCGTTTAATAATCACAAGGAGTTGGTGTTTGGCTCCTCACTTTTTCAGGTACCGTATATTATCATCTACACATTTGTAATCATATGCTGCATTTTTCATTTGTGCGCATACGTTTTATATCATCTTGGAGTACACTTTGGGTACTAATATTATGTTATATGCTCAATGAAGAGTTCGTCCATTGATAGCCTATCAATGTTGCTGGATTCTATCAAGATCATATATATCAGAATGTATAGTTTTGATCTGGACATAATTATTGGCTTGCTGCGATGCTTTCGATCTCTGGAGAATTTATACATAGAGGTGATGTCGGAGTAATGGGCCATGGGTAGCCTCACCGGGGTCCCTGAACTTATCCAAACTTCGGGCCGGCTTCGCCCCGTAGAATCCCAGACTAAAGCTCCGCCCTCCGGAGGCCGGCTGCCTCAACGGCCGGCCACCAGAAGACGGCTAACCACCAACAGACGGCCCGGATCAGCCAGCTCTAGTCAGCCGGCCACTAGAGAAGATGGCATCGTGCAGGCGGCCACCTGGCGCCCTCAGAGTCTGCACCCCCATCAAGAGGACGAGATAGGGCGTCGCTACAGTGAAGCCCCTCGCACCCAAATCTTGGGCTTGGCGTGGCCACAGTGCCCCATACAGGCGGAGATCTCTGCACGGTGCGGCACTATTGTCACTTCCCCTTGACGTCATTCCAGACAGGCGGAGCCCTGTTCCCCACGACGACCTATCGGTACTGCCTGCAGGCAGCGGGTCGTGTCTGGCAGTGACACCTCGGAAGACGGCAGACGCCAAACCAGTCAGACTTGGGGAAGGCCGGCCTCCAGCAGGCGGCCGTCCCTTCCATCGAAGGAAGTGCGCCATTAACCTGATGAGACCAAGTGTGGCTACAGTGATCTCCCACCAGGTGGTGGGACTATAGCCACACTGAGATGACCAAGCTCACGTCATTAGCAGCACGACTACAGTGAACAGCCACCAACTAGACACGCCAGCGGCGGGCACGGCCTGTCGGCTCCGTACCGGACCGGTCGGTGGGGCCCACAAGGCGGCGGGCCCCAGTAGTCAGTGAGAAGCCGGAGGCCGGAGACACTGACAGCCGGGTCCAGCACCTGGCCAGATTACCATTGCACCCCTGGGGGGTAGGCCTATATAAACCCCCCAGGGCACCCATGCAAAGGGTTCCCACCCCATTAGAACTAGCCACAACCCTGAGCAGGAAGAGAGCTAGCCTTGCCTCCTTCTGCCTCTAGAACATAGCTCAAGGAGCACCTTTGTATCACTTGTGCCTTAGTGATCATGCGGAGACCCCGCAGAGCAGGACTAGGGGTGTTATCGCCCAGGAGAGCCCCGAACCTGGTAAAGTATGCCGACGTTCGTGTCTACGCCTTATCCTGCTTCCAGGCACCAGCGACGTTCTACTCGCTCCCACCATGATAAGCCATCCATTGGCATATGTCGCACCCAACCCCCGACATTTGGCGCCCACCATGGGGCGAGGTGCACCATCTCCCGGAGACCTGCTCTGGACGGGAACCTTGTTCCTTCCTCGCGAGCGAAGCCAGCCCAGCACGCCCGATGGCATCATCCTCGACGTGCTGCACGGCGCGGAGATCGCCTGCACGGTGAGCTGCCTCGCCGACCTTGTTGGCGAGATCCACCTCTCCGACGAGCCGGCCTCCGACGCGGGCACTGGCTGCCCCGAAAGCCGTCTCGTCAGCCTCCTCGACCAGCTTCACGTCACCAGTGAGCCTGCTGCAGACCTGGAGTCTGTTGGCTCCACCGACCCGATGATTGTCGACTCCGACACGGCGTCGCTTGATGCGTTCCCCACCAACATGGTGATCTACGATGAGCCGCCTCCTCGCGAGCACAGCGGTGGGAGCACCATCACGGAGGTGCTTGTCATCAACAGTGGCAAGCGCTCGGCCGGAGACGCTCGAGACCCACTCGAAGTAGCGCTGCGAGATCTGTCTGCGCCTATTCCAGAGGATGCAGACGCTGAGATGCTGGAGGCACGTCGTGTCCAACTCCTCGAAAGTGTTGGGCGACTGGCCAGCATGCGACGCCTCTTGGATGCCTACCGGCGTGAGATGGACTGGGCCGTTGGTGGCACGCCGGCTCTTGAGGAGCCTAGCCGCATTGGCTCAATCCGGCAGCGTGGTGCGACTATCGCCAGCTTGTTCGGGGCAGAACACCCCGTCTACGCCACGCCTACGGAGAACATCTGGGCCGCCTGACGGATGAGCTGGACAAGTACGAGGGCGACGAGCGTCGCCACATGACGGAGCGAGTCCAGCAGCTCCTAGACGCGGCCGCCGCATAGCACGAAGTCGGCTGCCGCACTGAAGTGCCCGCCCCGCGGAACGATGAACCGCCCCCTAGCCAGGACCATGGCGCGACGTCCCAGACGCCGACTAGTGGCACCCACAGAAGAAGAGGTAACGAGCCGGCTGCCAGCCACAGCCGCACTCGCCTCTCCATCGAGCGTGACGAAGACGACCACCCTCGAGCGGTGGAGCGGCGAGGCGACCCACCTCCTCCTCCGCCTCGTGGAGCAAGGAACCCTACTCCACCGCCTGTCACACACCCGACACTCGGCGACCGCGTTGGTCGTCGAGAGGGAGTCAGAGAGAACGACGCCCGCCATCGGATCGATCTCCTCAACCGATCCCTGGCACTAGAAGAAGAAGACGCATTGGGCCTGCCTTGCTTCGGCCCCCAAATCCAAGATGAGCCCTTCCCCAAAGGGTTCACGCTCCCAAGGGATACACCCAAGTAAACCGGCTTCGTGAAGCCGGAGGACTGGCTGGTTGACTACTCCACAGCCGTCATCATAGCGAACGGCAACAAGCGCTTTGTCGTGAAGTATGTCTCGCTCATGCTTCAGGGCACAGCCCGGACGTGGCTCAATAGCCTGAAGCCCCGCAGCATCAACAGCTGGGTTGATTTCACCGAAGCCTTCATCCGCAACTTCACCAGCATGTATAAGCGGCCTCCCAAGCCCCGACAGCTCTCCTTGTGCGTCCAAGGGCCCAATGAATCAACTCACGACTATCTCACGTGCTGGGCTGAGCTACACAATTCCTATGAAGGCGTGCACGAGGTGCAGGCAATCGAGTATTTCACCACCGGGTGCCGAGAGGGCACCCTCCTCAAGCATTGACTTCTCTGTGACGAGCCTGCGGCTCTCGACGAGCTGTTGATCATCGCCGACAAGCATGCGACGGCCGACTCCTCCATGAAGGCGGAAATCCTAGTTGATGCGTCCGGCAAGGTGGCACCTCAGGCTCCTCGGACTCCGACAGGTGACACCAGTCGGCGACAACATCCAAGCGACAACAAGAGGAAGGCCACCCAGCCGGTTTCCACCAGCCGGCAGGTGGCGACAGTCGAGGACCAGCAGCCGGAGGGGCAGCCAGCGCCCAAGCGTCAGAAGGGCGGCAAGCCCAATTGGTTGCCTGCCTTCTCTTACGAGCAGACCCTAAATGCACCCTGCAAGTTCCATAGTGGCGCGAAGCCGTCCAACCACACCACACGGAAGTGCCATTGGATCACCAGGATAGCCAAGGGAGATGGACTCCTGCCTCCTCCGCCTGCCAGCCCGCCGCCTCCTCAGCCCCAGCAGCCGGTAGCCCGGCCAGTCGGCGCCATACAAGACAAGTATCCAGAGGAGCATGGAGCTTATGTTGTGTTCACCAGTGTGGCAGATGACATACACAGAAGATGGCAACAACAGCAAGAAGTACAAGCAGTGGCCTCAAATGCTCTAGAATTCATGCATTGGTCTGAGAAGCCCATCAGTTGGAGCAGGGCCGACCACCCGGAAGTGATGCCTTCCCCTGGTTCCTACGCCCTGGTCCTAGATGCAACCTTTGCAACGGAGAGGCGGGAAACTCGCTTCTCCAGGGTCCTGATAGATGGCGACAACAACATCAATATCTTGTACCGTGATACGATGGAGAAGTTGGGAATCAAGCAGAAGCAGCTCCTCCCCAGTCGGACTGTATTCCATGGCATAGTCCCTCGCCTTTCCTGCTCACCAATCTGCAAGACCCAAATTGATGTTCTCTTTGGAGACAAGAATCATTTCTGTCGTGAGCCAGTCTGGTTTGAAGTGGTGGACCTTGAAAGCCCCTACCATGCGCTGCTTGGCCAGCCCGCTCTAGCCAAGTTCATGGCAGTCCCCCACTATGCCTACCTCAAGATGAAGATGCCAAGTACCAAGGGGATCCTGACCATAGTTGGGGACTACAAGAAATCGACCGCGTGCGCTGCGGACAGCAGCCGGCTGGCAGAGTCCCTCGTGATTGCAGCTGAGAAGCGGCCCTTGACCGGGTGGTGGCTTTGGCAGGCGAGAGGCCGGAAATGTCACCCATCCCCAAGGAGTCAGAGGTTGAGGGCTCATTCAAGCTGGCAAAGGAAACGAAGAAGATACCCCTGGACCCGGAGCACCCGAAGAGGCACACTATCATAGGTGCCAACCTTGACAACAAATAGGAAAGCGAGCTCGTCGATTTCCTCCATGAGAATCGGGACATCTTCGCATGGTCTCCCAAAGACATGCCGGGTGTTCCGACGGATTTCGCCAAGCACAAGTTACATGTCCGACCTGACGCCAAGCCGGTCAGGCAGCCCTTGCGCCGCCTGTCAGAAGAGAAGAGAAGAGTTGTCAAAGAAGAGATGGACCGGCTTCTAGCTGCCGGTTTCATCATGGAAGTATTCTTTCAGAGTGGCTGGCCAACCCAGTTCTTGTGTTGAAGAAAAATAAATAGTGGTGCATGTGTATTGATTATACCAGCCTCAACAAAGCTTGCCCCGAAGATCCCTTTGCCCTGCCCAGAATTGACCAAGTGATAGACTCCACAGCCGGATGCGAGCTGTTGAGTTTTTTGGATGCATACTCAGGGTACCATCAGATAAAGTTGAACCCGACTGACAGGTTGAAGATCACCTTCATCACACCATTTGGAGCCTTCTGCTACCTGACCATGACGTTCAGCTTGCGGAATGCTGACGCCACATTTCAGTGTTGCATGCAAAAGTGTCTCCTCAAGCAACTCGGCAGAAATGCCCATGTCTATGTGGATGATGTGGTGGTGAAGACAGAGAAGCATGGCACGCTGCTACAAGACCTCAAGGAAACTTTTGAGAACCTGCGCCGATTCCAGATCAAACTCAACCCAGAGAAATGCGTCTTTGGAGTACCAGCCGGCCAGCTCCTCGGCTTTCTGGTCTTAGAGTGGGGCACAGAATGCAACCCAGTGAAGATCAAGGCCATTGAGAAGATGGAGGTGCCCACCCGACTGCTGGATGTACAGAAGTTCACTGGCTGCCTGGCATCTATCAACCGTTCCATCAGTCGGCTGGGTGAGAAGGCTCTCCCCCTGTACCAGCTCATGAAGAAGACCACTTTTTTCAAGTGGAACGACAAGGCGGACGAAGCTTTTCTCCAACTCAAGAAGATGTTGACCACCCCGCCTATCTTGGCGGCTCCAAATGAGAAAGAGCCCATGCTCCTCTACATCGCTGCCACCAACAGGGTGGTCAGCACAGTCATAGTGGTACGCAAGGAGGAGGGCAGAGCATTGCCAGTCCAGAGACCAGTATATTACCTGAGTGAGGTACTATCCGCCTCCAAGCAAAACTACCCACACTATCAGAAGATGTGCTATGGTGTGCACTTTGCCGCCAAGAAGTTGAAGCCTTATTTTCAAGAGCACCCCATAACTGTTGTCTGCACTGCTCTGCTTGCTGAGATCATTGGAAGCCGAGATGCTTCGGGCCGAGTGGCCAAGTGGGCCATTGATCTGGCCCCTTATACCATCTACTACCAGCCTCGCACCGCCATCAAGTCACAAGCACTAGCCGACTTCCTCGTCGACTGGGCCGAGACCCAGTACTTGCCGCCAGCACCAGACTCCACCCATTGGCGCATGCATTTTGATGATTCAAAAATGCGCACCGCCTAGGAGCCAGCATCATTCTCACCTCTCCCAAAGGCGACAAGCTCATATATGTGCTGCAAATCCATTTTGCCGCCTCCAGCAACGTAGCCGAGTACGAGGCACTCATACACGGACTCCGGCTTGCCAAGGAACTCAGCATTCGCCGGATCGTGTGCTATGGTGACTCCGACTTGGTGGTCCAGCAGTTGTCAGATGACTGGGATGCCAAGGACGTGAACATGGCAAGCTACCATTTTCTCGTGCAGCAACTCAGTGGATACTTTGATGGTTGTGAGTTCCTCCATGTGCCAAGAAATGACAATGAGCAAGCAGATGCCTTGGCAAGGATCGGCTCCACCCGGCAGGCGATACCAGCCGACGTCGCCTTGCAGCGCTCGTCAAGCCATCTATCAAGCCATCACCAGAGTCCGACTCCATCTTCGTGCCGGCCCCTCCTGAAGCAGTCGGATCCGACTTGAGGATACCAGAAGCCAGCGCGGGGACTTCGGCAGGCGGCCCGAGGACCACAGCCGTCACTCCCGGCCCGGGGACTTCAGAACCCAGCCTGGGGACTGCGGCAGTCGGCCCGGGGACTTCTTCAAGATAGCAGGTGGTAGTGACTCCAACCCGCCGCCTCCCAGCCCAACCGCCCTTGTACAAGTTGCTGTCATGGCAGTCGGAGAGATAGAAGCACCCTCATGGGCTCAACCCATCCTCAACTTCCTGGTGAACAAAGAGCTGCCGGCCGATGAGATCCTAGCCCGACAAGTGCAACGGCGGGCTGCAGCATACACCATAGTCAACAAAGAACTGGTTCAGCGCAGTGTCACTGGTGTGTACCAGCGCTGCATGGAGCCAGACCAGGGTCAAGCAATCCTCAAAGATATTCACCAAGGCGAATGTGGTCACCACGCGGATTCTAGATCACTTGTTGCCAAAGCTTTCTGCCATGGTTTCTTCTGGTCGACTGCCCTAGAAGACGCCAAAGAGTTGGTCCAGAAGTGTAAAGGGTGTCAAAAGTTCCGCTCCAAGCCACACTTTCCAGCTTCTGCACTCAAGACCATTCCCATTGCATGGCCCTTTGCTGTTTGGGGTTTGGATATGGTGGGGCCATTCAAGACGGCCATGGTGGCATGACTCATCTGCTCGTCACCGTGGACAAGTTCACCAAGTGGATAGAAGCAAAGCCAATCAAGAAACTGAATGGGCTGACTGCTGTGACTTTCATCGCCGACATCACCACTCGGTATGGCATACCACATAGCATCATCACCGACAATGGAACAAACTTTGTCAAAGGAGCCTTGGCTCGTTTCTGCGTGACGCAGGGCATCCGACTGGACTTAGCATCCATTGCCCATCCGCAGTCAAACGGCCAAGTTGAGCAAGCAAACGGCCTCATTCTGTCCGGCATCAAGCCCCGACTGGTCGAGCCTTTGGAGCGTTCGGCCGATTGTTAGCTCGATGAGCTGCCGGCCGTCCTCTGGAGCCTACGCACGACTCCGAACAAATCAACCGGCTTCACGCCCATCTTCCTCGTCTACGGTGCTGAAGTCGTCATCCCGACGGACATAGAGTTCGACTCCCCATAAGTCACCATGTACATCGAGGCGGACGCCAGGGAGGCACGAGAAGACGGTGTCGACCTGCTGGAAGAAAGCCGGTTGTTGGCACTCAGCCGGTCCGCCATCTACCAGCAGAGTCTGCGCCGATACTACAACTGCAAGGTGAAGCCAAGATCCTTCCAAGAGGGAGACCTTGTGCTCTGGCTGATCCAGCGAACAGCCAGCCAGCACAAGCTCTCGGCACCTTGGGAAGGCCCTTTCATCATCAGCAAGGTGCTGGGCAACGATTCCTACTATCTGATCGATGCTCAGAAGCCTAGAGCACGCAAAAGAGATGACTCAGGCAAGGAGACGGAGAGGCCATGGAACGCAAACCTCCTCCAAAGATTTTTACAGTTGAAAGCAGTATGTATCACACTACCTTTTGCATTCTGTACGAAGACTCCGGGTCCCCCGAGAAGAACTCGGGGACTACCCTCTTTTTATCTATATGATAAGTGTTATGCCTACGAGTGTGTGTTGTTTCATTATTTTCGCCTAGCACCGGGTTCGACCAGTCGGCCCGGAGGCTCGCCGCCTTCTGTTATATGCCGCCTCCTGCAGCCGGACAAGTAGTGTGTTGGCACCAAAAACTTCCCCTGTCAGAAGCCACAGCTCGCGGAGCGACTGAATGGTGGGCAGGGGTTGCAAAACAGTGCCCACATGAAAAATAGCTAAGGAAAGAACGCATATAGTTGAGGTCGGCATTGCGCCTGTCCGACCGGCTGCCGAGCAGCCGGCCAGCCGGCTTCTGCTTGTCTTGCAAACACTCCAAACGGCTAAGTACTTGCTCATCCATCAAAGCTTTGTACTCGACCCAGCCGCAGTCTGTAGAGCGGCTGCTCGGCTGGCAAGAGGATAGCCAAGGGAGGGAGGCAAAGGAAAAGAGCAAGGAGCATAAAGCAAGAAAAGTTAGAAGCCGGCAAAGCAAAGCATGAATTGCGATAAAATATTTACATAGATAAAGGCCTATCGGACAGCATTCAACAAAGTTTGATATACACCCCGCGGGTGGAATTGTGCAAATTTAACCAAGTTCTCCAGACTAGCAAGCAGAAAAAGAAAAAAAGACAAATATCCTAAGGGGTAGCAGAAGGCTCTGGCTGGATGGTGGAGTCGGTGGTGCCGATTGGTGCGGCAGAAGGCTCCGGCTGGAGGGTGGAGTCAGCGGTGCCGGCTGGTGCAGCAGAGGGCTCCGGCTGGACGATGGAGTCAGCGGCACCAGTCGGGGCAGCGGGCGGCTGGACAGCAGAGTCGGTGGCGTCCGTTGGTGGAATGGGTGGCTGGCCGCCCTCCGCCTGGCCGCCTCCAGCAGCGGTCGATGCCTTGGAGTGCGGATCATTGCTTGAGGCACGGTCAGGGTGAGGCTGATTGCCCGCCCCAACCTCTGGAGCGTCATCCTCGCTTTCCTCCTCCTCTTCCTCCTCTCCTTCATCTCTGGAGTTGATGACTTCAGTCGAATCCTCGTTGTCCTCCAGGTTCAACCCGAGCCACTCCAGCGGCGCTTCGGCGCCTTCCTCAACTACCTCCAGGTTGAATACGCTGGTGTCGGTGTAGTCGGCGATCGTTGCCACCCTGCTGACAAGTTCGGCTTCCACCGCCACCAGCTCCTCCTGCACCTCCAGCCGAAACATGCTCAGCTGGGCTAGATCGAGCCCAGGGTACCATGCCTTGACAAACTCCAGGGCTCAGCACGCCCCTGCCCGGGCTGCAGAGCCCTTCCAGGCCTCCAGACGGCCAGCCGCCACCTCCGGCCAGTCGGCAGTACGACTGGGGGTGCACGGAGCCTGCAAACCTGGCTAGAGGGCGGAGATCGCCTCAGCACCGATGCGCTGAAGGCGGCGTAGCATCTGATGGGCAGGGCGAAGACGGGCCTGGATGCTGATGAGTTGCTCGCTGAGGGTCCGGGGGGCGTCAGCGGCAATCTGTATGCCTTCCGCCCTCCGCTCCTCGCGACGGGCCTCGATGATCTGGTTCACAGCAACGGAGTGCCCCGGGATGAAGTCTGCTCGGACAGAAGGCAAGAAAAGCCAAAAGTCAGAAACTAGCAGTCGGCCTAGATAAGGGCCGGCAGCTCAAAACAAGAAAGAAAAAAAATGAAGCTCACCATCGACCAAGTCTTCAATGCTGCTGAAGCATGCCGTCATCTGCGCCTCCTTATCGGCCCAGGCGGAGCGCTCGATCTTGAACTCGGCAAGGAGGTCGGTCTCCTTCGCCTTCACCTCCCTCTGAGCCGTCTTGAGGGCCTCCACCTGTTCCGCGAGCTGAGCGACCAGCCGGTCACGCTCCTCGGCCAGCTTGCTGCACTCTGCCTCCTTGCCGCGCAGGGCGGTGTTGGCTTCGCCCAGCTGCTGCTGCAAGGCGGCATTGGCCTCTGTAATAGGGAAGAAGAAAGAATATCAGTCAAACAACAAAGAGGGATGCAGTTGCCGGGGAGATTCGGCCTGACTGCTTAGCAGTCGGCCCGAATCTCAGGGACTACAGCCCGCGGGTGCGCTATCGTGGCCCCGCAAAGAAGAAGTTACCAGCAATAATAAAAACACTGGGAAGATTCGGCCCGACTGCTCAGCAGTCGGCCCGAACCTCGGGGACTACAGCCCGCGGGTGCGCCAGCGCGCCCTCGCGAAGAAAGGAGATCGAAGCTTACTCCGGCTCTCGGACAAATTGGCGGTCTGCGTCTCCAGCTCCCGGACTCTGGAGTTGGGTGACCGCGCGAAGATTGTGGTAGTCCTGCAAAAGGGATATCAGACGAAGTTAACATTTGCCACCTGCGAGCTAAAGTTCCGGACCGCCTGCTCGACAGCCGGCCCGAAACTTGGGGACTACACCCAGTGGGTGCGCTTGCGCGCCCCCATGAAGGAAGCAAGAAGATCAAAATAAAGTGAAGTAAAGAAACTTACATGGATGTCTGCCCACGAATCTAGGAACGCCTTGTTGCATCGCTTGAGGGCTTCGGCTTTGGCCTGGAGTTTGGCCTGGACGTCAAGGGACGCCTGGGCCAGGGCGCCCATCCCACCTCCGCGTACCCAGCCAGCGGGCGCGGCGCTGGTCGCTTCGGTGTCAGGGACCGACGAGCTCGCGGCACCGGCCTCCAGCAGCCGCGGTGCCGAGGCCGCCTTCACAAGACGGTGATGCGCGGGTGTGCGGACCTCAAGAGTCTGGTCCGTCACTACCACGTTCCCGGCTGGTGGCACCGACGGAGCGTCCAACTGCTCGTCCTGCGTTCCGCCAGTTGGCGGTGGTGGCGGCACAATGACATCTGGCATGGCCACGTCGCTGCCCTTCCTCTCCATGACCGGCTGCTCATCGCCGGCTCCCCCGGTCGTTGCCACAAACTTCGGCGGAGGTGGCGTGGAGTTCAGAGGAGTCACGAGCAGCAGCTCCTGGCGGCGTGCGGCTTCTGCAAGCCGCTCCTTCTCCATGGCGTCGGCCTCTGCCTGCGCCAGCTTCCTTACCGCAGATGCGGCGGCCTTGTCCGCGTCTGCCTTCGCCAGGCGGTCAGCCTCTTCCTCATGCGCCTCCCGCGCGTTCCGCTCCTGCTCCTCCTGGAGGTCGGCGGCCGGGTCGATACGCCAGCTGGTGGTGGACGTCTCCGCCGACCTGATGACCGAGGCGGCGGCTGACTTCTCGAGGGTGAGCGGGGCCCTAAGATAAGAAGGCATGGAAAAAAAGTTTTTAGGCCAGATTGGGAAAGAGGTGGAAGCGTGAGAAGGGTACTTACGCTGACACCATGAGCGGCACCTTCGGCTGCCTCTGGAACTTGGCCACCTTGGTCGTGGCTTCTCTCCGCCTGGCCGTCGGGGCCGGGTTCTTGGGCTTCTTCGGGGTGCTGCCGAACAGGGCGGCGCCCTGCTTCCGTTTGTGCTTGCCGCCTCGGGCGGGCAGCCCGGTAGAGGGGCCTGTGCCGGTGTTGGCGGTGCTCCGAGCGGGGCGCGGCTCGTCTTCGTCGTCATCATCATCGGGCTAGGTCTCCACGCCGCCGCCCTCCTCGGAGCCGCCTTCTCCATCGTTGCCACCTGCTACGTCGTCCTCCAAGGCAGCCGCCCCCAATTCGGGGTTGTCCACATCGCTTACTGCCCGGTCTGGCAGGTAGTCACCACCCGGCCCCACGATGGCGGCCGTCGCCGCGGACATATAAATCTGCACTCCAGAAAAGGAGTTGCGTCACACCAAGAACAAGACTAAAAGACAGAACTAAAAGAAGAAATCGAGGGACTTACAGCAGGCGGCGGGTCGTCGCGGGAATATGGCCGTTTCCCGAACCACCAGTCTCCCTCCGACAGGTTGAGGTCGGAGATCTCGTTCACCATCCTCGCGACCTCGGCAGTCGGCATCTCCCTCGTGCACAACCTGCTCGGGTCATAGTGCCCGCTCATCCGACAGATCAAATGAGGGCGGCCCTG
This sequence comes from Triticum dicoccoides, assembly GCF_002162155.2. Taxonomy (NCBI): domain Eukaryota; kingdom Viridiplantae; phylum Streptophyta; class Magnoliopsida; order Poales; family Poaceae; genus Triticum; species Triticum dicoccoides. Next base: position 387,680,695 of record NC_041383.1, on the reverse strand, counting down.
AAGTGGGAGGACCCGATGCTCGACGAAGGCGATGAGGAGGTCGGAGGCCACAAGGCCCTTCGACTCCTAGAGCACCCGGAGTCGGCCGATGGCGGCTGCCGCGTCCGCCGACACCGGGTTCGGCTTGTAGCCCCCGTTGGGCTGAAGCCCAACAGGGGGGCCAGCCTCGTAGGCCGGCAGGTTGATGAAGTCGATAACCAGGTTGATGTTCTCAACACAAAAATAAGACTGCTGCCACAGTTTTACCGACTGTGACAGCTTGATGACAGGGAAGGCATTCCTCTTCGCCGGGCGGCGCAAGGCGATGAATCCGCCGCACTCGACTGCCATGTCCTTGCGGAGGTGCCCAACTTGCCATAGAAGAACGCTCCCCACAACTCGAGTGTGGGGAGGATGCTGAGATAGCCCTCACACGCCGTGACGAAGGCCGAGAGCAGGGTCATGGTGTTGGGCGTCCGATGATGCGGCTGGAGGTGGTTGAAATCCATGAACGAGCGGAGGAAGCCGCTCGCCGGGAGGCTGAAGCCGCAGAGGAAGTGCGAGCGGAAGACGACCCGCTCGTTCCCCTTTGGCGCCGGCGAAATCTCCTCCGCCGGTAGCACCCGCGCCTTGACAAACGCCGTGTTGGGCATCCGACGCGTGTCCCGGAGGAAGGATATGTGGTCTTCGATCACCATCGAGCCGTCCCAGTCGCCTCCCTTCTCGCGCGCCATGGCCTCGGGTGGAGCTGCGAGAGGAGGAGGAGCACAACAGCGGTGAAACTGCGGCAGTACCACGGCGAGCGCTACAGCAGCAGCAGCAACAGTGGCGGAGAAAGCGAGAGGAGGAAGAGAGTGTGGGAGGAGGGCGCGTGTGCTCCGCCGCTCCCCTTCCTCCCCCTACTTATAGCCCTTGGGCTGCGAAGCCGAGGGGGCAGGGCGTGGGATCGTGGGATTAACTGCGCCCACGACCCCACGACCCCCCAGTTACTGCGAGAAGTTACTGCGCCTTGAACGCTCGCAGGAATCGCAACCGCCCGCCCCGGCCGCAGCGGATCTGCCCGCGTGCCGAGGCCTGGAAGTGGCGGGCCCGGCCCACTGTCACATCATATCAGAAGCGTGGGATGGCAGGCTGGCCGGGCTGACGTGCGCCGCGTGGCGTGCTTGTGGCGGGCGGCGGGCCTGGGAAGCTTAGCAGGCACGCCACCTGTTTCCCGACTTGGAGTTCAAAATTGGCCGATGGTCCCGCCTTGTCAAAACCAGCTCCGACAGTCGGCGCGCCGCAAGGCAGATCGAACATTCTCCAGAGCTCGGCGAGGGGGGAAGCCGTTGAGACTTCGCGACCCCTCGACCACAACGCCTCACCGGCTTCGGGGACTACTGTCGGAGTAATGGGCCATGGGTAGCCTCACCCGGGTCCCTGAACTTATCAAAACTTCGGGCCGGCTTCGCCCCGCAGAATCCCAAACTAAAGCTCCGCCTCTGGAGGTCGGCTGCCTCAACGGTCGGCCACCGGAGGACGGCTAACCACCAGCAAACGGCCCAGGAGTAGCCGGCTCTAGTCAGCCGGCCACTAGAGAAGACGGCGTCATGCAGGCGGCCACCTGGCGCCCTTAGAGTCTGCACCCCCATCAAGAGGACGAGATAGGGCGTGGCTACAGTGAAATCCCTCACCCCCGAATCTTGGGCTTGGCATGGCCACAGTGCCCCGTACATGCGGAGGTCTCCGCACGGTGCGACACTGCTATCACTTCCCCTTGACGTCATTCCAGACAGGCAGAGCGCTGTTCCCCATGACGACCTATCGGTACGGCCTGGAGGCAATGGGCCCTGTCAGGCAGTGACACCCCGGAAGACGGCGGACGCCGAACCAGTCGGACTTGGGGAAAGCCGGCCTCCAGCAGGCGACCGTCCCTTCCCTTGAAGCAAGTGCGCCATTAACCTGATGAGACCAGGTGTGGCTACAGTGATCTCCCACCAGGTGGCGGGACTGTAGCCACACTGAGCTGACCAAGCCCGCGTCATTAGCAGCACGGCTATAGTGAACAGCCACCAACCAGACCTGCCAGCGGTGGGCGCGGCCTGTCGGCTCCGTACCGGACCGGTCGGCCGGGCCCACCAGGCGGCAGGCCCCAGTAGTCGGTGGAGAAGCTGGAGGCCGGAGACACTGACAACCGGGTCCAGCACCCGGCCAGATTACCATTGTACCCCTGGGGGGTAGGCCTATATAAACCCCCCAGGTCACCCATGCAAAGGGTTCTCACCCCATTAGAACTAGCCACATCCCTAGAGCAGGAAGAGAGCTAGCCTTCCCTCCTTCTGCCTCTAGAACACAGCTTAAGTAGCACCTTTGTATCACTTGTGCCTTAGTGATCATGCGGAGACCCCGCAGAGTAGGACTAGGGGTGTTATCTCCTAGGAGAGCCCCAAACCTGGGTAAAGTACGTCGGTGTTCGTGTCTACGCCTTATCCCGCTTCCAGGCACCGGCGACGTTCTACTCGCTCCCACCATGATAAGCCATCCATTGGCATATGTCGCACCCAACCCCCGACAGGTGATGATTTCATGCACATTGAAAGCCCGTATATATTGTACTAGAATTAACTGTTCAGTTGTCATTCTTTCGACATACTCTTTTTTCAGACCTTAACTGTTTTCAATCTTCATGTCTACTTAGGCAGAACCACATGGAGAAAAACATATAACCAATCGTTGGCGTGATAAGCACAAAGATTTTCTCAGTTCTCATGACATTCGTTTGAGGACAATAACGATGGGACTATATGCATCCAACCAGGCAAACAGAAGCTTTGTCACATTCTTCCTGTTGAATGTGAGGTTACTATTGTCCATGAGGCTTAATTTTTACAGCAAGAGATTTCTCACGGACGAACATGTTGAACGGCAAAGAAAGAAGTTTCAGGTGGACAAATGGGCTTATAAACATGCTCAGCTTCTATTTACAATAAGTTGTAGACATCCTGAAATAAATTTTTTTGCACAGGATGTTGATTTTATGGATCAGACCGATCCATTTGTTTGTGACTGCAAAAAAGAGTGGTTGGGTTAGATGTTACTGTCATGTTCAATCTGGGTTTTATCTAAAAATTTGATGAACAATTAATCCTTGGTATTTTTGTATGATTTATATGCTTGACTTGCATGTTGTTGCCCTCGTACTCCCCTCCACCGGCCACTACACTGCCGCATCTTCCATGGCTGTTGTTCGTTCCCGTCTGAGGCCTTGCCGTCGTTCTCCGCCTTGGTTCGCTCGATGTGCCCACCGCCGTCTGGCATTGTCAACATGGTCAACAACCAAGAGGAATCAGGAGATGACTGTATGTGGAGAGGCTGACGGTAGTGACCCACCAGAGTCATTGCATTTCGCAAGCAGGTGCTTCGTTATTACAAGCCAAAAAAAATACTTCCTCCTAATTGTTTGACAACTAGGTTCCACGCCATTGTAAATGTAGTCAATAAACGAGAAAATTACACAACGAGCAGATAACACCAGGGACCCAGCAGCTCGCCCAGTTGTTTTTCAGTTTTGGAGACGGAGCTCAACTGCGCGCTGTGCGTGAGCTGTGGCCCGTCTAGCCCACGCTTACGCTTTTATTAAGCACATGATGAGCCCAATTGATATATTTTTTCTTTCTGAAATTCGCTAGCCCAGTTCTTTTTTTTGTGGAGAATACCAAAACCGAGGCCTACTTGCTTTTCGCAGCCCTGCTGGGTTGCAAATCTTTCAAGACGAGGAGGGATGTAAGTAGTAAGAAATGGGCTTCCCCAGAAAACGGGCTATAAGTTGTAATAAACGGGCTGTAAATTTTTTAAACCAAAGCCAACCGGCAATTGCATTAAAATATCATTTTTTTTTCAGGATTTCTCTACTCTCTACTCTTATAAAAACCAAAGCCTACTGGCAATTACATTAAAATATCATCTTTTCTCCCACAAGATAAACTACTCATACAAATGCATCTTCATGTTCCGTGCAACGAACGGGCATCTTGCTAGTTAATATTCTAAATTACATTCATTTTTTTGCGGAGAATTGTTTTTTGAATTTTATTTTGATATATTTTTTTGAAAATTATTTTTAACGTGACTCGAAATTTCATGATTAAAAGAGTTCGGACCCCACCGAAATATGCAAAATTTTCTTGAATTTTTTAGCAGTGCCCAGAATATATGGTCTGTAATGCTAATAAAAAGAATATGGGCTTCAAATATCTTTAAGAATTAGCAAATGGGCCGTAAATTATTGAAAATAATGGCTAATGGGTTGTATGCTGTTTTCCACAGATTTGGAGGCTGACTTCTGGGCCTACTAGGTTGACAATGACACTGTCCTAATATATTTTTTTGACGCGTACGCAAGGCTTTGTCAACTTAGTCAACACACGGCAGTGGCTGTTGGATGTCCATCCAACGGCCGCCATGCTTGTTCAATCTCTGATCTTCCTGCTCCAGCCGCCCAAACCAGCGCCAGCGGGACTGCCTGCTCCCTCCTCCCGTGGCTGGCTTGCTGCCGCTAGGCCATCCCTCTAACCACCCACACATCCTGTTATTTTCGGGCGATGTCAGCCTCACCCCGCAACCGACCAGTCAGTGGCTCGTTCTCCTCTCAGCATGGGCATCCGCTACGGTGGCTTCGCTGGCTCCGGGTGGTTCTCTTCCTGGGCCTCGCCCTCGTCCACCGCCTTTGTGCTCTCGGCGCGGCGAGGTCAACATGGTCAGCAAACAACAGCCATCGGAAGAGGCTAATAGTACGGGCCCACACAGGGAAATGCCTCCTTATTACGTGCAAAATAATGATTCCTCCACCTGATAGCCGGGACCCACCGGAAGGGCCTCTGTATTTCGCTAAAAAAAGCGTTCACCCTGTTGTTAGCTCGGACCCACCGAAAATGCCTCCTTATTACGCATAAAAAAGTGAATACTCCCCCTGCTAGCTGGGACTCACCTTGGTGGGAGGCTGATTTGTGGGCCTACTAAGTTTACGGGGACGGAGGGCTTTGTCAACTTAGTCAATATGAATGATTCTAGCTCCAGTGACCGTACGATGTCCATCCAACGGCCGTAGTGCTTCTTCAGCCTCTGGTCTTCGTGCTCCAGCCGCCCAAAGCAGCGCCGGTCGTGCCACATGCTCCTGCCTCCCGTGGCCGGCTGTGATGCCGCGGAGGCCTCACCGCCCCTTACTACTCCCACTGCTGGCCAGGCCATCCCTCTACTCACCCACACCCCCTGTTATTCTGCGGCGACGGCAGCCTCACACCGGAGTCGAACCAGTGAACCCTCGTACTCCTCTTCGCGTGGGCATCCACTACTGCATCTTCCCCGGCTCCGCTTCGTCCCCTTCCTAGGCGTCGCCGTCGTCCACCGCCGTGGTGCTCTCGGTGCGACGTGGTCAATGTGGTCAACGACCGACTTCCATCGGAAGAGTACTGTGTGTGGAGAGGCTGACAGCTGGGACCACGGCGGCCGCAAGGAAGTGCCTCCTTATTACGCGCAAACTAATTATTCCTCCACCTGACAGCAGGGACCCACTGGACGGACCATCGTATTTTGCGAAAAAAAATGTTTCCCCCGTAACTGCTGGGACCCACCAGCTACACCTTCGCACGCAAGGAAGTGCGTCCGGGCAAAAAAAACGATTCGCCCCCCTGACTACTCAGACCCACCAGCTACATCTTCGCACGCAAGGAAGTGCGTCGGGGAAAAAACTATTCACCCCCCTGACTGCTGGGACCCACCAGCTACATCTTCGCACGCAAGGAAGTGCGTCCGGGAAAAAACGATTCGCCCCCTTGACTGCTGGGACCCACCAGCTACACCTTCGCACGCAAGGAAGTGCGTCCGGGCAAAACAAAACAATTCGCCCCCCCTTACTGCTGGGACCCACCAGCTACATCTTCGCACGCAAGGAAGTGCATGACAGTCGGGACCCATCTGGTCGAGGCGTACGTAGCATTGTCATTCTGGTCGCGAACGTGTACGTACATACTGATCGTTGTAGAGGCGCGCACGTGCCGTAGTAGAGGCGCGCATGTAGCATGTACATGTACGTACAACGGCCAGGGTGCAAGAAAGAAAATACGTCCATGTACGTACATACGGGCGGGGTCTCGAACGCCTACTCGCGCATACGTATGGCCAGGTCTCGTGTACATGGCTGGGTCGGAACGGAGAAACAGCGTCGTCGTCGTGTTCATGGGAAGGCAACGGAATGCATCGTGTTCATGGGGAGGCAACATAATGCGTCGTGTTCATCGGGAGGCAACGGAACGCGTGGGAGCCAACTGGCTGGGTCGGAACGGAATGCGTCGTCGTGTTCATCGGGAGGGCTTGGACGGAACAGGCGATGGAAACGAGGCATGACGTACCGCAGAACAGAGGAAACGGCTTTGTGTTCGACCGGCCACGTTCGAAACGGGATCCTGTTCATCGGGAGGGGTCTGGCATACCGCAAAACGAAGGAAACAGACCTCCTACGGTCGAAACGGGGGTCCTATTGATCGGGAGGGGTGTGGCGTACCAGAAAACGGACGAAACGGACTTGTGTTGGAGCGCTACAGTCGAAACAGGGGTCCTGTTGATCGGGAGGGGTGTGGCGTACCGCAAAACAAACGAAACAGACTTGTTTTGGAGCGATACGGTCGAAACGGGGGTCCTGTTCATCAGGAGGGGTGTGGCGTACCGCAAAATGGGACTCCATGGGATACTTTTCATCTCCACCGTCGACCTCCTCTAGCCTCCACGGGCTACCGTCGACCTCCTCCAGCCTCCACGGGCTCCTGTTCATCCAGCCTCCATCGCGCGCTACTCCACCGGCTACTGTTCAACCACCCCTCCACGGGCACCCCTCCATCGTCTACTATTCAGCCAGCCCTCCACGGGGTCGTCCTGTTCATCCAGCCCTCCACACCACGGGGTCCTGTTCATCCAGAGGCAACACCACCGCTCACTG
>NC_041383.1:387632090-387673511 GCF_002162155.2 Triticum dicoccoides | reverse complement strand
CAGTAGTGAAGGAATCGCTCGATTGGGTTCAGTTAACAGTCATGGATCGATCGCTCGGGTTCAGTAACACGTAGCCTGCAGTGCAATCGCTCGGGTTTAGTTAGAGCCAACGCCTCACTCAGGTTCAATTAGAGCCAACGCCTCGCACACACGCGCGTACGTGTATGAGAGAAACACGCATCGCTCGGCCCCCGACCTCCCACTGTAACCGGGAACTCCCCGAAATTTTCCTCACACTCGCTTCTGCCACGGTTTTTTCCGTCATGGACGGCCCAAAGAATGTCATGCAGTTGCGTCTCCGGCCCGCCCAGGACGAAAAGCCCATTTTCTATCATGATTTTTTTTTCATAGAAGTAGGAGCCCACCACATCTATGATGATACCGGGTTTTGTCACAATTGTCGTCATAGAAGTGTCATATGTATGACAGAAAAAATTTTGTTCGGCCCAAAATGTCACGGATGTGTCTTTTTTTGTAGTGTTAACATGCAAAACAATAGCATTAGTATTACTGTCATGAGAGTAGCACATGGTCAGTAAATGTGCAATCAAATTTGTGCAGTTCCACTGAGATGAAGCTATGTTAGCGGTGTGAGATTAAAGTGTAACTGCAAAAACACAATTCATGGTAAATAAAGCAAGGCGGAAGCACTTCATAAAATGGTGGTGGCATTGCTTAAATTTATCGACGACACTATACCACTACTTGTAGTGACATTAGGTGGCATTGCTTAATGCTTCATGTGATTTTACATTAACGGTAGCGATATGGGCGTAGGGACAGCAGGGGCATAAAGTGATGAGGCATATGTGGTTGCCGAGAGCGGCAAACACTCAGGCAACATGTCTGCATTTGTCCCATTTTTTATCTCCTCGGTGACATTTTCCTATGTGAGCACAGGAAATCTAGACCCGCTCATTCTCATTTGCATTGTCCCCCAACACCCGTCACTTTCTTTCCTTTTTCAACCAAGAGACAGGTCCACTTCCCCCACCCTTCGCCATCCACCATGCTTTCTTTGCCTTTTCAACCAAGAGACCGGTTGGGTAGCCAGTATCTACTACTTTTCCCCGTTTCCTCTTAGAACCAAGTCCTAGATTCATGCTATAGCTTTCCCACTTTCTTCCCTGTTTGTACCAACTTAGAGTCGACTGTATGAACTAGCTTTACCTCTAATAATAGTAGAAGTCTAAGTGGCTTTGGAACAGTGGACGGAAGTAGAAAAAGATCCACACGAAGCCAAGTGGGGAGCTGGGGCAGTAGAGCAAGGAAGCTTTCAAAGGAATATATACCTGAGGGTCATCGACATCATGGCCACAATACCGCAGGGAGGAATAAGGGGTCGGAGGCCCTCCCTAGCCGGCGCTCTCTCAGAGAGAATGGCACGAACGCCGATCGGGACGCGCAGGCAGCCGTTGGTCTCCTCCCTCACCGCCGACGACAACATGAACGATGCACCTACACCCCTACCCCGATCGAGGTTGTCCAGCCAGATCTGTGACCAGCCATGAGTAGAGAGAGAGAGTGTGTGGCCACCTATGTCTTGCTTAGATCTGGAGAGCATGAGAGAGTGAAAGAGAGGAACCCTGGTAAAGCAAGCGCTAAGGCTCCTGCTTATATATATAGTGGAGTGATTTTGTTGTACCAGCTTCAAAAAATTGCGCTCCTACGTGTACCCGTGAGTAGGTGTGAGAGAACTAGTGTGTCGGTGTACTAGAGCAGGGGTACCCTAGTATCCCGAACTTGTGCACGGGCAGTTGCAGCGCCCCGCGGCAAGGCTTGCCGGGCGACCGCCAAGGCCCTCCGTGGTTCCCTTGGAGCCACTCAAGAACAAAGTATTCAAGCCAAGGAGACAAGGCCCCGGCAAGAGGAGCTTGCCGGGAAGGCCAACCAAGGCATCCCAAGGAACTTGTCGCGACGCGCCGCGCGTCCCGGCAAGGCCCGGTGAGCGACAAGCTTCCGGACCCGACAAGACAACGGACGCGGCAAGGCGCTTGCCGCGGCAAGTAACCACTCTGTACCCACGCTCCAGCGCATCCACCAATGTGTCGCCCTGGGGCTTTTCCAGGCGCGCGTGGCAGGAGGCTGTGCAGCCAGCGGTGCGCGGCGGCATGCGACGCTGACAAGATCGCCATCATGGCGAACGGTGGCGTCCCTGACGGTCCCTTTCTGCACTATTTGGGCGACACAGATGGGCATTCAATGCCCTTGTCCCCTGCCGTCAGGGTTAGGTAGGATACACTGTGCAAGTAGGTGTACCAAGCGCAACTCCTTTTTACATTTTTACCCTTCTCTGCGTTGCCACCTGTCGGTGACCCCTTGAGCATATAAAAGGAGGCCCATGCGCAACGTAGAGGGGGGTTTGGCTCATTCGGAAGCCAGAAAAACACTTAGCTCTCTCTCGAGCAAGAACACAATACAATCAGACAAGCAGCAGTAGGAGTATTATCTCTCCGGAGAGCTCCGAAGCTGGGTAAACTGCTCGTGTGCTTCGCCTCGATCTGCTCTCCGTGCGACCTCCGCCCCCCGTTGAACCGAAAGGGGCTCGGTCCGCCGGCCCCATAGGTGTTCGTGGATCAGTTTCCCCCGACATCTTTGGCGCGCCAGGTAGGGGGCGTCGAGATTGTGTGAACCTGATCCGGCGTCCACATGAGCTAGATCTTCATTTCCTTCATCGACATGCCACCGAAGAAGAAGACTTCGGCGGTAGCAGCTCCGTCCACGTCACTTCCACCACCACTGGAGCAAACGGGTGGTGGAGTAGACGCCGGCGGAAGAACGGACGTCGACGAGGAAGCTCACGACGCTGCCAGGTCCAAGGACAAGGCTGCACAAACCTCGGCGTCCGTACATGTACCGCGCCCATCTCAGGAGGCGCAGGACCGACAGCGTCATGGTACCCACAGTACCATACGTTTGTTGGGCCAAGATCGAGTTGGTGGATCTCGGGGTCCTCAAGACCAGCATGCACGCCAACATGCTGGCACGAGCGAGACACGGTCGCCTGGACGGGATACTGCTCCTTCTAACATAGTTAGAAGTCCGAGCATATCCCGCTCCTCGCACCGTTCTCCACTGCCACCCACCACTCCAGCAGAAGCTTTGGCGCGAGCTCAACTGCTCCTGGATTACCCTCCAGCGGAAGACAAGATCGACCAATGGAGGGCCACCATTCAGAGTCTCATCGGCTTTGCCAACGGCGACACTCCGCGGCAGCCAAGTGCATCGCGGCCGTGGCAGGACTTCCAGGCACGAGCCGGTGGCGACGAAACCAGAGGGGGTGCAACCACCATGCACTCTCCATCCCGAAGGCCAAGATCGCCGACTCGCCGGATCCACCTCGACAGTGACTCCACTGCATCATCGGATCCACGAGCTCGTCGCGATCAGCGCCAAGTTCTTCACGAACGACAGCAAGAAGACGCTCGTACTCGCATCGAGCGCCGAAGAGAAGCGCGACGTCAATCTGACAAGCGCGCTGGGCCCTCTGTTGACATGCATGCGCCAGGGGAACCAGGCGACTTGCCGTACACGGTAGGTTGCCATGCGTTCACTCGTGAGCTGCGGCAAGTCCAGTGGCCCAGCACGAAGAATTTCAAGCCAGATGTACCAGAGAAGTACGACGGCAAGTCGCATCCGTCGGAGTTCCTCAACATCTACACCATCGTGGTGCAAGCTGCTGGGGGGCGGGACGACAAGATCCTTGCCAACTACTTCCCGCTGGTGCTCAAGCCCAATGTCAGATCCTGGGTCATGCACTTGCCGGACAACTCCATATCCTCCTGGGCTGATCTATGCCATCAGTTTGTCGGCGCCTTTACAGGCGGCCACAAGCCTCATGGCCAAGAGAGCGATCTTCATCTGCTCGCCCAGAAGGAAGGAGAGCCCCTGCGCAAGTACATTCAGAGATTCAGCCGCGTACAGCACAACATCCCAGATGTCCACCCTGTCGCGGTAATCAGCGCGTTCCATCAGAACGTGCGGAACCGCAGGATGTGGGAGGAGATGGCGATGTGCAAGATCAGAGACATCAGTGAGCTATATGCCCTGGCCGACAAGTGTGCACGTGCTGAGGAAGGGAGGAAACTCACCGGAGAGAATACTTGAGCAGGAGGATCTGATAGTGAAGAGACTGCCCCGGCGCGGAAGAACCGGCGGCGGAACAACAGGAAGAAGAAAGGCAAAGAGTTGCTGGTCGCTGAGCAGTCCAGCAAGGAACCCAAAGCTGGTAGCTCCGGCAAGGAGGTTGCCGTAGATGTGGCGGTCGCTGACAAGCAGGACGGCACCAACAAGCAATACTGCAAGATCCACCGCACCAAGGGCCATGACCTCCAGAGCTGCAAGAAGGTCGAGTAGCTTGTCGAGCAGCAAAAGGCTAAATACGAGCGGCGCGACAAGGAGAAAGCCCAGGAAGGTGCTGGGGGAGCTAGCAAGAAACGTCCCGGCCGAGGAGGACGCTGCGGCAAGGCCAAGCAACGGCAAGGAGACAGACCTCCCCGCGGCCGCGACAAGGATGAAGATGACGACAATGATGAAGATATGGATGATGACGAGACCGACGAGCAGGAGTTCCAGAAAGCCACAGAGGTCCTGTGCGTTGACGGCAGTGCTTCTCTGCATACTTCACACCGCCAGCTCAAGCAGTGGGTGCAGGAAGTCAATGCGGCAGAACCACCCGTCGAGTCACGCAAGCCTCTGAAATGGTCCAGCACGCCTATCATCTTTGATATTGAGGACCATCCAGATCGCATAACTGCGGTCGGGTGCTTGCCGATGTTGGTTTCACCAACTATCCGCAACCTCAAGGTCACCAAGATGCTAGTTGACGGCGGGGCCGGCTTGAACTTGATCTCCTCCACGATACTCCAGAAACTCCAGATCCCTGATAGCGAGCTCGAAGAGACCGGCACATTCCAAGGAATCAATCCGGGAAGGAGCAAGCCGAAGGGAAAGATCACGTTGCCGGTAACATTTGGCAGCGAGCTGAACTTCAGGACTGAGAGGGTCACTTTTGACGTTGCTGACTTACCATTGCCTTACAATGGGATACTTGGCCGTCCAGCACTTGCCAAGTTCATGGCAGCCTCTCACTATGCATACAACGTACTGAAGATGCCAGGCCCGATAAGTGTCATCTCTGTCCCTGGCGACAAGAAGGATGCTCTTATCTGCGCCGACAAGATCTACCGGGAAGTAGCAGCCACAACAGATCGCAAGTCACTTGCCGCTGAAGCTCCCGGGGCGAAGAAGAAGACCAAGTCCGGCAAGAGCTCTAATGCCCACTCCGGCAAGCGCACCTCTTCGGAGTGCTGCGCTACCGTCGAGGACGCACCATCGAGCTCCACCGGCAAGTGTAAGAAGGCAATGGCAGCTCCACCAGAGACCAAGAAGGTGTCCGCCAAGGAGGACGGCACTGGTGGTACCTTCACCATCAGTGCCACTCTCGACCCTAAATAGGAAAGCGCGCTTGTTGCTTTCCTGCGGGTGAACGTCGACGTGTTTGCGTGGCAACCGTCTGACATCCCCAGTGTTCCCAGGAAAGTAATCGAGCACCATCTTGCCGTCTGCCCTCATGCGCGGCCCGTCAAGCAGAAAGTCAGGAAACAGGCATTGGAGCGCCAAGAATTCATTGCAGAAGAGATCAAGAAATTGGAAGCAGCAGGCCTTGTCAGAGGAGTGCTCCATCCTACGTGGTTGGCCAATCCTGTAGTCGTGCGTAAAGCAAACGGGAAATGGAGGCTTTGTATCGACTTTACCGATGTTAATAAAGCTTGTCCCAAAGACCCATTTCCCTTGCCGCACATCGGCCAGATTGTTGACTCCACGGCCGGATGTGACTTGCTTTCATTTCTTGATGCATACTCAGGATATCATCAGATCTTCATGGCAGAACAAGATGAGGAGAAGACCGCATTCATTACCCCATGTGGCACATATTGTTTCGTACGGATGCCTTTCGGTATGAAGAATGCTGGTTCAACATTTGCAAGGGTAGTCCATGACACTTTTGAACCACAAATGCACAGAAATGTGGAAGCATACATGGATGACATAGTGGTCAAGAGCAAGGACAAAGCAACTCTGATTAAGATTTGGACGAAACCTTTGCAAATCTGTGCAAGATCAACCTCAAGCTTAACCCCGAGAAGTGCATGTTTGGAGTCCCCTTCGGCAAACTTCTCGGGTTCTTCGTGTCTCAGAGGGGAATTGAGGCCAATCCCGACAAGATCAAGGCCATTGAGCAGATTGAAGCACCAAAGCGCGTCAAGGATGTACGAAGACTTGCCGGTTGCGTGGCTGCTCTCAGCAGGTTTATCTCCAGGTCTGCTGAGCGCGCCCTGCCATTTTTCAAAATTTTGAAAAAGGCAGGTCCAATGAAATGGACTCCGGAGGCGGAGGCTGCGCTGCAGGACTTGAAGAGATACCTGTCCTCCACTCCAACACTTGTCGCACCTAAACCACAAGAGAAGTTGCTGCTGTATATAGCGGAAACCAATCAAGTGGTTAGTGCTGCGTTAGTGGCGGAGAGGGAGGCGGATGACGAGCCAGCAACCACGGCAGATGCATCCAGCGACAAGCAGGGGACTTCACCAGCAAGCTCTGGTCCCGACAAGGATGGATCTGCGCAGGAGCATGAGAAGATACAGAAGAGAATGGTGCAGCGCCCAGTTTACTTTGTCAATTCCCTCCTGCAGGGGGCTAGATCAAGGTACTCTGGTGTGCAGAAATTGCTTTTCGGCCTTCTCATGGCCTCGAGAAAGCTGCGCCATTACTTCCAAGCACATGAGATCACAGTCGTCACTCGCTTTCCGCTGAAGAGGATACTGCAAAATCCAGAAGCGACAAGCAGGATTGTCGAGTGGGCGCTGGAACTGTCAAGCTTTGGCCTCAAGTTTGAAAGCACTTCAACTATCCAAAGCAGAGCATTGGCGGAGTTCATAGCAGAATGGACGCCAACACAAGACGAAGAAATTCCGAAAACAAGCATCCCCGTCAAGGAAGTAAGCAAAGAGTGGCTGATGTACTTTGATGGTGCCTTCTCGTTGCAAGGCGCCGGTGCGGGTGTGCTACTTGTTGCACCCACCGGAGAGCACCTCAAGTACATAGTCCAGATGCACTTTCCCAAGGAGCAAGCAACAAACAATACTGCAGAGTATGAAGGATTGCTTGCCGGTCTCAGGATCGCAGCAGACCTTGGGATCAAGAAGCTCATTGTCAGGGGTGACTCACAGCTTGTCGTCCGCCAAGTGAACAAGAACTATCAGAGTCCGTTGATGGAAGCATATGTTGATGAAGTGAGGAAGCTAGAAGAGCACTTTGACGGCCTGCAGATGGAACATGTTCCAAGAGCTCAGAATGACATAGCTGATGGCCTGTCGAAGTGCGTCGCACTAAAGTTGCCTGTGGAACAAGGGATCTTTGTGCTCAAGCTGACTCAACCGTCTGTAACGCCATCAACTGGACTGAGCAAGAAGAGGAAGTTGATTTCTGGTGACTACTTTCCGGCAGAGCTCCCCGAAGCCGCCGCCAAGAAGGTCCCCAAGATCAACATCAAGGATGCTGAGGAGCAGTCTGCTCTGGCAAGCCTTAGGGCTTGTTCCGTTGAAGCAAACGCTCCCGACAAGTTTTGTTCCAGCAAGCTTGCCGGGGAACATCAAGCTCCAGCAGAGCCACAGGTTCTCGTCGTAGAAGCAGATGCTCCCGCAGCAGCAGATGTGCCTTTAGTCCTTGTTGTCGAGCCGCAAGCTCCAGCATGGGCACAACAGATTGTCCATTTCCTTCAGACAGGAGAACTTCCCAAAGAGCAAGAAGAAGCGGAAAGAGTAGCCCGGCAGTCAAGTATGTACCAGTTTGTCGGCAACACACTGTACAGAAGAAGACTCAACGGGGTGAAATTGAAGTGTATTCACCGGGAAGACGGACAGGAGCTGTTGGCAGAGATACATGGAGGTATATGTGGTCACCACATTGGAGCAATAGCACTTGCCGGCAAAGCGTTCCGGCAAGGTTTCTTTTGGCCGACAGCCCTCCAGGATGCAACTGCACAAGTAACCAAGTGTAAAGCGTGCCAGTTCCATTCCAAGCAGATACATCAGCCAGCTCAAGCTCTCCAGACGATCCCTTTATCCTGGCCATTTTCGGTCTGGGGGCTCGACATCCTCGGCCCCTTCCCCCGAGCTGTCGGGGGCTTTGAGTACTTGTACGTTGCGATCGACAAGTTCACAAAGTGGCCGGAAGTGGAACCAGTGAGGAAGGTAATAGCACAGTCAGCAGTCAAGTTCTTCAGGTCGATTGTTTGCCGTTTCGGGATCCCTAACAGGATCATCACCGACAATGGCACACAATTCACGAGCCGCACCTTCATGCAATACGTCCAAGATATTGGCGCCAAGGTCTGCTTCGCTTCTGTTGCTCATCCGAGAAGCAACGGTCAAGCGGAGAGGGAAAACACTGAAGTGCTGCGCGGGCTCAAGACCAGGACGTTCGACAGGCTGCGCAAGTGCGGAAGGAACTGGATCGAGGAGCTGCCGGTGGTTCTTTGGTCGATCAGGATGACGCCAAATCGAGCCACTGGCTAGACACCTTTCGCTCTAGTCTATGGAGCAGAGGCAGTTCTCCCCACGGAACTCGTATACGGGTCGCCTCGAGTGCTCGCTTATGATGAGCTTGAGCAAGAGCAGCTGCGACAAGATGACGCGCTGCTCCTTGAGGAGGACCGTCTTCAGGCTGCTGTACGAGCTGCTCGATACCAGCAAGCTTTGCGCCGCTACCATAGCCGCAAGGTTAAGGCCAGAAGCTTCGAGGAAGGCGACCTTGTTCTTCGGCGCGTTCAGTCCGCCAAGAATTCCAACAAGTTGACACCGAAGTGGGAAGGCCCTTACCGGGTGAAACGAGTCACTAGGCCTGGCGCTGTCCGCCTTGAGACCGAAGATGGCACTCCGGTGAGCAACTCCTGGAACATTGAGCATCTTCGTAAGTTTTACCCGTAGGGCGCGGTTGCCGGAACCCATTCCGGCAACCACCTTTTGTACAAGTCTTGCCGATGTTGCATGTAATCCTTTGTACAAAGCCGGGCGCAGATCCCGTGCATAAGTAAAGCTCATGTGCTCCGCACATCTTGTCAAATTCATGCTTTTTACTTCATATTTGCATGTGTTATCTGACACTTTGTGCAGCACCTACCCCCGGTAAGCAATAACGAGCCATAAGGCTCCATATCTTTATTTTCTCTTCTTTCTTCTTCTCAAAAAGGAAAGGAAGGTTCCCTCTCCCACAAGTTTCTCGGGGGGAAGGAGAAGATAATGGTGTGGATCAGGCGTCGTTCAAGCAAGTTTTCGCCTTACCGGAAAGCTCAGGCGTCGTTCAAGCAAGTTTTCACCTTACCGGAAAGCAAACGACAGAAAAGCTAAGTTGCCAAAGTTTGAGCGATCAGTTTAAAATTTTTAAGTTATCTTCCTTGAACGACCATGCTTTATATGGAAAACCTATGCGCGGAGGAACCAACTCGTAGCTAGTTGCGCCCTTACTTTGTTTCGAGTCCGCTCAACAATTTAAGTGAGCTGCGACTAGTTGCGACAAGAATTCTTGTCGGTAGCGGCACCGCCAGCAGGCTGCTGACATTCCGCACTCAGCGCTCGCGGCTAAGGTGCCTGCGCCGGCAAGTTCCCTAAAAGCGTAGGGCAGAAACATACAAAGGAAGGAATCAAGTAAAGGAAATAACATAGCAAATCTCTACCCAAAACAGAGTTATATTACAAGATAACTTGTCGCAGCTCTAACAGAATGTTCTCATGACATGACCAGCAGCGACAAAGAAAAAGAAAAGAAACGGGCGGCCTAATCTACGCGATCACCCTCAACCCTCTTGATCCCGCTCACCTTGTCCATGATGGGTGCGACAAGGGCCTTGAGCGCTTCCACGTCAGCATCCGGCGGCAAGGACTTGAGGACGTTGGTGAAGTTGAGGCCTCGGTTGCGGAAGGCCACCTTCATCAGCACCTTCTAGAGAGCCCCCGTGCAAATCCTGCGCGACTCGTCGGCCAGCTGCTTTGGGATCCTCTCCCGGAGTCACTAGAGGGCCGTCGCCACGCCTTTGAAGAACAGGTTGAGCTTGGCGCTGGGTTGGAGATGCTCGTCGGAGGGATACCCATAATCCTCCATCCCCAGCTGCGCCAACTCCTCGTCGATGGCTACGGCAGCATCCACAAGACCTTCAGTCCAATGCTCCACTGTCTCCCTGAAGGCGTCGTGGGCGGCAGCAGCACTCGCCAGCAGCGCCTCGTCGGCCTTGATCTTCTCCGACAAGGCCACCTCCCGCTCCCTGGCGCCGTCCAGCATCTGAGTCAAGGTGGCCAGCTTCAACTCGAGATCCGCATTGGAATCCTTGGCGGCGCTGAGCTCCTTGCTCCTCTCTGCGAGAAGGCCTTGCAGCTCACCATGAGCAGCAGCATCCTTCTCACACTCACGCTTGAGTGCGGCAAGCTCCTCGCCGCTCGCCCTGAGATCTGCGTCCAGCTGCCCCACCTTTGTTTCCAGCTCCTTCTTGGCGGCCTCGGCAGCTGCGGCAGCATCCTTTGCTTCCTTGAGGGCCCCGCCAATTGCTTGCTCCCGCGCGACAAGCTCCTCCTCATGGCTGTCAAGGTTCACCTTGCGCTGCGCCAACTCTCCTTCTTGCGCAAATAAATTTTCAGCGACAAGCCATTGCTTCTCTTCGGCTTCAGCCTTCTCGAGGAGGAAGGCTTTCCGCTCCTCGAGAAGTTGCTCCTGCTCCTCCGCCAGGGACCGGAGAGCCTCCTGCCTAAGACCCCGGAGCTCCTCTGCGCGCTTCTCAATATCCACCCTCGCCTTCGCGACAAGCGCCTCTCGGGATGCCAGTTTGGCTTGGCGGGCGCGGTAAAGAGACAGCAGCTTCCGCAGCAGCCGCTCCTCCTCAGGCTCGTCGCTGCTGCTGCTTGGCGCGTCGACAAGCGCCAGCCCAGCGGAGGCGAGCACCTCTTCGTCAAAGGTTTCTCCTTCGACCGGCGCCCTGGAGCTCGACGCCCAGGGGAGCTTGATGAAGACGCCATCGCCGGCCTTCAAGTAGGCGCCGGGCTGGGGCTCTTCGGATCCCGGCGCTGCGGCTGCGGCAGAGGGATCGGCGGTCGGTGCAGCACCTGACGCTCCTGCGGCCTCGGGGCCGACAGTGCGATCGCCAGATTCCTCGCCAGCTTCTGCGGCGGTAGCCTTGGCAGCCTCTTCGCCGACGGGATCATCGGCACCGGCCTCTTCTTCGGTGGCGGCGGCATCGCCATTGTTGCCGCATGCGTTCTACTCACCGGCGGCCTCGGTTTCCATTGGCTCCGTGGCAGGTGGATCTGACGACCGAAGAAGGGAGAGAAGTCAAGCGAATATTCGAAAAGAAAATCAGAAGAAGAAGAACCCAAGGGAAGTTTTCAGACAAAAGGGTTACCTGTGCTTGGATCTGCAGTAGTGGTCTCAACCACCGGAGGATCACTGGTACTGCCCCTTGCCGGAGAACTGCCCCTTGCCGGAGAATTCTCCCTTGCCGGAGAACGCTCCCTTGCCGGGGAAGCCCCCCTTGGCAGTGTAGTCGAAGTAGATAGCACTTCAGGAGCGGCCTCCGGGTCCTCCTGGTGAGGCTACTCTGCTCCTACACAAACCAACAGACAGATGTCAGCAAGAGAAGAGCACCCATGCGCGCCTGACAGCATAAAGTAAACCATATACTTACGTGGGGGGCTGCGCTGGGGGCTGCTTTGAGGAATGACTGCCGGGTCCGACAAGGTGGTCTCGGACATGTCCTCTGCCGTCGTGGTGGGATCGTCCTCGATGACTATCACCGGGGCCTTGGCTCTCTTCGCCGCTCTCTGGGCCAGGGTCCTGAAAAGGAACAGGTTCAGAGTAAAGCAAATCAGATACAAGACAAAGACAGCAAAAAAATCGAAGAATTACAAGTACAGCAAGGGGATCTTACTCTTCTTCTTCGTCGTCGGAGCTGAGCGCGGAGAGATCGAAGTCCGGCTCGCCTTCGGTGCGGCGAGGCGGAGGAGTAGGCTCCCTTGCCCGCTTGGCAGGAGCAGGAGGGTGGACCGGGAAGACCCCGCTCCGGTTGCCGCAGCGGCGTGAGGTGCTCCCGTGGCAACAGTGCTTGCCGCGGTCGAGCGTGTCGCGCGCTGCGACGGCTGTTGACTCGTCTGCCGCCCCGCCACGTCCCCGGCCCTGTGGAGACGCCTTCTTGGTGGGGCTGGGGGCTCCGCTTGCAGCGAGCTGGCTGAAGGTGGGGAGGAGGAGGAGCCGATCTGCAACGGGTCGCCCGCGCCCTCGGCGGGCTCGCTCGGCTCATCTTCAGGCCCGGCAAGCCCTTCCTCGCCGGCAAACTCCTCGCGCTCGGCAAGGCTTGCCGCCTCCGCTACCTCAGCCTCCTCCACGGTGAATCCAAACTCACCCGCGGTAGCAGCTGCCGCCGCCTCTTCCAGCCTGGTGGCGATGCGCTGCATCTCCGCATCGGTGGTGTCGCGGGTGAGGCTCTTCTGTTCTTCAGCGCGGACCGGCACTTCGACCAAGCCGTCAAAGAAATCCCGCACGACATCGTCGGCGGGCTCTTGCCAAGTCGGGACGATTCCATGCGAGTCGCACAACGGCATCATCGCGCGGATGCAGTCAAGAGAAGAATTGTTGCACAGCGAAACGACATTCCGCGGCAACATAAATGGGTGCCGAGGGTCACGCTTGAACAGCTCTAGAAGCATCGCGTCCAATTCCAAGACCGTGAAGTTGAAATTGAGGCCCGGGCGCAGCCTCATGATATCCGCTGAGTTTTGGAACTCCCAAGCTGGTCTCCTCCTCTCCTGCAGGGGGGCAATGCGGCGGCGAAGAAAGTCTGCGCCAACTGCGCCTACAGTGAGCCCGGCAAGCCTGAGGCGAAGGATCCGGGTGACGGCAATCTTCAGCCTGTCGTCCTCCCGGGCCACATTGCTCTAATCATTGCCGCGCACTACTGGGGCTTGGCGCAGGGCGGTGAAGGGCTGCGGGTTCTCCTCGACGATCCAGCACCACTCTGCCCTCCACTCTTCCCATTTGCTGCAGAGCTCTCCCTCCAGATAGGCGTCCTTCTTGCCAGTTCTCGAAATCCAAGCGATTCCTCCGGCAAGGGGCTCTCCTCTCTCGACCCGGGGCATGAAGAAGTGGCGGAAGAGGGCTACGTTTGGGTGGACTCCGACAAAGTTTTCGCACAGATGTGCAAAAACTGCCATGGTCAGAACGGCATTGGGGGTGAAGTCAAGGAGGCGGAACCCGTAGGTTTTCATGATGTCGCAGAAGAATTCAGAATAGGGCGGGCAGAGCCCGCAGTAGAAGAACAGCGCGAAGAAGGGGTACCCGTTCGGAGCTAATCTCGAAGCGCTGGCCGGGAGTATCTTCGTGCGCGGATGCGCTCGCGTCTCCGTCGACCAGAAGAGGTAGTAGTACTCCCTCAGCTCCTTTGTGTCAAGCTGAGGGGGGAAGACGGCCCGCTCCTTCCGCAGCGCCGCGAGCCGCTGCGCCTCGACCGATTTCATTCCCTTCCCCTTGTCGGCTTTCGGGGCCATGGCAGAGGTGGCGAGGGAGATCGACGGCGTTGGTGGCGCCGGTGGCAATGGGGGGCGGAGCGCTGCTCTCTTTCGGCTTTGAGAAGAAGGGGGGAGCGGCGGAGATTTTGGAGAATGGAGTAGCAACCGGCGAAGTGGGCGAACTGCCCCTGTTTCCCCTGCTTATAAAGAGGGACTGGGCGGACGTTTCGCCCTTCAGAATAAAGAAACCGCCCACGATTTCTCCCACGATGCCGAATTCAACGCGTGCCGTTGGGGGAGGGCGCGGTGGACACGGAGTAAGATTCAGCGTAACCCAGGCCGCGCGTGCCCGTGCCCTGTTTTGGGCCTGGCCCAACAGCGCCCGGCACCGTGTGTGGCCCAGGCCCGGGGGCTCCTATCGGTGTACTAGAGCAGGGGTACCCTAGTATCCCGAACTTGTGCACGGGCAGTTGCAGCGCCCTGCGGCAAGGCTTGCCGGGCGACCGCCAAGGCCCTCCATGGTTCCCTTGGAGCCACTCAAGAACAAAGTATTCAAGCCAAGGAGACAAGGCCCCGGCAAGAGGAGCTTGCCGGGAAGGCCAACCAAGGCATCCCAAGGAACTTGCCGCGACGCGCTGCGCGTCCCGGCAAGGCCCGGTGAGCGACAAGCTTCCGGACCCGACAAGACAACGGCCGCGGCAAGTAACCACTCTGTACCCACGCTCCAGCGCATCCACCAACGTGTCGCCCTGGGGCTTTTCCAGGCGCGCGTGGCAGGAGGCTGTGCAGCCAGTGGTGCGCGGCGGCATGCGACGCTGACAAGATCGCCATCGTGGCGAACGGTGGCGTCCCTGACGGTCCCTTTCTGCACTGTTTGGGCGACACAGACGGGCATTCAATGCCCTTGTCCCCTGCCGTCAGGGTTAGGTAGGATACACTGTGCAAGTAGGTGTACAAACCGCAACTTCTTTTTACATTTTTACCCTTCTCTGTGTTTCCACCTGTCGGTGACCCCTTGAGCATATAAAAGGAGGCCCATGCGCAACATAGAGGGGGGTTCGGCTCATTCGGAAGCCAGAAAAACACTTAGCTCTCTCTCGAGCAAGAACACAATACAATCAGACAAGCAGAAGTAGGAGTATTATCTCTCCGGAGAGCTCCGAAGCTGGGTAAACTGCTCGTGTGCTTCGCCTCGATCTGCTCTCTGTGCGACCTCCGCCCCCCGCTAAACCGAAAGGGGCTCGGTCCGCCGGCCCCATAGGTGTTCGTGGATCAGTTTCCCCCGACATAGTGCGTGCATGCACCGCTTCTCTTCGTGAGAATACAATATACTATGCCCAAAGAACGTTTGCCACAAGAGTAATAGAATAAGTGTGTGACATGTGAGCTAAAATAAAATGTGTGCGACGTCTTTTGTTTTTTAGAAGTTCTAAGGTTAGGGTGTGAAGAGCACATATGTGTGTGACTTCTACCTACAGATAGACGGTGGGTGCGAGAGGACTCGGGAGAGTCGTGACTCATGAGGGTGCATGTGTGCGTGAGAGAGAGGGGGCACGTATCAATGCAATGCATGTGTCCGTAAATCATTATCAGACAAATGTTCACCACAAGCCTTTTGCTGACGAACACCGTAAGAACTGTTAGATCGGCATCCGACAATGTCAGTTTTGCCATGTCATTTAACAGAACAGCCACTCCTCCTACA
The DNA here is from genome assembly GCF_002162155.2 of Triticum dicoccoides. Taxonomy (NCBI): domain Eukaryota; kingdom Viridiplantae; phylum Streptophyta; class Magnoliopsida; order Poales; family Poaceae; genus Triticum; species Triticum dicoccoides. Next base: position 387,658,259 of record NC_041383.1, on the reverse strand, counting down.
CACAAATCTTCCTTGTGAGTGTAGCAACTGCCGTATGCTCCCTCCATTCCAAAATGTAGTGCATATAGCTTTATTGAAAATTTGAACCTCGCAAACTTTTACCGAGTTTTCGTGTACCAAATTTCACATATAGAATACCCAGTATATATCATTTCATTCATCTTCGAGAGGTAACTATAAAGATGGGGGAGGAGTCTACAAAGAAAGACCATCGTATCACTTGCAGCAATTTCAACCATCCTTTGATGTGGAGGAATATCATAGGAACTCTATATGATATGATTTTTATAGGATTTTTTCTTTTAGAGTCAATTGGTTCATAGGAATAGATTCATATATTCCACATTTCAAAGGAAAGAAACATGATATCATTTTTATAGATTTAGAGCCACTTGGTTTATATGAATGGATTCCTATACTCCCATAATTTCAAAGGAAAATAAACATTAGCGTATATTCAATAAAAAAGTTCCTATGATATGAACCAAATTACATCTCTTTTCTAATCCCTCCTCATAGGAATTGAGATACATGTCATCTCTAGATTCAATAGAAAAGTTCCTATGATGTGAACCAAATGGCATCTCTTTTCCAATCCCTACTTATAGGAATTGAGATACTCCATGTCATCTCTTTCCCTACAACTTCCATGTATACATCTTCTATTCCTAAATAGCTAGTACAACCCACTAGTAGCTTTTTTCCAAGACATGCAACAATGGCACAAGAACTATATAGTGTGCGAATAACTTTGAAAGATGGTCGCTGGATGAAGCTAATCCGACAGTGCAGAGATGGCAAATCCGAGCACTACTGGCCGTTGGATATCATCAACATTCCACCAGATCTACCACATGTACAATTTAGAAGACTCCATGGTTGGACTTAAGCATAATGCACAAACCTCAAAACACAAGCTTCTCCTTTGTTCTAGAATCTTACGTATCATAATTGCCCAATTTTTTTTCTAAATGAATTGCCATTATTTTTTTACTTTATGCTTTACAATGCACAAGCCCATGAATCTTAACATTTTTCTAAAACTAATTGATTTTGAATGAGATGAACTATAAGAACTAAACAAACATCTACATCATGCATATATGACTCAAAGCTTTACATGATATAGTGTGTATTTATTCATTATTTGGTTTCCAAATCTCATGCGTTCAATGCATGTGTACCTTACTAGTTTTGAGTAGACTAGAAAATTTCATGCGGCCCCGGGTATGTCAAAATGCAGGGCCCATGCATCATTTCCTTTCGGTCGAACCTACGTCCACAATTTTTTGTACGTATATCTCCACTGGTCCCCAAACCCAAAATGTTGCCTCGTTCCCGTAAAACCAAACGGCTCACACATATTTAAGGCGTCGACTCAAACTCAATCCCTCTCCCTTTACTATGACGTGGCCCCGCATGCCATAGTACTCCTACAAACCCTACTGTCGCACGCATCATCGGTTTTCTTCAAGAGGACGAGGGAGAAGCCGATTTGTAGTGGAGGCGCTTTCAAAAAAAAGGATTTATAGTGGAGACCCCTACCCTAGGGTGCCCTAGGTAGCTGCCGCATGCATCATTGGTTTTATCTTTTCTTTATGCTCTTGCGCCCTAGAGTGAAATGATGGTTGCTTCGCCCGTCCAGCTTAATGCGGGAAAGGTAGGGCTTTATGATTTGACCCCTCATCGCTCATTTTCTACTACTGTGGCGCTACAACCGAGGTGCCTCCAATTCCAACCGCTGCTCCGAACTGTAATTTGGTGCATCGCATGTGGAACAAGATGGTGGATGAGCCACATGTTGGCCAAAGGGGTCCTGTTAAGTGTGTCGCCATTTCGTGTGCGGACTGACCCTGCTTGAGGTGCTACGCCAACACAACAGGAGCATCCTACCACTTGGTTTTGCTCCTTGGTGAATCTCGACTATATTGATCTAAAAAGATACGTACCGTACTACCCTCTCGGTCTCGTTTTTTAAGGCGTCTCGGTTTATAGGGCGTGCACCTAGTTCTAGGTCATCCATTTGACTAACTAAATATGAGTTACTATGTCACAAAAAGTATATCATTGGATTCTTAAGCGGATGTACTTTCTAAACATATACTGTTCATCACATTTATCGCCAGTTAAATTCTCCCTAGAACGACGTGCATGCCATGTAAACCAATACGGAGGAAGTAGTAAAAATGAGGTGATTTTACCGAGCGATTGGCGGGGGAGCATGGCCTGTCATGCGGTCCCACGTGTCATTATGTACCAAGGCGATGCGCGTGTCCCTCTTGAGGATGGCCTGTCATGCGATCCCATGTGGTTTGATATGATGGCGAACCGAAGTGTGAAATAATGGTTGCTTCGTCCGTTTGGGAAGGTGCGGCATTGTGATTTGATGTCTCATTACTCATTACTACTACTGGGGAGGTACGACTGGGGTGCATCCCCCTTGCTGTTTTGCACTGTTATTTGGTGCTTGACACGTCGACCAGGTTGTTATATGTCCCACATGTCGGAGAGAGGAAGTACATAATTCATGAAAGCGAGCGTCGATGGAGGAGTACAAGACACGGCTTGGATTTTGCTGCTTCGCGTGATCCATCGATACAAACACGGATTAAAAAAGGCAAGGGTGGGTCTTTACCCGCGCGGCAGGCAGGGGAGTTTGGCATAGTCTGTTCGAGGCAAGGAGGCAGAAAGGGAAACAAGCAAATAAAAGTTGAGCAACTTAGTTTTGGGAAAATCTGATTTTATGGACTACATACTCACTAGGGTTTATAGGGCTCATCTAAAAAAATCGTTTTTCCATTTTATAAGTCTCAATTCTACTAGTAGTAGTAGTACTGTCACATGTTGGATTTCGAGGTGCGTTAAATCACCCTATGCAAGCAGTGTCAAGAGAAAACTCACCAATGCATGTAGAAGTTCATGGAAATTTAGTGGTCATGCATGCATTCGTTCTAATTAATGCCTCGGTAAACATAACTTCTTGAGAAAAATGAGCATACTAATTACTTGTGCAAACTACGAAATTAATTCCACCACTCACCGTCTACCTTGGTTGGAGAGATTTTGAAATTGAGCCATAAACTGGAAAGGAGGGAGTAGTAACTTTTGTCTCGATTATTATTTATGGCCTTGTATAGACGCAAAATGTATTTTTTTTAATAGTGGCCTTGTATAAGTAAATGGAGGAGTAAACGGAGGGAGTAGTAAAAAATTTCTCCTAGTCCTGCGAGCCACCGCGCGCGTGGGCGAGGGAGCGGGCGTAAGGCGTACAGTACTAGTAGTAAGAAAGCTTCACCTCATCCTGCGAGCCACCGTGCCCGTGGGCGGGGGAGACGGCGTACTAAGCAAGCTTCTCCTCGTTCTGCGAGTTGACGGGACACATCAAAACTACTCCAATGTATAGAGCCTTGCCTCTAAGGTAGGCCCCACATGGTTTGCCTCTTTTTAACATAATGCGTCAAGTCGCAATTTGTTTGTTCACCCGTGGTAGACGATCCTCCCTCCATCGAGTGGACAACCAGTACACGTGTCAAATTACCACGTGGGCTTCCTATTCGTACAAAAATGAGCTCCACCGCGTACCCGCGCGGGTGTGGTTGGGAAAGAGACGGGAGTACATGCGCCGTGCGTGCACCTCTTCTCTTCATGCATGTCCCCACCTACGTGTGTGTGTGAGAGAGAGATACAAACCTAGACATAATGCGCCGTCCATCCCCATGCCTCCGCCCAGTCCGACCACCAGTCACCACCACGCCCCACTCCTCCTCACCTTATCTCTCATCTTTCTGCCTCCATTTTTATATAGAAGGCCACTATCAAAATTACAGTTTGCAGACATACAAGGCCACTAACACTAATCAATGCAATATTAATGGTGTTTCCCTCGTAGTACTAGCAAAGGAGGACATTAATTATCCCTTGCATGCATGCGGGAGTGTGAGCATTGGTGTCAGTGTCAAAACCGGCGGATCTCGGGTAGGGGGTCCCGATCTGTGCGTCTAGGCTGATGGTAATAGGAAGCAAGGGACACAGATGTTTACCCAGGTTCGGGCCCTCTCGATGGAGGTAAAACCCTACTTCCTGCTTGATTAATATTGAAGATATGGGTAGTACAAGAGTAGATATACCACGAGATCATAGAGGCTAAACCCTTAGAGCTAGCCTATGATGGTATGATTGTAATTGTGATCGGCCTTCTAAGGACCAACCTCTCCGATTTATATAGACACCGGAGAGGGCTAGGGTTTACATGGAGTCGGTTACAAGGAAGGAAACACAATATCCGGATCACCAAGCTTGCCTTCCATGCAAAGGAGAGTCCCATCTGGACACGGGCCGAAGTCTTGAGTCTTGTATCTTCACGCTTCAATAGTCCGGATGTTGTACACAGTCCGGCTGTCTGGATACTCCCTAATGCAGGACTCCCTCAGTAGCCCCTGAACTAGGCTTCAATTATGATGAGTCCAGCGTGCAGTATTGTCTTCGTCATTGCAAGGCGGGTTCCTTCTCCGAATACTCCAAAGTGGTTATCGAACACGTAGACCGTGTCCGGATCTGCAAGATGATCTTCGCATAACATAAATCCGATCCGCTGGCAATCTTTGTACGTCGTGCCCTTGCATCATGGCCCGGTCCAACGCGAACCGGTGTTTCTTACCCCCACCACGACTCGTGTTACGAGGCGGTTTTATTGGCACGTCCCGTCGGGGCAGAGATCGTGTTCCTCTTATTACGGGATTTTCCATTAATACGGGGGTGCGTGACTCCACAACGGCCGTTGGTATAACTCCGTGTGTTTTTAGATAAGCCTCAAATGGTCACACCGAGGACTCTTGATATTCACCCTCTTTATAAAGGGGTCGAGGCCTATGCCTCTTTTCCACCTTCCTCGCGCCTTCTCGCACCTCGAGTTCTAACACCCGAAACCCAAGCTTCAACACCCCAGATCCTCCAATATGTCTGGATCCGTCCCTCAAGGCCGGTGGGTGGCCTCCTCGATTCAAAAGGAAGACATTGCGAAGCTTAGGGAGGTTGGATACCTGACCGCCGACATCCAGCACAGACTTCCTGCTCCAGGGCAGGTCATCCCCACACCGGAGCCTAATGAGTGCGTCATTTTTTTCCCACACTACCTCCGCGGCTTGGGCTTCACCCTCGACCCCTTTGTGAGGGGGCTCATGTTCTACTATGGGTTGGATTTTCATGATCTGGCTCCAGACGTTATCCTCCATATCTCGTCGTTCATTATCGTGTGCGAGGCTTTTCTCCACGTCACCCCACACTTCGGCTTATGGCTTAAGACCTTCAATGTGAAGCCGAAGATGATCGAGGGGCGACATGTGGAGTGCGGAGGTGCCATAATAAGCAGGAACGCTGATGCCCCATGGCCAGAGGGTTCTTTCCCAGAAGTATCCAATGTATGGCAACGGAGGTGGTTTTATGTCACGGCTCCCAGAGGCTCAAAGTGGGCAGCCGCCCCCAAGTTCCGCTCGGGCCCTCCGTCACAGTTGGCGTCTTGGACAGACATAGGACGGAATTGGGGGCCCGCTGGTGATGTACCAGTACTGCAGAATCGCATCCGGGAGCTTCTTGAGAGGGACATTAACCTCGTCAGCATAATGCAAGTGATGTTAATCCGACGGATGTTGCCATGGCAACGCCGGCCTCTCCGGATGTGGGAGTTCAATCTGGAGGGTCCGCGGACTGTCAAGCACTTCTTCAGCTTGAAACTCGAAGAGATGTGCAAATTATTCTTCGGACAGAAAGTAGAGTGTCCGGACACCACCGAGTATGTGGGCCTAAGCTGCAATCGCCTAGATACCCAAGTAAGTAATCTTGACACCGGACACCTTGTTTTGCATTTGTCATAATTGTTTATTCTGAAAATCATCCGTGGCCAGGAATGGCTCAGCAATGCAGAGAGAATCAGGTGTCCGGCGCCACTTCCCGAAGGCTCGCCTGGCCCTACCATGGCCAAGATGCTCGACCGGGTACTCAGCAGAATGCCCTCGGGGAAAGACAAGGGGAAGAACGAAGAAACCGAACTCCACATGCTACGCATCCGAAACGGGGGAATTGTTACCTCCCCCAAGGAGGATAGTCGGGAAGGGGAGACTAAGGCCTCCTCCCTGCGCGGGAAGAAGAGGACCGCCTCCAAAGACTTGGAGACGGAGATGCCCAAGAAAGGGAAGAAGGTATCACCAAGGGGCTCTGCCGCGACAGGCATCCTCACCGCGTTATACCCGCCAACGGACCAGCCCTCCACCGAGCTGTAAGTCAATTGTTAATTTGAAGGTACTGTGCTTCTCCTAGATCAGTAACCAGGATTCACCTTTTGCAGTCCGGCTAGCAGCTCTTCTCAACAGAGTTCGTCTTCGAGGGATCTTCCTCCGGAGATGATGGAGAGCGAGACCCCACCTACCTCTCCGGCTCATGAAGCGGGCGACACCGAGGTGTCGTCACGGAGGAGTCCGGATCTGCTGAAGCCGGAAGTCAATGCGTTAGCCGCCCTGAGCCCTGAGCGTTTGGCTCCCACGAGGGGCGATGGGAAGGGTCCGGCGCAGTTCAATGTCCGTCCGGACGTACTGACGGGCTTATTGGAGCAAGCTGCGCTCTCGATGGAGCACTGCTCATTAATGAGCTCGGTGCTCAAGAAGATTTCATCCGCTACAAGTGGTTTGAATGAAGCATTCACAAGCCTGCTTAGAGGCTTTGAGGTATTTAATGAAGAATACACTATTTCTTTGGCTGTGAGGCACGCGCTAGGTGTGCTCCATATAGATAGTAGCCCCTGAGACTCTGGTTGCCCGCCCTAGGCGGCAAACGGGGGATCATAAACCAATGATTTGTGTTTAAATATGTGCAAGTACCTGTGGGTCCGGCCGCCGGCCAGTCCGTTGAAGTTGTCGAACTAACGAGGCAGATTGGATAGATCGTTGCTGATATCATGTTGGTGAATGAGCGGCTGGACAAATCACAAGGTATTTGTCCTTCCTTCCTTTGCATTGGAAAATAAGAAGGTGGCATGATATTAATGTAATATGTTTGGACTGCAGATGGTGCTGCTGTCGTGGAGGCCCTGAGGGCGGAACTTGCTCAAGCCAAGGAACAAGCTCGGGTGAGTAATGCAGCTGCCCTAAAGGCGGCCGAGGAATTGAGGGCCGAACAGGCTGCTCATCGCCAAAGCGAAGAAAAGATAGCCGAAATGGCTGTTGAGTTAAAAAATGCCTCTGACTGGTATGAGCTCCTTAAAAAGGAGCATGAGGATAATTCGGCCGACCTGAACAAGGCACTTAATGCCACCAAGGAAATACGGATCGAACTCAGGGGTGCACGGGAGGAGCTTCAACGGGCCGATAAAATCGCGGCTGGGGGCTCCTATTTTCTGCGGACGAAGTTCTTTGATCCGAAGTATGCTCCCCTGGATGGACGCTGGAGTCCTGCGGATGCATATGCGGATCTGGCGAAGAGTACAGCTGACGATGCCGAGTTCTTCAAAGATCAAGGTGATAAGGAAGTGGAGAAGCTTTTCTGGTCGCAATTCAATGCTCCCGCTCGCCCGCTGCCGTTAAGTGACAAGATGGCTGCTGTAGCGGAGCTTCACAGGCTGTCCGGGCTTGCAATGCGGTCTATAATAGACCATCTTTGGCCAAAGGGGCCTAAGCAGGACGGTTACTTCGGTTTGGTGCAACAATTCCTTGGGGCCGTGCCTCAGATCGGTGCCATGAGGAGGTCGGCGTGTATAGAGGGTGCACAGATGGCTCTTGCCCGCGTTAAAGCCTATTGGACGGATATGGATGCCACCATTATAGCGTTCCAGGATCCGGTGGGGGGCCAATATTCGGCCGAGCACTACTTGGCACAGGTCACAGGGTGCCCGCCTAATAGAGGCACAGTGCTCGAAGAATGTCTTGTTCGAGTGATGAATCAAATCATTGTAAAAACAATGTTTATTTTGATTATAAGGCTATATTTATACTATTTTCCTGAAAATATGATTGTGTCCCCTGTGTGGCCGTTTATATATATAATCCAAAAGTTAGCAGTCGTTGGCTTCAGCCCCCACGCATACAATGCGGGGGTGTTCGCGAAAAATATGCTTAATCACACTTGATCCAACGTCTTGGTCCATTAAGGAGGTGATCGCATGTCGAACTAGGCAATCAGACTATATAGCTGTAACACTTTCGCTTAGCCATGGGATTCTAACGTTGGGGCTACTATGTAGCCCCTGGTACCTTCACGTGCATCCGAATACGGGCGCATATGTACATGGACGGGAAATGGCCCTTCGTTAATGCGGAGGAATCCTAAAGATTCCGGTGAGTCTTCGAGTGGTTGATAAGTCTCTCGCTGTATCATGACAGTCAGTTTTCGGATTTCTCTACTAAGGTGCTCATCTGGAATAACCAGGGCACAATCGTAGTAGTTCTCCTTTGGGCACCTTAGCCGATGATAACGGAATGTAAGGCGGCAAACCCAGGAGCCGGGCTAACCCAACATTTGACCAAAGACATGATTCGGAGCTCATGCATATAAGGCCAAACTCGTGACGCAGAACACTCCCGAATGTATTCGGACTTTATAACCGACGATGGGTTCAAGAATGCCCATTCATTATAAAACCCTGTGTTTCCAGGTACGTGCATTAATCTGTCACGGGAAAATGCAAAGAATGGCAGTATCCTCTGTGGGTATGGAACCCATGGGATGGTTAAGCAACAAGAGGCAATAGAAAAGGTTTACACAGGGGCTTAATCTAAAAATAAACCTATTGAACGGGGCCCTGCTGCACGTCTGCGCCTTTATCTCCGTTGTGCCATATCCTGGAAGGGTATCGCGCGAATGTTGCCTGTGGAAAGAGAAAACTCATGGGAGAGTACAACGTAAGTATGCAATGGATAGTAAAAGTGTAAGATGTTGGCCTGCCAATAAGGTTGAGCCAAGTGTGGGGCTTTATTAAGTGTTTATAGCCCCTAGTATCCGCTTATGGGATTACATATACGGTGCCCTGGTTCGATTTTATCTGGTCTACCGGACTCGTCTAACCGTGTATGTGGTCTTAACGACCAGTCATGTTTTTTTGGTATTGGAGGCCGCTTATAGTCCGGCCGCTAGGGCCGTCGCGTGTTCCTCTGCGCGTGAAGAGCGCTCTGCTATTCCACTAATGGTGATGATGCCACGTGGACCAGGGATCTTGAGTGTAAGGTAGCCATAGTGCGGCAATGCATTGAAGAGGGCGAAGGCCATTCTTCCAAGCAATGCGTCATAGTTGCTTTGGAAGGGTGCGATGATGAAGAGCAGTTCTTTGCTTCTGGAGTTGCCTGGAGAGCCGAATGTTACCTCCAGTATGACGGAGCCTCTGCTTTAGGATTCAACACCTAGTATCACTCCTTCAAAGGTGGTGTTGCTTTGAGTAATTCTGGATGGGTCTATCCTCATCCTGCGGACAGTGTCCTCATATATTAGATTGAGACTGCTGCCGCCGTCCATGAGGACGTGAGTGAGATGGTATCCATCAATTGTTGGGTCAAGCACCAAGGCCTCTGATCCTTCGCGCCGAATACTAGTTCGGCCGTCCAAGCGGTCTAAGGTGATTGGATAAGACATCCAGTAGTTAGGTGTAGGTACGATGGGCTCTATATCGCACGCGTCTCTATGCGTGCGTTCGTGCCTTCTCATGGATGGACGAGTTGCGTGGATCATGTTCACTATTTTAACTTCTGGCGGGAATTTTTTTTGCCCCCCAGTGTTCGGCTGGCGAGGTTCATCCTCGTCTTCACTTGGTGTTTCCCCTCCCTTGTGTTCGGCATTTAATTTGCCAGCCTATTTGAAGACCCAGCACTCTCTGTGCGTGTGGTTCACAGGCTTGTCAGGGGTGCCATGAATTTGGCACAGTCTGTCCAGGACTCTGTTCAGACTGGACGGCCCTCTTTGCTTCCTTTAGATGGCTTCTTTTGCTGATCAGGTCGAGAGCCCCTGAATCCGGCATTAACCGTTGTGTTGTCCGGGCTCTCTTCCTTGTTTTGGCATTTATTTTTATTACGCTGTGGCTTCCCATTGCCATCCCTTATTTCGGATGTGCTGGGGTCGCTGGTGCCTTTACGGGCTAGCCAGCTATCTTCACCCGCGCAAAAGCGGGTCATAAGGCTTGTTAGGGCTGCCATTGTCCTTGGCTTTTCTTGGCCGAGGTGTCTGGCGAGCCACTCGTCGCGGATGTTGTGCTTGAATGCCATTAAGGCTTCGGCATCCGGACAATCGACAATTTGATTCTTCTTAGTGAGGAATCTGTTCCAAAGCTTGCGGGCGGATTCTCCGGGTTGTTGGATTATGTGACTTAAATCGTCAGCATCGAGAGGCCGGACATAAGTCCCTTGAAAATTGGCCCTGAAAGCATCCTCGAGTTCCTCCCAACTCCCAATTGAATTTTCGGGGAGGCTTTTCAACCAGTGTCGAGCTGGTCCCTTCAGTTTGAGGGGAAGGTATTTGATGGCGTGGAGGTCATCCCCACGAGCCATGTGTATATGCAGGATAAAGTCCTCGATCCAGACCCCTGGGTCTGTCGTTCTGTCGTATGCCTCTATATTCACAGGTTTAAAGCCCTGTGGAAATTCATGATCCAGTACCTCTTCGGTAAAGCACAGGGGGTGAGCAGCCCCTCTGTATCTGGACGTGCTGTGGCATGTCGTCGTCCATTGTTGTGTCCGGTGTTTATTCTGAACTAGTATTTGATTGGCATAATCGTTTTGATGACCATAGTCCCTCGCCAGGGTGTGTCCTTTAGACCCGTAGATGGACCTAGCTGTGCCAGCTTTCCTATCCAGGTGCTCATGTAGATCGTGCGCGGCGTCGGTAGCCGCTTTGTTGCGGTTGTGGAGCGGTACGTTGGGCCTCCCGGTCATAGTAGTCTTTGGTGGAACGGCCTCGTCGTCGAATTCTGGTAGTAGCTTGCATTTTGGGTAGCTCTTTGTATGGCGATCGTCGCCATATCTTTCTTCAGTGTCTAGCACTTTATTCCATCTGTGGTTGAGCATTTCCTGTGCGGCTTTGAGCCGTTGCTTCTGCTTCTTCAGACTTCTCGCTGTGGCCATAAGCTTTCTGTGGAGGTTATATCGTTCCACATGTTCTTCCGGAATGATGAATGCATCATCGTCGAGACTGTCTTCTTGTCCTGGGCCGGTTTGATGAACTCGTCCCTCTGGATCATTGTCCTCGGGCATCTGCTTCGAACTGTGTTCGGCGTGACCTGGTTCGTCCTGCTCCATCGCTGGTTCCGTATGGTCGTTGTTGCCTTCGGGGTTGACCGGAGTGTCAATCCTTCTAGCGCTCTTGCTGATATTTTTACTGTTGCTGGATTTGGAACGGTGTCTGCGTCATTGCTTTGGCTTTTGCCCGGGGGTTTTATCTTCCAGATTGTCACCGTCGTCCTCCTTGGGCGTATCCACCATGTATATGTCATGTGACGAGGCGGAAGTCCGGTACCCCATAGATTCTGAATCTTCTCCTGCATCGTCGTCCATACCATCGATGCCTTCAGAGTCAAAGTCAAGCACGTCGGTTAAATCATCAACCGTGGCTATGAAGTGGGTGGTGGGTGGGTAACGAATTTCTTCATCGCCTGCTTCCCACTCGAGCCGGACATAGTTCGGCCCGGAATTTTCTGTCAAAGAGAGAGTTTTTAACGAATTCAGCATGTCGCCCAAGGGCGAGTGCTGGAAGATATCCGCAGCGGTGAATTCCATTACCGGAGCCCAACCAGGCTCGGCGGGCTCAGGAGCGCGCGGATAGGAACCAACATTCGGATGCGAATCTGGGGGTCCGAAGTCACACGCCACCACGGAGGTGAGACCCATGTTCAGCTCCATCGCCGATGAGTGTGTGGCCTGCAGGGCGAGGTCCACCCCTCCATCCTTAGGCAACGCAACTTGCTCCGGGTTTAGATCTTGAGCTTTGTCCGACAACAGGTTTAAGCCATGCTCGTCGTGACTGTTCGGTGATCCTGGTGCAGGCCCAAATCCGTCGAAGATCAAGTCTCCGCGAATATCAGCTGTGTAGTTCAAGTTTCCGAACCTAACCTGGTGGCCGGGGCGTAGCCATCGATCTGCTCCAGATGGCCAAGCGAATTGGCCCGCAGTGCAAAGACGCCGAACACGAAGATCTGTCCAGGGAGAAAAGTCTCCCACTGGACCGTGTTGTTGATGATTGAAGGTGCCATCGAGCCCTGTAGCGATGACATAGAGGAACTCTCAATGAAATCACCAATGTCGGTGTCAAAACCGGCGGATCTCGGGTAGGGGGTCCCGATCTGTGCGTCTAGGCTGATGGTAACAGGAAGCAAGGGACACAGATGTTTACCCAGGTTCGGGCCCTCTCGATGGAAGTAAAACCCTACTTCCTGCTTGATTAATATTGAAGATATGGGTAATACAAGAGTAGATCTACCACGAGATCGTAGAGGCTAAACCCTAAGAGCTAGCCTATGATGGTATGATTGTAATTGTGATCGGCCTTCTAAGGACCAACCTCTCCGGTTTATATAGACACCGGCGAGGGCTAGGGTTTACATGGAGTCGGTTACATGGAAGGAAACACAATATCCGGATCACCAAGATTGCCTTCCATGCAAAGGAGAGTCCCATCTGGACACGGGCTGAAGTCTTGAGTCTTGTATCTTCAAGCTTCAATAGTTCGGACGTTCTACACAGTCCGGCTGTCCGGATACTCCCTAATCCAGGACTCCCTCAATTGGCTTGCATGAAAGAGAAGAATACACATTAATTTACATGACAAACAAGGAAACAAGGTGGCTTGCAACATTGACTTAGAAGACATTAATTTTTGCCTTGGTACCTGTATTATGGGTTTGTGGCCTTGTATACAAAAATGGAGTCCGATAAAATTCTCAAGATAACATTTTCCCGATAAAATTCTCGAGATATCATCAGTTTTTACAAATGGGATTACTCTTGCATGGGTCAATCACAACAGGTGTTTTGTAAAAAAATGCATCTTGATGTTCCGTGCAATGCATGGGCATCTTTCTAGTCCATGAAAACAACACATGGCAAAATTCCACGGCGAACGAGGGATTTGAATCTGCTGGGAGGGGCTATTTGGATCTTGCCCGGGGTTGCCAACATATTGGCGACCCTTTTGTCCACCGGTGCCTTTGCCACCGATGAACGAGGAATGGCTCGGGTGCTCATGCATCCTCCAGCGCTCACGCTGGAGACGAGCTCGCACGAGCTGTGTTTTTTTTGTCCCACCACGCCGCCCAAGCCGCTCGCAGACTGACCGGTGACCCGTAAATTACGCCATCCAACCATAGCCGCACACATTATGACAGCAACTCAACCAACCGGACGAAATTCATGCAAACACGGCGATATTTCATACAAACAATGATGGAAATCATATGAAATACCGTTTTTTCATACAAACATGACATATTTCATTACATTCAAATGAGCTACGCGGTGCTGGTTCTGGATAGCACAAGTATATAATACCTGGCCTAAATAGTCGCCCGCCGATCCATTTGTGTTCCTCATGTCCGGTAGCACAATCACCGGACTGCTGGGAGCACCAGAGGTATATGCTTCGGCGCAAAGGAAGGCTCGCTTCCCCACTGCCCAACTGATATCATTGGCTGATGCCGAAGATGATAGTGGAAGGGGGCTTCCCCGCTTCCGTGGAGCCCATGCAGGGTCGACGAAGGTCCTCGCAACAAAAGGATCTAGCAAGACACCTGCTCTGTATGCCAGCGTCGCACCTGCGGTGGCCTTCATGGGACCCAAGCGGCGGCGGCCTCCCGTATTCTACTCCTCCTCAATGACGACGGCGGACACGGAGGCGCTGGCCACCGACTCATCGCTCTCCGTGCACCCGGCTTCTGTCGCTGCTTGCATGGCGCGGCCATCAGCATGGGACTCTCGGCTACAAAAATGGGAGGCGCGATCGTAGACACGGGAGGCATGGTACGAGGCGGCGGCGTGGACGGCAGCAATGATGCTCATGCACCGCTCCTCGTCGAGCTGGCCTGGAGCGGCGAGTTGCTGAACCGCGCGCCGGCTTGGGGCGGCAACTGGCTCCGTCGGGCGAGGGTAGGGAGGTGGATTAGTGAGCTGCATAGCTCATATCCGGCGGGCTTGGCGGGCCACCCATCCGGCTAGGATGCGGGATAACTACTCTTCGTAAGACATTGTAAGAGTGGACAAAATGGTGAAGGAGGAGATAGGGGAGCGGCAGAGGTGTGCGATTCTTGGCCGATGTTTGGCCTCGTTTAAATATGAGATTAAATAGACGGCGGACGGGAGGAACTCGGCCGGCGTTGCGTTTAATGCCGGCTTGGTCATGAACGGACGTGTGTCCGGAGTGCATTTCTTGGCTTCCACACGGGCGGGTTTCATGGAGGCGTTTGAATGCGACAAGGAGGCGTGTTCAGCCAGGCGTGCAGCGAGTGGCGCCCTTGACTCTGACGTATGACATCGTGTCGTTCTTCCACTGACGTGTGGGCTCTTTCGGTACGTGGCCTGCATGTCAGTCACCCAACGTAGGCAGCACAACAGAGGAACTTTTTGTGGGCCAGGGCGGTCAGAAGCGGGCATTTCATAAACTGATGATTGTTCATTGAGTGTGACGTCATCTATTTCATGTAGATATGCCTACTATGGTTATAGCCTGTTCGATACATTGTGGTTCATAAAGACCCCTGCAAACATCAATGTTTTGCTTATCACAGATAAGATTGATTAATACCTGTAACAATCCATGTCCTTAACAAAGGGTGAATGCACGTATAGGTTGAGCGTGTGTCTTGCGTCGTGTGTTGTGTGCATGCAGGCGTGCGAGTGTTGCATGTGTTTCAGTGTTGCATGCATGTGCGCGTACGTGCGTGTGTTCATGAGTGCATGTGTACGTGTTAGTGTTGCACGCCTGCATGCGTGCGTGTGTTCGTATGTGTACGTGTCAGTGTTGCACGCCTGCATGCGTCCGTCTGTTGTGTGCGTGCATGTGTACGTGCGGTGTTGGGGATATAACTGGTGGGTATAAACTGCCCAGGAGGGGCCGGTTTATCCTCGGAGAGGTTACTAATATTGAAGCCCATAAAGTTACAAAAGACGGCGACTTACGAAGGAAACTTAACAAGGTAACCCAAAGCCCAGAGACGGGTTAGGGCCCATAGACATAAACTGCCATCGGCGTGTAACTTGTAATGTAAGGTAGGAAAGAATAGATACCGAGCCAGACACGTTTATGAACCGGCCTCGGGATTCTGTAGACCGACGGGCGTCAACCTGTGTATATAAAGGGACGACCCGGTGGTGGTTTAGGGACAAGAAACACCAACTCGAGAGCCAGGTTATGTGTATTCGCTCCCTGGTTATCGAAACCCTAGAAATACCACCACAACTGGATCGTAGGCTTTTACCTTCACTGCAAGGGGCCGAACCAGTATAAACTCCCCGTGTCCTTTGTCCGGTTTAACCCCTTTAAGCTAATCTCGTTGTGATTGCTCCACGACTAAGTCCTCACACTAGGACGTCTGACGTGACAATTCCACGACAGTTGGCGCCCACCGTGGGGCTATCGCATGATGGTTTCAAGTTCTTAGAGGGCAATTTCGAAGGACTCAAGGGATACGCAGTGGGCCGGATGACCAAGAGTCGTCGCAGCAAGCTCTAAATCGACGACGCAGGCTGGGGCCCCGACGCCGGCTCAATCGAGTATGGGTACTGGGTCCCCTTCGGAGTAATTCATGTCTTCATCGGCAAGATTGGCAAACCGGGCCCTGAGCCGGACATCTGCGCCGACCTCATCAAGACGGCTCAGCATGCAAGCCCCGCCCAAGTTCAACCCGATGAAGCGCGCTTTCGTAGGATTCATCAATGGTGCAGAATATGAACCGGTATCCGACGGTGAGACGGTTGTCTACTCAGATGGCGAGTCATCCACCGGTGAGACTGAGTCATTGTACCAACTGCCAGATGGCCGCTTCAGGGGTTGTTCCGGTGGCGACAGTATTCCGGACCCCCTTGAACCGCCAAACCGGGTTGCGATCTTCCTGGCCGGTACGCAGCCTACGCAACACTCCTCAGCTGCGGCGGCGATGACTTCCGGATCGGCAGTCGGGGCAGGAGGCCCTGCGCGCCCGCTGGCTCAAGTCCTGTCCTATTTATTGGACGCCTTGGCGACATTATTGACCACTGAGGTTAACCCGGATAATTGAGATCAGCATAACGCGGAGGTCACAAAACTGCGAGATCAGATAGCTCAGACCAAGGAGGACATGGCGGCTGAGGAAACCAGGATGGCTGAGGAGCGGGCCGCTTTGGATGCTCAGGCACAGCGGATTCAGTCGGAAAATTACCTGCTCATGCTGGATCGGAATGCTTCAAACGACATGATGAGGAGGAGGCATCGGTCTCGTCTACCACCGGTTTATGAAGCAATGATTCTCTTTAACACCCCCGGAGCGGGAACCAGTAACCTGGCAGCGGTAAACCGGGTTGAAGCACCTGGGACAGGAGCTCCGGATCAACCACGGACGATGGACCCGCCTCGAAAGAACTATGACCCGCCTCAGTACGTGCCAATGCCACCAGGTCACTTCTCTATCCCTTTGGATAACATGATCGCCGCGGCGTCGCGATTGGCAGCAATTCCAATGGAGGGTGAGTCTCCAGCAACGGTTGACACACGGCGGGCCAGAGATCTCCTTCAAACAGCTTTGGTTCAGCAGCAGGCTTATTCGTATAGTCGAGACATGATTCATTCAACCCCTCGCTCGAGCCGGAGTTACAGCAGGCATATCGAGGAACCGGCCGTGTCCAGTAGTGGATGGAACCATAATCCGCCCCGTAGGCCTAACCCGACACGGGGGGAGATGATGCTCAGGACGTAGTGGACCAGGGCAGAGTGTGTCGAGAAGCCGAATTAGCTGCGCATGCGGCACATCAGTCTACTCCGGTTCATGCAACAACTTCTATGGAGCCAGGTGTGACCTTTAGAAATTTTGATGCATCGTGTTTAGTGTCGGCCTTGCGCAATGAGCGTTTGCCCAAGGATTTCAAGGGTCCTCGCAAGGTGCCTAACTATACAGCCGATTTATCTCCTAATGCATGGATTGAGAGTTATGAGATGGCCATGGAATTGCTGGATGTTAGTGAAGCTGCGTGTGCGAAGTATTTCCCCTTGATGATGGAAGGGACGGCCCGAACCTGGTTAAAGGGGCTCCCGGCTAACTCCATTGGATCATGGGCCGAGTTAAAGGCCCGGTTTATCTAGAACTTCAAAGACACATGCAAGCAACCCATGTCAATTGTGGGCTTAGCCACCCGTGTCCAAGAAGAAGGTGAATCGACGACTCATTGGGTGCGTCGGGTTTCAGCGATTCTGCATTCGTCGGATCGTATCAATGCCGATTTAGCGGTCTTGACGTTAGAAGGAAATTGTCGTTTCAAGCCCCTGAAGCTGAAACTGGGGTGGCTTAAACGTCATTGTAATGACATGGGGACACTCATGGGGGCCTTGGTTAATTACGCCGACTCTGATAGTACCAAGGAGCCCGAGTCTGATGATGACAAGCCGGGGAAGGGAAAGAGGAGCAGCAACGCCAAGGGGCAGCAGCTTAATCCGACAAATCAAGGAGGGAATGGTAAGCGCAAGGCTGAGATTAATTCTGATTTTGTTGCTAACACCAATGCGCAAAATAATAGTCAGCGCCGTAAGGGTAAACCGCCCCCACAGACCGGATAGTCAGGCATCAATCTTGGGCATCTATTAAACCAGCCCTGCCCAAGACACGGGACGAAGGAAAGGCTGCCCGGACACCTCTGGAAAGATTGCTTCATCATGAAGGAGTTCAAAAATTCAAATTTTTACCAAGATGGTCAGGGACCGGGAGGCGGTTCAGGATCCCGTTTCCATGGACCGGGTTATGGTGGAGGCGGTTCAAGCTCGGGATTCCAAGGTAATCCGGGCAATCAAAACAACCAGGGTGGTTACAACCAGCAGAATAATCAGGGAAATCAGCAACAGTCAGGTTATTAGAGCCACCCGAAGCAGTTGAACAGTGGGCAGTATCATGGCTTCACCACTAGCTTATGCAAGCGTGACCAGAAGCTTCACAAGAGAGCAGTAAATTTGGTTGAACCGACAGTCCCCCGTTATTTGCGTTGGTCTGAATAGCCCATCGTATGGAGCCAAGATGATCACCCGCCACGAGTTGATAATCCGGGTCACCTGGCGTTGGTAGTGGCAACTCAGGTTGGAGGGTATAAGTTCACAAACGTACTCATGGATGGAGGGAGCAACATCAATATCCTCTACTATGAGACCTTCCGCCGCATGGGGCTGACAGATAAAAATCTTAAACCATCAAACACTGTCTTCCATAGTGTGGTACCTAGTAAATTGGCATACCAGGTTGGTAAGATAGCTCTGGAGGTTGTGTTTGGAGATGATCATGATTCCAGATCAGAGACCTTAACCTTTGAAGTGGTGAAGATTAAGAGCCCTTATCATGCTCTGTTTGGACGGCGGGCTTATGCTAAGTTCATGGCCCGACCCTGTTATGTTTATCTGCAGCTCAAGATGCCGGGTCACCATGGGACCATCACAGTACATGGGAGCCGAAAGATAGCTTTGGAGTGTGAAGAGGGCGATGCAGCTTGCGCCGAGTCGGTTTGCGCAACTGAGGAGTTAAAATTTTATAAGGACAATGTTGATCCGGCAAATATGTTATCTTTGAAAATGCCAACTACAGAGCATGATCCGGCCTTGAAGTTTAAATTGGCTGATGAGACTAAATTGGTTGATTTTGTTCCTGGCGACTCATCCAAGCAATTCAGTGTCAGTACTAACTTGGATCTGAAATAGGAAAGCGCGCTCATCGAGTTCATCCATGAGAAATCGGGACATCTTTGCATGGAAACCTTATGTTGAAGCAGACAACGAACAAGCACGCCAAGACGCATTGGACCTGTTAGATGAAAAACAGGACATAGCGGCGGCTCGTTCGGCGATTTATCAACAAGATCTACGGCGTTATCACAGCCGCCGGGTTAGAACCAGAGCTTTTCAAGAAGGTGACTTAGTGCTCTGGCTTATCCAGGATCAGACCGATATGCACAAGTTATCCCCACCTTGGGAAGGACCCTTTGTGGTCATCAAGAATCTAAACAACGGGTCATACTACCTTATCGATGTTCAAGAGCACAAAGACTCATGCAAATCGGAGGAGGAGATCCGCCGGCCGTGGAATATTACTCATCTTCGGCCTTATTATACCTGAGCCATAGGCTCTTCTGATGTACATATTTTGAAAATGTATATATTATGATCAATATAATAGACCGGCATGCCTGCTAAAGCAGGACCTCTGTCGCTTTTTTCTTCAATGAGTTCTTGGGTTTTCCGCTTTATAAAGTGAAGTTATCATTACCCTTTGATCCAGCTTATTGGCCACACAAAAAAAACTTGGGGGCTTGCAACCCATGTTATGGGGACTACAGAGAGTCTGTTATAAAAAGCACAACTCAAACATAGGTATCCCTTGAGCACAGCTCAAAATATTACTTGGGGGCTCTTTCTGTTCTAAAGAACAAAAGTGGCTATAACCCTTGTGATAGGCCATAAAAGCCAGGCTTGGAAGCCAGGTGTATTCACCTAAAACCTCGGGTTATCCTGCCTATATTCCGGAAGCTTCTCCATCAGGTAATCCTGATTGACCTGGCAAACTCTTAACAGTCAATCTTTTTCTAGCAAAGACCCTAAACTTGTTAAGGTTAAAACGTCGTTTCATCATGAGAGGGCACGGTTTACGGATAGCAAGGAGAAGCTCAGGCTGTGACAACCGCCTTCCTTGAAACTTGGATAAATCGTCCTGTGATGCTTGATGTACTCTGACCCCGCGTACTCCTGATAAGTCTATCTTCGAATAAGAACTGAACTTATCCGGGTTAAAATGTCGAAGTGGTAGTGTGAGTGCTGGCTCACGAAAGCGCGTACCTTCCAGTGGTTAACACTAGTTTCATTGAAGAAGATATTTTGGCTCGGCGGCCTATGAAAGCCTTGGATTTTTTCTGTTGATTTTACTTTGAATTTCTTTTTGCAGTTTTTTCTCTTCTGACACAAAAAAATTCATGGTTGAAAACCAAGTAAGGCTTATAAAGCTTCATGAGTCATATATATGGCGATAAACCGATGTTTATTAACCCGGCCTGGTTTCTGACTATAAGTCACCAGTATGAAAGAAAGGTAATCCGGTGTTTATTAACCCGGCTTGGTATTAAACCGGAAATATACTTATTACACTAGCTTGATAAATCAGCAGTGAACACATATCACACGTATGTTGTATATTGTTATTTTCAGTCCTACATCAGTTATAAACTATGTTGTTGGGCATGATAATCCGTCTAGCGGTAAACCGCCAAGACGCAACGTATCTGTTATATGCAGGAACAGATTCTACAAAAAGCAAAGTATCATGAGAAAACATAGCATTTTCATAGCATGGCGGATTAACAGTGTCATGCAATGTGCACGATGGCACATCAGATCCAAGAAGTTTTCAACTAGCCTATAACATGGCATTTTTATGCCCAAAAGACCAAGTCTTGCAAAACGGAGAAGTTAAACCGGCCACCGGTTTATGCATCATCGGTGGGCTGGCTTGACAGTTGCAGATCATCTTGCGCTGGTTCATCCTCCTCCTCTCTATCCAGTGGCTGGAAGTCAGTGGTTGCCCAATCGATCCCAGTTAAAGCTCTGAACACAGCTTCATCGCTTATAATATTGGAGGGGTCAACTTTAGGGGCATAAGTATG
Source organism: Triticum dicoccoides (assembly GCF_002162155.2). Taxonomy (NCBI): domain Eukaryota; kingdom Viridiplantae; phylum Streptophyta; class Magnoliopsida; order Poales; family Poaceae; genus Triticum; species Triticum dicoccoides. The sequence continues at coordinate 387,637,428 of NC_041383.1, read as the reverse complement.
CTTACGAATTGGCGGAATAAGAGTGGGAGCTTCGTAGCTTGGCGTATTGACCCTCTTGTTGTGGGCATTATAAATCAAGCGATGAAACGAAAGATCGGTCTCTTCAGTCAACTTACTAGCCAACGGGCGCATCTCCCTCGTCAAATCCCAAAGATCTTCATTATCAAATGCTAATCCGTCCACTTTGATGCTTGGATAGCCATTCCCTATGTCAGCCAGGTCAAGATCAGATATCCACGCCTTAGCACGGGTCAGTGCGGTAAGAGCGCCGGCCCTTGCAGCTGATCGTTTTATCTCTTCAAGCCGGGTGGGCATCATCGACAGCCTCTCTAAAGTCTCCTTGATCAAAGTTGGGGGCGGTTTATTGTAAGAAGCTGTGCAGATAATCCATTGTGCGCCGGTATACAGTTGTTCTATCAGTGTATAGGCAGCCTTCAACTTCTTCTGCATGTCGGAGCCTAGATGCGTAATGCGAGATCCTGCATCATCACAGATATTGGTAAACCGGTGATTTATGGAATAATTAAATTTCGAAGGTTGTGAAGAAGTTACTTACCAAAGACAGCAGCAGTCATAGCATTTATTTGTTGTTTCAAGATGGTAACTCTTCCGCCACCGGTTTAAGGGCCGCGTCAGCATCTTCAGCTTTCTTCAGCAAAGTTGTTTTTTCTGCATCCCAGCCTAGACGCTCATTCTTGAAGCTTTCCATTAGTTGTTCCATGGCTGCTAAAGCGCCAGTTAGCTCCTTTTTAGCCTTGGAGGTTTCTGCTTGCTGGGTCTTGATATTCTCCTCAAGGTCAGCGATTTGGGATTCTTTTTTGTCCAACTCAGCCTACAAGAGGTATTTTATGAGTTGACAAATCAAATTTTAAGTCCCAAGCCCATAACAAGTTATACACTTGGCACTTGGGGGCTAATGCCTGTCGCTTCTTATCAACAATATGGCAAAGTCCCAACGCTCAATACAAGTATTAATCTTGGAACTTGGGGGCTAATGCCTATTTGCTCAAGTATAAAGTTGTGCATTTCTTCTTTGATGATAAACCGTTTCCAAAGGTATTCAACAAGAAGTGTGAGCCTTACAACATGAAGTCCCGGTTCATCTTGAAGAGATAAACCGGCCCTTGCGGGCTACACAGGTGCAATTGAATTATTATTTTATGAAGTCCCGGTTCATCTTGAAGAGATAAACCGACCCTTGAGGGCTACAAAGGCAAAACTGAAGAATCATTATTTTACGAAGTCCCGGTTTGAATAGGTATTGCCAAACCGGCCCTTGGGGGCTACTAGAGTTGATATTATAAATAGATCAGAAGGAAGGAATACTTATGAAGAGTTCAATGGTATTTACCTCATATCGCTCCTTCATCATGTTCACTAAACCGGCTTTGTAGTCACAGTTTGTGTACAGACAGTTCAAAATGCCAGAATGAATGTCTTGGGCGCTGAGGTGAGCGTAGCTATCCAAATCTGCCTTCCACTTGACCTTGTCAACAACAGCTTTTTCCTCTTTGGCGTTGTGGTTGGATAAGGCTATGGGGTTGCCAGGGGAGGTGTAACCAATGCGAGTAACGATAACATCGTCATCAACACCTTTAGTCGGGCTTGGCGGATCATCAGCATGAGCCGATGGATCAATATCCATGTGCTCAGCTTCAGTTCCTTGATCCGGCAACGACGGGCCATCGGGAATATTGTCAACATCTGGGTCTGATGGTTCAGGAGTCTTTTTCGTTTCATCCCGAATGGGGTCTTCAGCCGGTTTGGTCACTTTGGCCTTCTTTCTGGCTCTGGCTTTGGCCCTGGAAAGTAATAAGTATGCATCAGAACAGTGCAAGGATAAAAAATATAAAGGTATGACGGTTAGTGAAATCTGCTCACCCATGAACCGTTTTAAGGGTTGGAAGCTTTGTCCCTATTGATTCGCCAGAAGATGAATGGGAGATTCCCTGGTAATTTGAGTTAGACGGATTAAGAGGATGTCGGAAATAACCCGCCCTGGGACAAGGTGTATCAGAAGTACAAGAGACCTCTTGGCGGCGCTTACGAACGGGAGTGTTTGATAAACCGGAGGAAGTAACCACTTGGCCGCTATGCCAGGTTGTGCGGCGAGCTTCATGCTACTGTGTCCTCAAAACAAAGTGTGGATCCAAATGATCTAGAGGGTGTGAAAATCTTACTTTCCGGGCTGCTTGATGGGTTTTCGGTGTTGGCAGAGGATCTGAGTCAAAAGAAATAATAATTACCTCTACTTCACCAGCACGGCTAGCTTCCGCATCATCCTGATAATGATCATTGTCAATGAGGTGTATGAAAAAAGAACCAAGAGAATCAAGTTCTACCTCTGACTCTGGATCATCAAGCTCTTCATCATTGGGCAGGTCAGGGGATTCGGCAGTTTTCTTATTCGCAGGTTTCTTTGTAACTTTGGTCTTGGTGCGAGGTGTTTTCGCCGGTTTATCCTGCGGCTTCGCCGGTTTATCCTGCGGCTTCCTCTTCCAGAACGGATCATCACCCTGTAAAGATGGACAACAAGTTATAAAGAAATATTTAAGAGGGGTCGGATTAAGACAAGAATGATGCAATTCTTACAGCTGGCGGTTTATTCGAAACATAGAAAGGACTAAGCCCTGTCTTGCTGCACTCAGATACCGTTTCATCCATCATCTTCTTGACAGATTCAGTAATCTCCTCGTTAGTTAGCTGAATATCAATGTGCCGCTGAGGGTCTTCGACATCCCATGTGTACTCACACATTAAACCGGGGTGACGAGTTAAGGGCAAGATGCTCCAAGAGACCCAATAGCGGACAAAGTCGACGCCAGTTAAACCATTCGCCATAAAGGCTCGGAGCTTTGAAAGATGTGGTGCATACTTAGCTTGTTCTTTTGCAGTGAGTCGTTGGGAAATTGGATGTGTATTGGTAAGCTGGTGAGCACGATAACCCGACAGAGGATTTTCGTCAGCTGGAGTTGTGTTTTGACAATAAAACCAAGTCCGGTTCCAGTCTTTGGGGTGGATATGATGCTTGGCGTGAGGGAAGTTGACATCTTTCCTTTTCTGAATTGAAACTCTGCCAAGTTTAGGTTGGGCCCGTCCATAAATTCAGTATGGCGATTTAAGTAAAAGAAGTCTCTGAATAATTCAACAGTAGGTTCTTCTTACAGATAAGCCTCGCAAAACACTTGAAAAATGCAAATATTGGACACGGAGTTCGGTCCTATATCTTGAGGACGGAGTTGGAAGCTAGCAAGCACGTCACGGAAGAATTTTGATCCTGGAGGGCTAATACCTCGACCCAGATGGTGAGTAAATACAATCACCTCTCCATCCTTGGGTTCAGGAGGGTTCTCTGGACAGGGCACTCTCCAGTGGATGATTTCCTTACTCGCTAAAGCGCCGGTGGCAACACACCCGTTCAGCTGCTCTTCCGTAACCTGGGAAGGAACCCAGTTGCAAGCATAAAATTGTTTGGCCATTTGTTAAACAAGACCTGAAGGAAGATTGGTGCCGGTTTAAGAAATCATGATCAATTACTAAGAGTAAAGGGGCAGGGAGTATTCAAACGTGAAAGAGTTATAAACCGGAGATATACATTATCAGCTTGCAGAGATAAGCAGTTGGCGGTTTAAGATGGGACTAATGGTATATTGGCGGGTTATGATTCAAAGGTTAAACCGTCTGCACAGTTGCTGATTTTCAGATCTATGAGTGAAAATTTGCTAAGTGATGAAAAACAGGTTTCATAGATTGATATCACCATTTTGGATCTACCGTGTGTCAGAAAATGAAAATATATTCAGACCTAAATATTGGGGCTTGAATAGTTAAGGTCCAGATGGGATCTTCTACCAAAAAAGAGACGCTATGATGAGGAAAAATGGACTATGGCTATTGCCGCACAGGGAAAATATCAAGTTTCCATCAAATATTTATGCGAGAACGAAAAACAAGTGAAGAACAACGACGAGTTTCCATGAATTCGTGTAAACCCTAATGAAATCTACGGAGGGGGAAGAGGAAGAACTTACCAAGGTTGTTTCATGGCGAAGGCGCGCGAGCGGAATCTGGATCAGTCAGGTTGATGCAGCGGCCGACGGTGAAGTAGAGGAGGATCTTGATGGCGGCGGCTGGGCTCGAGCGCTAGGGCGTCGCAAGGTAGAAGACAAGACGAAGAGGCACGGGGGGGTGAGTGAAAGAGACCCCAGCCCTATTTATAAGGCAAATAGTTAAGTGGCAGGCGCGGGAATCGAGGAGTTCCAAATTGGATATGTGACAGGGCCGATGCCTCGATTCTCCGGAGTTCATTAAAAATGAGGATGCATATATATATATATATATATATATATATATATATGTGTGTGTGTGTGTGTGTGTGTGTGTGTGTGTGTGATTTTGGATTTGTATAAACTTAACGGCAGGTGACATCATGGCCGGTTATCACGATCTCAGAAAATGACGTCATGGCGAGTTACAAGTTTTTGCGAAGGTAATAAATAAGGGATTTTCCTAAGTGTTGAAGATTGACATGAACAAGTTCAAATCAACCTGGGGCCTAATGTTGGGGACATAACTGGTGGGTACAAAATGCCCAAGAGGGGAAGGTTTATCCTCAGAGAGGTTACTAATATTGAAGCCCATAAAGTTACAGAAGACGGCGACTTACGAAGGAAACTTAACAAGGTAGCCCAAAGCCCAGATGCGGGTTTGGGCCCATAGACATAAACCGCCATAGGCATGTAACTTGTAATGTAAGGTAGGAAAGAATAGATACCGAGCCGGACACGTTTATGAATAGGCCTCGGGATTCTGTAGACCGACGGGCGTCAACCTGTGTATATAAAGGGATGACCCGGCGGTGGTTTAGGGACAAGAAACAACAACTCGAGAGCCAGGTTACACGTATTCGCTCCCTGGTTATCGAAACCCTAGCAATTCCACCACAACTGGATCATAGGCTTTTACCTTCACCGCAAGGGGCCAAACCAGTATAAACTCCCTGTGTCCTTTGTCCGGTTTAACCCCTTTAAGATAATCTCGTTGCGATGGCTCCACGACTAAGTCCTCACACTAGGACATCTGACTTGACAATTCCACGACATGCGGGGTGAAGCTACACGTCAGTCGACTGATGTTTTCATCTCTGGTCATTAGATTTTCCAACCGTTGGATACAAAATCAAGGGCCTGCAATTTATCTTCAAACTCCACCCCCCTAAGCTGCCGACCACCACCGGCTAAACCACCGGCCCCCGCCGCCCGCGGACGGCCCGCGCCGCCCCGCTCGCCCCGAAACCACTCCCCACCGCTGGTCCGCCGCCGCACCGGCCATCCCTCTG
>NC_041383.1:387518187-387631988 GCF_002162155.2 Triticum dicoccoides | reverse complement strand
ACGCCCCCCCCCACCCACCGACAGCGACTGCCAACCAGAGGTCTGATGACTTCGAATACCCACCGACCACTAATTTATTACCATTTCTGTCCTTCATATACGTGCTGACAGGTGGGCCCTATGGTAATGTGCGCTACTGAATGTGGACCGTTTGACTGGTCAATTGATCGTGTCATCAAGAAATCATGGAGTTGTATGGTGTGCCAGTGACCGTATGATCACCCTAAAATGTATTTTACTAACACAGTACAGACTCAAACTACCATTTCTTTCTTTCATATACGGGCTGATGATACGTCTCCAACGTATCTATAATTTTTGATTGTTCCATGCTATTATATTATCCATCTAGGATGTTTTATATGCATTTATATGCTATTTTATATGATTTTTGGGACTAACCTATTAACCTAGAGCCCAGTGACAGTTTCTGTTTTTTCCTTGTTTTTGAGTTTTACAGAAATGGAATACCAAACGGAGTCCAATTGACGTGCCAATTTTTGATGATTTTTTATGGACCAAAAGAAGCCCCCAGAGTAAAAGAGTTGGGCCATAAGAGTCCCAGGCTGCCCACGAGGGTGGGGGGCGCGCCCATCCCCTGGGTGCGCCCCCCTATCTCATGGATGGCTCAGAGACCCCCCTGACATGAGACCTACGCCAAAATTCTTATAAATACAGAAACCTCCAGAAAATAACCTAGATCGGGAGTTCCGCCGCCGCAAGCCTCTATAGCCACCAAAAACCAATTGGGACCCTGTTCTGGCACCCTGCCGGAGGGGGGATCGCTCACCGGTGGCCATATTCATCATCCCGGTGCTCTCCATGATGAGGGGGGAGTAGTTCACCCTCAGGGCTGAGGGTATGTACCAGTAGATATGTGTTTGATCTCTCCCTCTCTCTCGTGTTCTTGATTTGGCACGATCTTGATGTATCGTGAGCTTTGCTATTATAGTTGGATCTTATGATGTTTCTCCCCCTCTACTCTCTTGTAATGGATTGAGTTTTCCCTTTAAAGTTATCTTATCGGATTGAGTCTTTAAGGATTTGAGAACACTTGATGTATGTCTTGCATGTGCTTATCTGTGGTGACAATGGGATATTCACGTGATCTACTTGATGTACGTTATTCTAGTACGAACTCTAGGATAGATCGAACGGAAAGAATAGCTTCGTGTTATTTTACTACGGACTCTTGTATTGATCGATCAGAAAGGATAACTTTGAGGTGGTTTCGTACCCTACAATAATATCTTCGTTTGTTCTCCGCTATTAGTGACTTTGGAGTGACTCTTTGTTGCATGTTGAGGGATTTTTATATGATCTAATTATGTTATTATTGTTGAGAGATAGTGAAAGTATGAACCCTAGGCCTTGTTTCCTAGCATTGCAATAACGTTTACACTCACTTTTATTATTAGTTACCTTGCTGTTTTTATATTTTTCAGATTACAAAAACCTATATCTACCATCCATATTGCACTTGTATCACCATCTTTTCACCGAACTAGTGCACCTATACAATTTACCATTATATTGGGTGTGTTGGGGACACAAGAGACTCTTAGTTATTTGGTTGCAGGATTGCTTGAGAGAGATCATCTTCATCCTACGCCTCCCACGGATTGATAAACCTTAGGTCATCCACTTGAGGGAAATTTTCTACTGTCATAGGACCTCTGCACTTGGAGGCCCAATACTGTCTACAAGAAGAAGGTTGTGTAGTAGACATCAGCTGACAGGTGGGCCCCACGGTTACGCGCCCCGATGGTGCAACACTACTTGCGCCACATGGAACGTTTGACTGGTCAATTGATTCTATCATCAACAAAATATGGAGTTGTACGTGTGAGCCAGTGACCGTATAATCATGACATGTATTTTTATAACACAATACAGATGCAAGGGCTCATATATATGCGCAAGCACTCACCGCTATAAGCGCACACACGCAGACCCTACCCATATGAGCACCTTCGAGAGAGTGAGCCAGCATATGATCGTGAGATTTTATGAAGTCACCATAGGTGCCTCGTAGTCAAGTGGAATGTTTTCTCCCACTGAACGCACATCGCTGGAAAATACTGAAATTAAACCAGGATAAATGCGAGCACCGGGACTTTAACCCTGGTGGGCTCGAGAAACCACTATCCTCCTAACCATCCAACCACATGTTGGTTAGCACGATAAAATGTATGTGGTGATCGTGATGAGCTTATTCTGAAGTCTAGTGACCATATCGTGATTTCGCTTCAAATACAATGACCGTAAGTGTCATTAACAAAATATGGATCAAACATCAAATGCAAAGTCCGTCACGCGTGAATGTGTCGTGGGCATTGAGGAAGTCCTGGATTAGGGGGTCCTCGGACAGCCGGACTATGTGCTTATGCCGGACTGTTGGACTATGAAGATACAACATTGAAGACTTCGTCCCGTGTCCGGGTGGGACTCTCCTTTGCGTGGAAGGCAAGCTTGGCAATTCGGATATGTAGATTTCTTTCTCTGTAACCGACTTTGTTGTAACCCTAGCCCCCTCCGGTGTCTATATAAATCGGAGGGTTTAGTCCGTAGGACAAGAACAATCATAACCATAGGCTAGCTTCTAGGGTTTAGCCTCTACGATCTCGTGGTAGATCTACTCTTGTAATACTCATATCATCAAGATCAATCAAGCAGGAAGTAGGGTATTACCTCCATAGAGAGGGCCCAAACCTGGGTAAACATTGTGTCCCCCGCCTCCTGTTACCATTAGGCTTAGACGCACAGTTCAGAACCCCCTACCCGAGATCCGCCAGTTTTGACACCGACATTGGTGCTTTCATTGAGAGTTCCACTGTGTCGTCACAGTAAGGCTTGATGGCTCCTTCAGTCATCTACAACGATGCGATCCAGGGTGAGGTTTTCCTCCCCGGACAGATCTTCGTATTCGGCGGCTTCGCACTGTGGGCCAACTCACTTAACCATCTGGAGCAGATCGATAGCTACGCCCCTGGCCATTAGGTCAGGTTTGGAAGCTTGAACTACACTGCCGACATCCGCGGAGACTCGATCTTCGACAGATTCGAGCCCATGACAGGTGCGTCCTATAGCCGCGATGAGCACGACTTAGATCTGTCATCGGACGGTGCTCAGGAGATCGTACCTGCAGCTGACCTGGCCCTAAATCCGGAGCAGATCGGGCCATCCGAGGACGGGTGGATGTACCCCGCCACGGAGGCCGCACACTTAGCGGCGATAGAGCCGAACACAGATCTCACTTACGAGGAGGTCTGTATCTTTGGACCCTCAGACTCATTTCCGACCAGGGGCTCCGAACCACGTGCATCCGTGCCCGCCGAACCTGACTGGGCACCGATCATGGAGTTTAGCTCTGCGGATATCTTTCAGCACTCGCCCTTCGGCGACGTGCTAAACTCATTAAAATCTCTCTCCCTGTCAGGAGACTCTTAGCCGAACTATGTCCGGCTTGAGTGGGAAGCGGAGGACGAAGAAATTCTTTACCCACCCACCACCCACTTGATAGCCACTGTCGATGACTTAACCGACATGCTCGATTTCAACTCTGAAGACATCAACGGTATGGACGACGATGCCGGAGAAGAACAAGAACCACCGCCCACAGGGCACTGGACAGCCACCTCATCATATGATATATATATATATATATATATATATATATATATATATATATATATATATATATATATATATATATGGTGGACACACCCAAAGAAAGCAATGGCGATGAGGCAACGGAGGATAATCCCCTCGAGAAGCAGACAAAGCACCGACGTCAGCGGCGCCGCTCTAAAGCCCGCCATAGCAAAAACAGCGATACCGACACAAGAAAGAGTAATACCTCGGACGATGCTAAAGATAACGACGACCCCGTAGACCCAGCGATGGAGCAGGATGAGCCAGGGGATGGCGAACACAGTCCAGGGCCGCTGTCCGATCACAACGATGCCGAAGACAAAACTTACAAACCTGTCTCCGGAGAGGAGAACAGTCCGGACGGCGACGCACACATCATCCCGGAAAAGCATTTGGAACAAGAGCACCTCCATAGAAGGCTTATTGCCACCGCGAGGATCTTGAAGAAGTAGAAGCAACGGCTTAAAGCCGCGCAGGATACGCTCAACCACAGATGGAACAAAGTGCTCGACACTGACGAAATATACGGCGGTGATCGCCACACAAAAAGCTACCCAAAACGCAAGTTGTTGCACGAATTCGACGACGAGGCTGTCGCGCCCATTCCACCGAAGTACAATACGGCCGATCTGCCAGATCGACCACCCTGTGCCCGAGACAGAGCGGCTAATGACGCCGCAAACAAGTCAACACACAATCTACGTGAGCACCTAGACAAAAAAGCCGGTATGGCCAGGTCCATCTATGGATCTAGGAAGCGTGCTCCTACGCAGGATCATGGCCACCAAGCCGACTATACTGATTGAATACCAGCTCGGAATCAACACCGAATACTACATCCGTCGGACACATGCCATGACACATCCAAATACAGGGGTGCCGCACACCCCCTGTGCTTCACCAATGAGGTGTTGGATCATGAATTTCCAGAGGGGTTTAAACCCGTAAACATCAAGGCATATGACGGAACCACAGACCCCGCGGTATGGATTGAAGATTTCCTTCTCCACATTCACATGGCCTGCGGCGATGATCTACATGCAATCAAGTACCTCCCACTACAGCTCAAGGGACCGGCTCGGCATTGGCTGAATAGTCTGCCAGCAAACTCCATTGGCAGTTGGGAGAACCTGGAAGATGCATTTCTTGACAACTTTCTGGGCACTTATGTGCGACCCCCGGACGCTGATGACTTAAGTCACATAACCCAACATCCCGGAGAGTCAGCCAGAAAATTCTGGACTCGGTTCCTAACTAAAAAGAACCAAATTTTGGACTGTTCGGATGCTGAAGCCCTAGCGGCCTTTAAGCACAACATCCGTGATGAGTGGCTTGCCCGACAGCTCGGCCAAGAGGCCGAAATCCATGGCAAACCTCACGACACTCATGACCCGCTTTTGTGCGGGCGAGGACAGCTGGTTGGCTCGTAGCAACAGAACATCAGGAAATCCTGGTTCTTCGGACGCTGGAGATAGCAATGGCAAGCCTCGGCGGAACAGACACAAGCGTCGCAATAATGGCGATAACACCGAAGACACGGCCGTCAATGCCAGATTCAGTGGCTCCATGTCTGGTCAGCAGAAGAAGCCATTTAAAATAAACAATCTAGGCCCGTCCAGTCTGGACCGCATAAACAGGTCGGCAAGTTAAATGCAGAAAACAAGGAAAAGGGGCCGCATAGTGATGACGACGAGGAGCCCCGGCCGCCGAACACAGGAGGAAAGAAGAAATTTCCTCCCCAAGTGAAAATGGTAAATATGATATACGCCACCCATATTCCCAAGCGAGAGCGGGAGCGGAAGCGTGCACTAAGGGACGTCTACGCGGTGGAGCCAGTCGCCCCAAAGTTCAACCCATGGTCTTCTTGTCTGATCACCTTTGATCACAGGGATCATCCGACCAGTATCCGTCATGGCGGTTCGGCCGCACTGGTCCTTGACCCTATCATGATGGATCCCACCTCATACGAGTCCTCATGGACAGTGGCAGCAGCCTGAACCTGCTCTATCAGGATACAATGTGCAAAATGGGCATCGATCCCTCAAGGATCAAACCCACCAAAACCGCCTTTAAAGGTGTCATACCAGGTGTAGAGGCCTGTTGCACGGGCTCAATCACCCTGGAAGTAGTCTTCAGATCTCCAGACAACTTTCGAAGCGAGGAGTTAATCTTCGATATCGTCCCCTTCCGTAGTGGCTATCATGCACTGCTCAGACGAACCGCATTTGCTAGATTCAATGCGGTGCTGCATTATGCCTACCTCAAGCTCAAAATGCCAGGACCTCGCGGGGTTATAACAGTCAATGGAAACACAGAGTGCTCCCTCCGTACGGAGGAGCACACTGCGTCCCTCGCAGCAGAAGTACAGAGCAGCCTCCTTAGGCAGACCTCCAATTCGGCAATAAAGCCCCCGGACACCATCAAGCGAGTCTGAAGTACACTGCAACAGGAACGTCCGGCACACCCAGAGCTCGCCTAGCAATTCGGCCTCCGTCCCAGTCCCAATCAAGCGGTGAAATTTGCACCGCGCGTACATAATTACGCACTTAAAATACCATGGGCATTAGCGGAGGCACAGCTACAATGCGGTCCACAACGCGGCTCAACCGCCCCAAGACACATATACCTTCACCCTTTTCCTTCTTTCAGGTCCCTATCTTCTTGAGTCTCTTCCGATAACCTGATTATTGGACCCATCACGGGACGGAAACACCAAAGAGGCAAGAAGCTTTGACGTACAAGGGAATCCCCAGGTGGTCTCTGATAATGATCGCAATACCTGTTTTTACATACCCACATGCAGCTCACTCTTGGTTAGGACATGTCAAATAGTCCTATTTTGCTTATAGCACTACTTGTATACATACGCCTTGACGTATTATGCAAATAACAATGGAAAATAATGTGCGTCGTCGGCTTATTACTACATTTCTTTTTTCTCTTTTCCTTGACTGTTTATTTATTACAAATTGCAGCTGTACATTTTCATACGGTGAGTTCGCCAGGGGCTTCAGTGTACCCCATAACACGGCAAGAAAAGTCCGAACACTTTCGACAGTGCGGCACCCCGAACTTATAGCATTATATGCATCAGCTCCAAATCATGTCTTGGGTCAATAGTTGGGTTGCCCGGCTCCATGTTTTGATGCCTTACGTTTCGCTATATCGGCTAAGGTGGCACAGGGAGAACTACTGCGATTGTGTCCCGGTTCTTCTGGACGACCACCTCGGTAGAGAAAGCCGAAAACTGACTGTCATGATGCGGCGAGAGTTGGTCGCTATTCGAGGGGTTTCAAATCCTTAAAGATTTTTTTACGCTTCGGGCGAGGAATCGGTCTTTGTCCGATTTAGGCATGTATAGCGCCCCATATTCGGCCTTCCGAATACCAGGGGCTACGCCGAAATTTAAAATTATAGAACTTCTATGGCTAAGTGAGGGTGATAAAGTTGTATAGTCCGATTGCCTTGTTTGTTGCGCTAAACACCTCCTTAAAGGACCAAAAATTTGGATAAAGAGCGTTTACATATATCCCGAACACCCCTGTACTAGTTACATGGGGGCAGAAGCCGACGACTGGCCAACTCTCAGATTTTGTAAACGGCCGCACAGAAGGTAAAATTTTAAATGAACAAGTGTTATATTGCGCAAATGAACTTGTTTTCATATTACAAGATAAAATGAGTACATTCACTCAAAGCCTTCAGGACACTGTCATAATACATTTTGGGATGGCGGTGCCCCTTGCCCTTCGGTGGCCCCTCCGTCATCAGCTTCTCGGCATCCATCTTCGCCCAGTGCACTTTCACACGGGCGAAGGCCATGCGCGCACCTTCAATGCAAACTGACCGCTTTATGACTTCAAGCTGCGGGTAAGCATTTACAAGACGCTTCACGAGGCCGAAGTAGCTGCTGGGCAAAGGCTCGGCAGGCCACAGCCGGACTATGAGATCCTTCATGGCCAGTTCGGCCGCCTTGTGCAGTTCGACTAGTTGCTTCAGCTGGTCGCTCAAGGGCATCGGATGTTCTGTCCCAAGATACTCAGACCAGAACAACTTCTCCAATGAGCTCCCTTCTTTGACTCGGTAGAACTCTACGGCATCAGATATGTTGCGCGGTAGATTTGCGAACGCTCCTGGAGAGCTCCAAATTCGGGTAAGTAAAAGGAAAGTCTCCTTCACATGCTTGCTTTGCATAATGAATGCCTTACCCGCCGCAATCTTCTTGACCGCCTGAATCTCTTGGAGGGCCTTTTGGGCTTCGACTTTGGCGTCTTGCACGCTCTCGAGGGCCTTAGCAAGTTCAGACTCTTGAGTCTTAGAGTCACACTCCAAGGACTCGTATTTCTGGATGAAATCCTGGAGCTCTTGCTGGACCTCGTTAACCCGGGCCTCTTGCTTCTTATGCTCGGCGCGTTCCTTGGCTGCTTTGTCTTCGGCCTCGGTCAGCGCCTTCTTAAGGGCCGCCACTTCGATCGTGGCCCCTATTAAAGTTCATGACGCTTCTATTAGTAGTAACAATTTTTTCCTTTATAAATATACAGACGGGGTATTGTGTACCTTTATTTTCCTCGAGCTGCCTCTTCGCGAGGCCGAGCTCTCCCTCGGTCCGCTCCAGGTCCCGCTTCATCCCGGAGACCTCTGTAGTACGAGCGGCAGCAGCCTGCAGCGACGCCTGCTTATTCACATAGACATCTTTTGTTAGATTCCTGTGGATGTTATTTGATCCTCTGTTCGGCCTTTCTTTCCGAACACCAAACAGAGCATCAGGGGCTACTATCTATATTGTGATATTTTCTTACAATTTTATTACTTACCTCAAAGCCTGTTAGGAGGCTGGCGCAGGCTTCGGTCAATCCGCTTTTGGCGGACCAAACCTTCTCAATCATCGTACTCATAATGGTACGATGTTCTTTATCAATGGAAGCGTCGCGAAGCGCTTCCAGCAAGTTGTCCAATGCCTCTGGATGGACAGAGGTCATCATCACAGGCAGCTCGCCCCCCTTAGAGAGAGGCTGCCTGCCTGAATCTGGAAACATTGGGGGTTCCGGTGCAGTATCCGACTGGGGGCCAGACTTGCTGCGGCTCCAGTTATCGGAGTCCATGGGGGTCTTCCCCCTAATGTGCCTCGCGACTGGGATTTCGCCTGGGGGCGTCTCCAGAACTGTCTCCCCTCGGTCCGGTATCCTCTAAGACAACACCTCGGTGTCGTCCGCGGGCCTGGGGGAGGAGGCTGTCGGGAGCGAATTGTTGTTCATCACCGACGGGCCCAGAGACCCATCCAAAGAAGATACATCGATGTGGGATCTGGCCAGACTGCATATGCATGTTCAGTATGATAAGAAGCAATAAAGCAAAACATACCAGAAGTATTATAGTGTCCGGATACTTACGACTTGGCCCGAGGCTTGTCCCTGGGCAACCACTCCTCGCCGATGTAGGTGGCTATGGTGGAGTGGTCCGGAAGGAAGGTATTTCCCTTCTTGGACACTTCGGCCTCCCCGGACAGGGCGGACTTCCTCTTCTTCTCCCCCGGTTGGGGAGGGGAGGGATTTCCTCTTCCTCCTCCTCATCTTCGTTGGAGGAGTGCGCTTCGGTGTCTTCGGACGTCACATTCGATGCCACCTTGTGCCGGAGACCTTTCCCGGTCCCCACGGCCTTCTTCTCCGGCACCTCATAGGGCACCGGAAATAGCATTTTCGTTAGGAGAGGCGATGCTTGATCTTCAGGTAGCGGAGCCGGATAGTCAATCCGCTCCGCTATCAATACCCAGTCCTGATTAAATCAGCATGGAGGTTTAGTTTCCTCCCGCGGATGTGCTGGTAAAAGGCACATCTTGCAAAAATATAAAAACTCACCGGATGGGCTTGGTGTTTCACGCTGAGTTTGCGATCTTCGGTTATGGGTGGGGGACCTCGATGACCTTGAAGAGCACCTTCCAGATGTCTTCATGCGTCGTGTCGAAGAGCTCTTGCAGCATATGGTGTTCGGCCGGGTCAAACTCCCAGAAATTATAGGCCCGTCTTTGACACGGAAGGATCCGCCGGATGAGCATGACCTGGACCACATTGACAAGCTTGATTTTCTTGCCTATCATATTCTGGACGCAGGTCTGGAGTCCGGCCAGCTCCACCGCTGAGCCCCAGGCTAAGCCCTTCTCTTTCCAGGAGGTGAGCCGCATGGGGACGCCGGATCAAAATTCGGGGGTCGCCACCCAGTTGGTGTCGCGCGGCTCGGTGATTTAGAACCATCCCGATTGACACCCCTTCACGGTCTCCACATAGGAGCCTTCGGGCCAGGTGACATTGGGCATCTTGCCCACCATGGTGCCCCCGCACTCCACTTGCTGGCCGCCCACTACCTTTGGCTTCACGTTGAAGGTCTTCAGCCATAGGCCAAAGTGGGGCGAGATGCGGGGGAAGGCCTCGCACACGACGATAAACGTCGAGATGTTGAGGATGAAGTTGGGGGCCAGATCATGGAAGTCCAGCCCATAGTAGAACATAAGCCCGTGGACAAACGGGTGGAGGGGCAATCCCAGTCCACGGACAAAGTGAGAGAGAAACACTACCCTTTCCTGAGGTTTCGGGGTAGGGATGATCTGCCCTTTGGCCGGAAGCCGGTGCACGATGTTTGCGGCCAGGTATCCGGCCTCCCGAAGCTTCGTGATGTCCTCCTCCATAACGGAGGAGACCATCCACTTGCCTCCCGCTCCGGACATGTTCAGAATGACTTTGCGGAGAAGGTGAAAGCTTGGGCGTTGGAGCTCGAGCGAGAGGGAATGGATGAGCAGAGGAAGAAGAAGGCGTGGGTGAAAAGGGGGAATCCTTAACTCTTTATAAAGGCGGTAGAAACCATGCACCTCCCCACTTGCCCTAGAAACTCGCTTATTCCCCAAGCGTTATCTTGATGGCGCGGTTGGGTTACCCATACCGGTATTGATGAGTATCACGTGATAAGGGGACACGATCTCTGCTTCGACAAGACGTGCCTATGAAACCGCCTCGCAAGATGTGCAGTAGCAGGTTTAGAAAAATGGTTCGGAATAATGACCGGGCCACGGTGTGATGTCACGCAATGAAAAGTTGTCAGCAGATTAGACTTGTGGAATGTTGTGCTCTCTACGGTGGTATGTGGAATTTGTTTTGCAGATCCAGACATGAACCTTGTGTTCAAAATCTTCTTTGGAGTATTCGGAGAAGGAACCCGCCTTGCAATGCTGAAGACAATCTGCGCGCCGCACTCATCGTCATTGAAGCCTGGTTCAGGGGCTATGGAGGGAGACCTGGATTAGGGGGTCCTCGGACAGCCGGACTATGTGCTTATGCCAGACTGTTGGAATATGAAGATACAAGATTGAAGACTTCGTCCTGTGTCCAGGTGGGACTCTCCTTTCCGTGGAAGGCAAGGTTGGCAATTCGGATATATAGAGTTCTTTCTCTGTAACCGACTCTGTTGTAACCCTTGCTCCCTCCGGTGTCTGTATAAACCAGAGGGTTTAGTCTGTAGGACAAGAACAATCATAACCATAGGCTAGCTTCTAGGGTTTAGCCTCTACGATCTCATGGTAGATCTACTCTTGTAATACTCATATCATCAAGATCAATCAAGCAGGAAGTAGAGTATTACCTCCATAGAGAGGGCCCGAACCTGGGTAAACATTGTGAACCCCGCCTCCTATTACCATTAGCCTTAGACGGACAGTTCGGGACCCCCTACCCGAGATCCGCCGGTTTTGACACCGACAGGCATGCATACTTTTGGAGGGCCGAGAGATAGTTTGTGTGCATATGTGAAAGTGGTGTAGAAAGAGGGGGTGTCCGGTGGATACAAGGAGAGATATGCCCTTCGTTTCTCTTTCCCATGACTAATATTTTAGGAGAATATATAAACATTCACAATATAGAATAAATATTTTTGGATGCACCATGCAATTAACTTTCATGTATAACACTGCACTATTGTATATGCTTATTTTCTTAGTGGGCGATTGCATGTGTGGTGTGGTGGGCACATCATTTCTAGTTGTGGTGGGTCAACATGAGGACTCATGGGTCGGTTCCATCCTGCGCCACAGAGGTTGGACCGAGAGGCATTATATGAAGACCCATGTGGAGGACTCGGCGTACAACGCAAAGCTACCAGAGTCGTGGAGGACTCTATCCCCACTGGTGATAAGCCGACTATATATGATTTGTAACCTTAGGCCTTGAGTATGTTATAGAAGCTTGGGGGCTAGTTCGTCGATAGTATACACACACGCACAATGCCTGGTATTCACGTGTACTTTGTACACACCCCTATCACTAATATACAGTACCAAGAGTAGGCTTTTTCCTCAACTGCAAGGGTCCGAACTAGGGTAAAACCTTGCCTCGTATTACCATCCAGCCTAATAGTCAGGGATATCCTACCGACTTATATGATGGAATCATATCTACCAACTACTAAGAGAGAGGTGTGTTTGGGGGGGGGTCGGGGGCAATGTGTGCGAGAGAGGCCTAAAGATAATGTGCGTGCAGGAGATACGTAGGCACATATATGTGCATATAGAGGGCTAGTAGAGACCGTGCATGTGTTTATATGCACGTGAGAGAAATAGTGTTTTCCAGCTGAGATTAGTGAAAAGAGTGGTACATAGTAGTCAGAAAGAGAGGGAGATATAGAGAGAGCATGTGCGTGAGACACCCTGACACCCCGAGAGAGATTGTGAGCATGTGTGAAAGAGAAATGCCGATGCATATAAAGTGTGTGCACTTATGCGTTAGATAGAGAGATATATAGCGCGTTTGTGAGAATGGGCCGAGGCATAGTGCATCTACGTGTAAAAGGCGGTTCTATGCATTAAATTAAAATATAAATGGCGTTATTATTTTTGGATGAGATCATGAATTTTGCAAATTGCGTATGGACGAAAATCGGTCTATCAGACACCCATACTCTATTGAATTCTAGCATGTGCATGTGTTTATTTCATATTATCGATCCATAGAGTGAGGGCGGTTTGAAATACAGGCAATGTATTGCTTTTGCAATTCATATATATAGTGTGAAGCACTTTATACATTTGTCACTTGCATGGATACATTCCAAATTACTAGCTACGAAATAGAATACATGTTGAATCCAACATAAAGGGGTTTCGAAGATTCAAATTCATAGGAAGTGCATTCATCTATTTGAACCCGAGATAATGGCATTTGTAAATCAGATCTAAAAGGGGGCATCAGTCTTTGTTGTGCGTTTGAACATGCTATATATTCATACGCATGTCTAACTTTTTTTGGCAACCAAGGAGAATATATCTGGAACCATGCATGAACTGAGGTAAGTTGCATATTTTTTAATATATACTCGTGTACAATGTATATTCAAATGTACCCCCTCCAATCCAAAATAATCGTAGCTTTAAGATTTTCAGGAGTACAGATTTGTGAAGTTTGAAAAATCCTAAAAGTTCAATTCAAGAGAACCGAAAACGTTAATGCTTCTGCTCCCAAATATTGAACGAAGCACCAAATAAGCCTCTGGTCACCCGAAACCTCGCGAGACTAATGTTTGGTGGTAGGAAATTACTATCCTGACTCTGGCCCATGTAGCCTATCGGCCCGATGTCCAAAGGTCTAAACTGGGGTAGGTTTGTAACTTCACCAAGACGCCAGTCTCAACCGCCTCCGAGAAGCATTCATATGCCATGGGCGCCTAAACACCCATGTGCTCGGCCGAAATCTATCCTGCCCACATTTGTGACACCTAAGATTATTGTCCTACCCCCAACCCACAATATGTCCGAAATTTTAGATGGGGGCAAAGTTTGTAACTTTGCCCAATTTTCAAACAAGCGCGTCCCAAACCGAAACATTGTTCCCCCTTAGTTCCACCTCCCTCCGCTTCCCCATTCATACTCCATGGGCACCAAAATGCCCTCTCCACCAGCCGCAAAACCCCAGCCTCCTCCGTCCTCCACCTCATAGTGCCCAATCCACCGCCGCCCTCCTCCATCATGCCAGAGCCAGTACCCCGACATTGTTGTCCAACGCAACTGCAATTGCAACGCCCTCAAGGACTTAGCAGCTGAAGCCGAGGAAGAGCTGCCTCCACGATGCCGACACCGACGTGTGACGTACCAGAACCACTTCGACCATGCTGTCCTGCGCCTCCTCGCAGCCGCTCCACTGTCGCAACCGTCCACCGCACCACAGCTGTTCCCGCTATGCCGTCGTTTGCCTCCCCGGATCTGGTTCCCCGCTGCCGACAGATGGCCACCACACCACACTCAACAACTTGTCCATGGGTTTGTCCAAGGCTCCACATTCCTCCACAACTTCTCGTTTCCAGCAAACCACAAGAAGATCGTTCGAAAAACAGAAGGAGGACACAGCACTGCCAGCAGAAAGAGGTACTCCTCTTCCCTTATTCATGCAAATCTTACGTCTCTGCTCACACCGTATTCATCCCACGAAAGAAACTAGTTGAGCGGTTCTTACTGCATCTTCTTCGTGATACTAAATGCACAAGGTTTCCTCCCTTTACTATTTCACCTTTGCTAGAGGTCAGTAGCCCGCCTGGATTTGAATACAGGGTTAGTCGAACTGCAATTAGAAGAAGCAGCACCTGCTTAGGCACGCGGATCACCTAGTCCGCATGTTCGCCGGGGAAGCGGCACATTGGTGTCTATCATAGGGGTGTGGGATGCAGGAGCTGCTTGCGCCCGATCCGGAGGTCGGCGGGGCTTGAATGGATGGCCAGAGCCGGTGCCAAGCACGGCGGTGCGATGAGGTCGAGGGGAGGGCGGAGGCATGGGACTGGGCCGGTGGTTGCTGGCGTTTCAAGGAAGATCGTCAACACTGACTGGCTGGAGGTAGATGAAGGCGATATGCCCGTTCTTTGTACATCGGACGGTGCAAAAAAATGGACTGACCTATTTGTTCTTAGTCGACTGTTATTTTCATAGAATCATGTAGTAATTTAGTGTGCCATGCATGTTGTAGAGCTATCATATGTTTCCCATCATTTATTTCTCACTGACCTGCTATCTGCTACCTTTACACTGTACTATTTGTGCACACACTTCACCCATACTCACACTATTGTTTTTTCATGCATGGGTATTTCAGACTCTGACGCAGTGTTGATGAATGCAGAAAATAAAAGACAGAAGTCGCTCCAGTGTAATTCGAAGATAAGCACTAAGCATTTCAGTGCTCTAAAGGGTGCAGTGTCAGTAGTTGGAGACGGTAAACGTAGATCTGCAGTTGATGATCTCAATTGCCACACACAACCATCCCAGGTGCTTGCTTTAACTTCACGCAGTCAAATGTGGTTGCATGTTGCATATGGTGTCTAGCTTGTATTGTTTCCAGTTTGGTTAAATTGCATCTGCTTACTTTACACATTATACCTTTGATAATGACATGCCTTCCTGTTTTTGATACATACTACATATGTCTATTAACCATGTTCGTACATCAAACCCATGCTCTTTTGTATCCCTCATCAATCACTTATGATGAGACAGTCACCCCAGTGGGTTATTGTGAGACGCCCTACTCGTTTAAAGAGTGCAGTGTCATTCTCCCCACATGATTCTCAAGAAACAGCAAGGCTAAATGAAGATAGTCAACGTAGCTCTCTAGTTGATGACCGCAATTCCCCCACACCACCATCGCAGGTGCTTGCTCTTACTTGGCAGTGTGATATGTGGTTGTATGTTGCATATGGTGTCTACCTTGTAATGCTTCTAATTAGGGTAAATTGCATCTGCTTAGTTAACACATTATACCTGTGAATATGACATGCCTTCCTGTTTCTGGTACATACTACGTCTTTCTATTAACCATGTTCTTACATAAAACTACTTTTCTTGTGTATCCCTCATCAATCACTTCTGACGATACACCTTCAAGTTGACAGTGTAATACTGGTTGCATCTTGCATATTATTTCAAACATGTATTGCCTCTAATTTGTTGAAGTGCCACTTATAATGAGACACATCTAAATTGGTAGAGTGATTTTGGTTGGACCTTTCATATGGTGTCTAGATTGAATTGCTTCCAATTTGTTGAAATGCCTTCTGCTTAGCATTTTTCATACATATTCCATCCTCCTACAATGTGGTTGCCATACATAAAAGTTGTGTTCGTCAGTATCATGCATCAATGAATTTGGAAGTGCAAATTTCATTCATTTTTCTTGTGTGTTTACTTGACAAGGCAAAATCTGGAAGGACGAAGGCACGGAATGATGGTGGTCCTCTGGAGCAACCGAAACAGATGATCTCTGTAGATTCTCCTGCTACTCCTACTGCAGTGCAAGTTCCAAATCTCATCTCCCCTACTCCAAAACCCAAGGTGCTTGCTCTAACATGGCAGTGTGATATTTGGTTGCATGTTGCATATGGTGCCTAGCTTGTATTGTTCCTAATTTGTTAAATTGCATCTCCTTAGCTTACACATTATAGATTTGAATATGACACGCCTTCCTATTTTTGATACATACTATGTTGGAAATATGCCCTAGAGGCAATAATAAAAGTATTATTATTATATTTCCTTGTTCATGATAATTGTCTTTTATTCATGCTATAACTGTATTATCCGGAAATCGTAATACACGTGTGAATACATAGACCATAATATGTCCCTAGTGAGCCTCTAGTTGACTAGCTCGTTATGATCAACAGATAGTCATGGTTTCCTGGCTATGGACATTGGATGTCATTGATAACGGGATCACATCATTAGGAGAATCATGTGATGGACAAGACCCAATCGTAAGCCTAGCACAAAGATCGTGTAGTTCGTTTGCTAGAGTTTTGCCAATGTCAAGTATCTCTTCCTTCGACCATGAGAGCGTGTAACTCCTGGATACCGTAGGAGTGCTTTGGGTGTATCAAACGTCACAACGTAACTGGGTGACTATAAAGGTGCACTACAGGTATCTCCGAAAGTATCTATTGTTTTATGCGGATCGAGACTGGGATTTGTCACTCCGTGTAAACGGAGAGGTATCTCTGGGCCCACTCGGTAGGACATCATCATAATGTGCACAATGTGACCAAGGGGTTGATCACGGGATGATGTGTTACGGAACGAGTAAAGTGACTTGCCGGTAACGAGATTGAACAAGGTATTGGATACCGACGATCGAATCTCGGGCAAGTAACATACTGATAGACAAAGGGAATTGAATACGGGATTGATTAAGTCCTTGACATCGTGGTTCATCCGATGAGATCATCGTGGAACATGTGGGAGCCATCATGGGTATCCAGATCCCGCTGTTAGTTATTGACCGTAGAACGTCTCGGTCATGTCTACATGTCTCCCGAACCCGTAGGGTCTACACACTTAAGGTACGATGACGCTAGGGTTATAAAGGAAGCTTGTACGTGGTTATCGAATGTTTTTTGGAGTCCCGGATGAGATCCCGGACGTCACGAGGAGTTCCGGAATGGTCCGGAGGTAAAGATTTATATATGGGAAGTCCTGTTTCGGCCATCGGGACAAGTTTCGGGGTCATCGGTATTGTACCGGGACCACCGGAAGGGTCCTGGGGGCCCACCGGGTGGGGCCACCTGCCCCGGGGGGCCACATGGGCTGTAGGGGGTGCGCCTTGGCCTACATGGGCCAAGGGCACCAGCCCCTAGAGGCCCATGCGCCAAGATATAGGAAAAAGGGGAGAGTCCTAAAGGGGGAAGGCACCTCCGAGGTGCCTTGGGGAGGATGGACTCCTCCCCCCCTCTTGGCCGCACCCCTTTCTTGGAGTAAGGGGCAAGGCTGCGCCTCCCCCCTCTCCCCTGCCCCTATATATAGTGGAGGGGAGGGAGGGCATCCATACCTGAGCCCTTGGCGCCTCCCTCCCTCCCGTGACACCTCCTCCTCTCCCGTAGGTGCTTGGCGAAGCCCTGCAGGATTGCCACGCTCCTCCATCACCACCACGCCGTTGTGCTGCTGCTGGATGGAGTCTTCCTCAACCTCTCCCTCTCTCCTTGCTGGATCAAGGCGTGGGAGACATCGTCGAGCTGTACGTGTGTTAAACGCGGAGGTGCCATCCGTTCGGCACTAGGATCATCGGTGATCTGAATCACGACGAGTACGACTCCATCAACCCCGTTCACTTGAACGCTTCCGCTTAGTGATCTACAAGGGTATGT
The DNA here is from genome assembly GCF_002162155.2 of Triticum dicoccoides. NCBI lineage: Eukaryota > Viridiplantae > Streptophyta > Magnoliopsida > Poales > Poaceae > Triticum > Triticum dicoccoides. Next base: position 387,614,180 of record NC_041383.1, on the reverse strand, counting down.
AGATGCACTCTCCTTCTACTCGTAGCTGGTTTCTCCATAGATAGATCTTGGTGACACGTAGGAAAATTTTGAATTTCTGCTATGTTCCCCAACAGTGGTATCAGAGCCAGGTTTATTGCGTAGATTCTTTGCACGAGTAGAACACAAATTAGTTGTGGGCGTTGATGTTGTTCAATATGCTTACCGTTACTAGTCCAATCTTGTTTCGACGGTATTGTGGGATGAAGCGGCCCGGACCGACCTTACACGTACTCTTACGTGAGACAGGTTCCACCGATTGACATGCACTTGGTGCATAAGGTGGCTAGCGGGTGCCAGTCTCTCCCACTTTAGTCGGAACGGATTCGATGAAAAGGGTCCTTATGAAGGGTAAATAGCAATTGGCATATCACGTTGTGGTCTTGCGTAGGTAAGAAACATTCTTGCTAGAAACCCATAGCAGCCACGTAAAACATGCAACAACAATTAGAGGACGTCTAACTTGTTTTTGCAGGGTATGCTATGTGATGTGATATGGCCAAGAAGAATGTGATGAATGATATGTGATGTATGAGATTGATCATGTTCTTGTAATAGGATTCACGACTTGCATGTCGATGAGTATGACAACCGGCAGGAGCCATAGGAGTTGTCTTTATTTTTTGTATGACCTGCGTGTCATTGAAGAACGCCATGTAAACTACTTTACTTTATTGCTAAACGCGTTAGTCATAGAAGTAGAAGTAGTCGTTGGCGTGACAACTTCATGAAGACACGATGATGGAGATCATGATGATGGAGATCATGGTGTCATGCTGGTGACAAGATGATCATGGAGCCCCGAAGATGGAGATCAATGGAGCTATATGATATTGGCCATATCATGTCACAACTATTTGATTGCATGTGATGTTTATCATGTTTATGCATCTTGTTTGCTTAGAACGACGGTAGTAAATAAGATGATCCCTTACAAAATTTCAAGAAGTGTTCTCCCCTAACTGTGCACCGTTGCTACAGTTCGTCGCTTCTAAGCACCACGTGATGATTGGGTGTGATGGATTCTTACGTTCACATACAACGGGTGTAAGACAGTTTTACACAGCGAAAACACTTAGGGTTAACTTGACGAGCCTAGCATGTGCAGACATGGCCTCGGAACACAGAGACCGAAAGGTCGAGCATGAGTCGTATAGTAGATACGATCAACATGAAGATGTTCACCGATGATGACTAGTCCGTCTCACGTGATGATCGGACACGGCCTAGTTGACTCGGATCATGTGATCACTTAGATGACCAGAGGGATGTCTATCTAAGTGGGAGTTCATAAGATGAACTTAATTATCTTGAACATAGTCAAAAGACCTTTTGCAAATTATGTCGTAAGCTCGCGCTTTAGTTCCACTGTTTAGATATGTTCCTAGAGAAAATATAGTTGAAAGTTGATAGTAGCAATTATGCAGACAGTAGAAAGCTTATGTCCTTAATGCACTGCTCAGTGTGCTGAACCCCAAACGTCGTTTGTGGATGTTGCGAACATCGGACATACACATTTTGATAACTACGTGATAGTTCAGTTAAATGGCTTAAGTAGAGGCACCAAAGATGTTTTTCGAAACATCGCGGAACATATGAGATGTTTCGAGGGCTGAAATTGGGATTTCAGGCTCGTGCCCACGTCAAGAGGTATAAGACCTCCGGCGATTTTCTTAGCCTGCAAACTAAGGGAGCAAAGCTCAATCGTTAAGCTTGTGCTCAGATTGTCTGAGTGCAACAATCACTTGAATCGAGTGGGAGTTGATCTTCCAGATGAGATAGTGATGTTTCTCCAAAGACATTGCCACCAAGCTGCTAGAGCTTCGTGATGAACTATAATATATCAGGGATAGATATGGTGATCCTTGAGGTACTCACGATGTTTGACACCGCGAAAGTAGAAATCAAGAAGGAGCATCAATTGTTGATGGTTGGTGAAACCACTAGTTTCAAGAAGGGCAAGGGCAAGAAGGGATACTTCATGAAACGGCAAATCAGCTGCTGCTCTAGTGAAGAAACCCAAGGTTGAACCCAAACCCGAGACTAAGTGCTTCTGTGATAAGGGGAATAGTCACTAGAGAAGAATTACCCTAGATACTTGGTAGATGAGAAGGCTGGCAAGGTCGATAGAAGTATATTGGATATACATTATGTTAATGTGTACTTTACTAGTACTCCTAGTAGCACCAGGGTATTAGATACCGGTTCGGTTGCTAAGTGTTAGTAACTCGAAATAAAAGCTACGGAATAAACGGAGACTAGCTAAAGGTGAGCTGACGATATGTGTTGGAAGTTTTTTCCAAGCTAGATGTGATCAAGCATCGCACGCTCCCTCTACCATCAAGATTAGTATTAAACCTGAATGGTTTATTGAATCTCGATCGTAGTGATACACATTTTCATGCCAAAAGATATAAGATAGTAATGATAGTACCACTTACTTGTGGCACTGCCATGTAAGTCATATTGGTATAAAATGCATGAAGAAGCTCCATGTTTATGGATCTTTGGACTCACTCATTTTTGAAAAGTTTGAGACATGCGAACCATGTCTATTGGTGTATACGCATGAAGAAACTCCATGCAGATAGATCGTTTGAACTCACTTGATTTTGGATCACTTGAGATATGCAAATCATACCACATAGGCAAGATGACTGAAAAGCCTCGGTTTCAGTAAAATGGAACAAGATAGCAACTTGTTGGAAGCAACACATTTTAATGTGTGCAGTCCAATGAGTGCTGAGGCATGCAGTGAATATCGTTGTGTTCTTACTTCACAGATGATTCGAGTAGATGTTGAGAATATTTACTTGATGAAACACATGTCTGAATTATTGAATGGTTCAAATAATTTCAGAGTGAAGTAGAAGATCATTGTGACAAGAGGATAAAATGTCTATGATATGATCATAGAGATGAATATCTGAGTTACGAGTTTTGGCACACAATTAAGACATTGTGGAAATTGTTTCATAATTAATACCGCCTGGAACACCATAGTGTGATGGTGTGTCCAAACATCATAGTTGCACCCTATTGGATATGGTGCGTACCATGATGTCTCTTATCAAATTACCACTATCGTTCATGGGTTAGGCATTAGAGACAACCACATTCACTTTTAATAGGGCACCACGTAATTCCGATGAGATGACACCGTATGAATTATGGTTTAGAGAAACCTAAGTTGTCGTTTCTCAAAGGTTTGGGGCTGCGACGCTTATGTGAAAAAATTTCAGGATTAAGCTCGAACCCAAAGCGGATAAAATGCATCTTCATAGGACACCCAAAACAGTTGGGTATACCTCCTGTCTCAAATCCGAAAGCAATATGAATTGTTTCTAGAATCGGGTCCTTTCTCGAGGAAAGGTTTCTCTCGAAAGAGTTGAGTGGGAGGATGGTGGAGACTTGATATGGTTATTGAACCATCACTTCAACCAGTGTGTATCAGGGCACAGGAAGTTGTTCATGTGGCACCTACACCAATTGAAGTAGAAGCTTATGATAATGATCATGAAGTTTCGGATCAAGTCACTGCCGTACCTCGTAGGGTGACAAGGATGTGTACTGCTTCAGAGTGGTACGGTAATCCTGTCTTGAAGGTCATGTTGCTAGACAACAATGAACCTATGAGCTATGGAGAAGCGATGGTGGGCCCGAATTCCGACAAATGGTTAGAAGCCATGAAATCCGAGATAGTATCCATATATCAGAACAAAGCATGGACTTTGATGGACTTGCCCGATGATCGGCAATCCATTGAGATAAATGGATCTTTTAAGAAGAAGACGGACGTGGATGGTAATGTCACCATCTATGAAGCTCGACTTGTGGCGAAGTGTTTTCCGACAAGTTCAAGGAGTTGACTACAATGAGATTTTCTCACTCGTAGCGATGCTTAAAGTCCGTCGGAATCATGTTAGCATTAGCTGCATTTATGAAATCTGGCAGATGGATGTCAAGACAAGTTTCCTTACTAGTTTTCGTAAGGAAAGGTTGTATGCAATACAATCAGAAAAGTTTTGTCGATCCTAAGGATGCTAAAAGGTATGCTAGCTCCAGCGATCCTTTTAAGGACTGGAGTAAGCATCTCGGAGTTGGAATGTACGCTTTGATGAGATGATCAAAGATTTTGGATTTATACAAAGTTTATAAGAAACTTGTATTTCCAAAGAAGTGAGTGGGAGCACTATAGAATTTCTGATGAGTATATGTTGTTGACATATTGATGATCAGAGATGATGTAGAATTTCTAGAAAGCATATAGGGTTATTTTGAAAGTGTTTTTCAATGGAAAGCCTGGATTAAGCTACTTGAACATTGAGCATCAAGATCTATAAGGATAGATCAAAATGCTTAATAATACTTTCAAATGAGCACATACCTTGACATGATCTTGAAGGTATTCAAGATGGATCAGTCAAAGAAGAAGTTCTTGCCTGAGTTGTAAGGTACGAAGTTAAGACTTAAATCTCGACCTCGGCAGAAAAGAGAGAAAGGACGAAGGTCGTCCCCTATGCTTAAGACATAGGCTCTACAGTATGCTATGCTGTGTACCGCACTTGAAGTGTGCCTTGCCATGAGTCAGTCAAGGGGTACAAGAGTGATCCAAGAATGGATCACAGGACAGCGGTCAAAGTTATCCTTAGTAACTAGTGGACTAAGGAATTTTCTCGATTATGGAGGTGGTAAAAGAGTTCGTCGTAAAGGGTTACGTCGATGCAAGCTTAACACCTATCCGGATAGCTCTGAGTAGAGAGACCGGATACATATAATGGAGCAACAATTTAGAATAGCTCCAAGTAGAACAGTTATTTGGAATAGCTCCAAATAGAGCGTGGTAGCTGCATCTAGGAGATGACATAGAGATTTGTAAAGCACACACGGATCTGAAAGGTTCAGACCCGTTGACTAAAACCTCTCTCACAAGCAAAATGATCAAACATAAAACTCATTGAGTGTTAATCACATAGTGATGTGAACTAGACTACTGACTCTAGTAAACTCTTGGGTATTAGTCACATGGCGATGTGACCTGTGAGTGTTAATCACATGGCGATGTGAACTAGATTATTGACTCTAGTGCAAGTGGGAGACTGTTGGAAATATGCCCTAGAGGCAATAATAAAAGTATTATTATTATATTTCCTTGTTCATGATAATTGTCTTTTATTCATGCTATAACTGTATTATTCGGAAATCGTAATACACGTGTGAATACATAGACCATAATATGTCCCTAGTGAGCCTCTAGTTGACTAGCTCGTTATGATCAACAGATAGTCATGGTTTCCTGGCTATGGACATTGGATGTCGTTGATAACGGGATCACATCATTAGGAGAATCATGTGATGGACAAGACCCAATCGTAAGCCTAGCACAAAGATCGTGTAGTTCGTTTGCTAGAGTTTTGCCAATGTCAAGTATCTCTTCCTTCGACCATGAGAGCGTGTAACTCCTGGATACCGTAGGAGTGCTTTGGGTGTATCAAACGTCACAACGTAACTGGGTGACTATAAAGGTGCACTACAGGTATCTCCGAAAGTATCTATTGTTTTATGCGGATCGAGACTGGGATTTGTCACTTCGTGTAAACGGAGAGGTATCTCTGGGCCCACTCGGTAGGACATCATCATAATGTGCACAATGTGACCAAGGGGTTGATCACGGGATGATGTGTTACGGAACGAGTAAAGTGACTTGCCGGTAACGAGATTGAACAAGGTATTGGATACCGACGATCGAATCTCGGGCAAGTAACATACCGATAGACAAAGGGAATTGAATACGGGATTGATTAAGTCCTTGACATCGTGGTTCATCCGATGAGATCATCGTGGAACATGTGGGAGCCATCATGGGTATCCAGATCCCGCTGTTGGTTATTGACCGGAGAACGTCTCGGTCATGTCTACATGTCTCCCGAACCCGTAGGGTCTACACACTTAAGGTACGATGACGCTAGGGTTATAAAGGAAGCTTATACGTGGTTACCGAATGTTGTTCGGAGTCCCGGATGAGATCCCGGACGTCACGAGGAGTTCCGGAATGGTCCGGAGGTAAAGATTTATATATGGGAAGTCCTGTTTCGGCCATCGGGACAAGTTTCGGGGTCATCGGTATTGTACCGGGACCACCGGAAGGGTCCCGGGGGCCCACCGGGTGGGGCCACCTGCCCCGGGGGGACACATGGGCTGTAGGGGGTGCGCCTTGGCCTACATGGGCCAAGGGCACCAGCCCCTAGAGGCCCATGCGCCAAGATATAGGAAAAAGGGGAGAGTCCTAAAGGGGGAAGGCACCTCCGAGGTGCCTTGGGGAGGATGGACTCCTCCCCCCCTCTTGGCCGCACCCCTTTCTTGGAGTAAGGGGCAAGGCTGCGCCTCCCCCCTCTCCCCTGCCCCTATATATAGTGGAGGGGAGGGAGGGCATCCATACCTGAGCCCTTGGCGCCTCCCTCCCTCCCGTGACACCTCCTCCTCTCCCGTAGGTGCTTGGCGAAGCCCTGCAGGATTGCCACGCTCCTCCATCACCACCACGCCGTTGTGCTGCTGCTGGATGGAGTCTTCCTCAACCTCTCCCTCTCTCCTTGCTGGATCAAGGCGTGGGAGACATCGTCGAGCTGTACGTGTGTTGAACGCGGAGGTGCCGTCCGTTCGGCACTAGGATCATCGGTGATCTGAATCACGACGAGTACGACTCCATCAACCCCGTTCACTTGAACGCTTCCGCTTAGCGATCTACAAGGGTATGTAGATGCACTCTCCTTCTACTCATAGCTGGTTTCTCCATAGATAGATCTTGGTGACACGTAGGAAAATTTTGAATTTCTGCTACGTTCCCCAACATACTACATCTGCCTATCACACCATGTTCTTACATCAAACTACTATTCTTGTGTATCCTGCATCTATCGCTTATGATGAGACAGTCACGCCCGTGGGTTAGTATGAGACGCGATACTCTTATAAAGAATGCAGTTTCATCCTCTCCACATGATTCTATAGAAATAGCAAGCCTAAATGAAGATAGTGAACGTAGCTCTATACTTGAAGACCGCACTTCCCCTACACCACCATCACAGGTGCTTGCTCTAACTTCGCAGTGTGATATGTGGTTGCATGTTGCATACGGTGTCTAGCCTGTAATGCTTCTAATTAGGGTAAATTGCATCTGCTTAGTTTACACATTATACCTGTGAATATGACATGCCTTCCTATTTTTGGTACAAGCTACATCTATGTGTTAACCTTGTTCTTACATGAAACTACCTCTCTTCTGTATCCTGCATCAATAACTTACGATGAGTCACCTTTATTCATTGCATATTGCATATTATTTCTAGCCTATTGCCATGTATTGCTTATAATTTGGTCAAATACATTTTTAGGGCACCCTTTTAATTTGGCAGAGTGATATTGGTTTCATCTTTCATATGGTTTCTATCTTGCATTGCTTCTAACAAGTTCAAACACCTTGTGCTTAGTTTACACTTTATACATCATACATGTCAATATGTCATGCTGTCCTGTTTTTCATACATATTCCATCCTCCTATCATGCGGCTGCCTTACATGAAAGTAGTGTTCATCAGTATCATGCATCAATGAGTTCTAAAGAGCAAATTTTATTCCTTTTTCTTGTGGGTTTGACTTGACAAGGCAAAATCAAGAAAGAGGAAGGAAAAGAGTAAGGAAGGCGATGATGGTAGTCCTCTTCAGCAACGTAAATGGAGCATCTGTACGGATTCTCCTTGTATGGCAAGTGCATTACAAGGTCCAAGTCTCCGCTCCCCTACTCCACCATCCAAGGTGCTTGATCTAACTTGGCGGTGTGATATCTGGTTGCATGTTGCATATGGTGTCTAGCTTGTATTGCTCCTAATTAGTGTAAAATGCATTTACTTAGCTTACACATGATACGTGTGAATATGACATGCTTTCATGTTTTCGGTACATACTATATCTGTCTATCACACCATGTTCTTACATGAAACTACTCTTCTTGTGTATCCTGCATCAGTCACTCATGATGGGACACCTTTAACTTGGCAATGTGATATTGGTTTGCGTCTTGAATATGATTTCTAGCATGTATTGCTTCTAGTTTGATGAACGCCACCTATGACGAGACCGTTTTAACTTGGCATAGTGATATTGATTGCACCTTCCATATGGTGTCTAGCTTGTAGTGCTTCTAATTTGTTGAAGTGCCTTCTGCTTAGTTGCCACATCATAGGTGTGAATATGTCAAGCCGTCCAGTTTTTCATACATATTCCATCCTCTTATCATGACTTTGCCCTTTATCAGAGTAGTGTTCGTCGGTATCATGCATGAATGAGTTCTGAAGAGCGAATTATATTCTTTTTTCTTGTCGGTTTGACCTCACAATGCAAAATCAATAAAGCCGAAGGAAATTGGCAAGGCATTGGATGATGGTGGTCCATCCGAGCAACTGAAACAGAGGTTCTCTACAGATTCTACTCCGCCATCCTCCCAACAAGATTCGCAAGACAACGCAAGGCTAGACAGTCAACGTAGCTGTGTAGATGATGAGCACATCTCCCCTACTCCACCATCACAGGTGCTTGCTCTAACTTGGCACTATTATATGGGGTTGCATGTTGCGTATGATGTCTAGCTTGTATTGCTTCTAACTTTGTTGAATTTCATCTGCTTACTTTACACATAATGCCTGTGAATATGACATGTGTTCCTATTTCTAGAACATATTATATCTGATCACACCATGTTCTTACATCAGACTACTGTTCTTGCATATCCCGCATCAGTCACTTATGATAAGGCACCTTTAAGTCGCCACTATGATATTGGTTGTGTCTTGCATATGATTTCTAGCATGTACTGCTTATAATTTGTTGAAACGCCATACAGTTTGAACTTGGCAGAGTGATATTGGTTGCATCTTTCATATGGTCTCTAGCTTGCAGTGCTTCTAATTTGTTGAAATGTCTTCTGCTTACTTACCACATCATAGGTGTGAATATGTCACACCATCCTATTTTTCGTACATATTCCATCCTCGCATCATGTGTTTGCCTTTCATCCGAGTAGTGTTCTTTAGTATCATGCATGAATGAGTTTTGAAGAGCGAATTTTATTCCTTTTTCTTATTGGTTTCACTTCACAATGCAAAATCATTACAACTGAAGGAAATTAGTCCGACAGTGGATGATGGTGGTCCTTCGGAGCAACTCAAACAGGGGGTCTCTACAGATTCTACTCCGCTATCCTCCCAACAAGATTCGCAAGACAACACAAGGCTGGACAGTCAGCGTAGCTGTGTAGATGATCAGCACATCTCCCCTACTCCACCATCACAGGTGCTTGCTCTAACTTGGCACTATTATATGTGGTTGCATGTTGCGTATGATGTCTAGCTTGTATTGCTTCTAACTTTGTTGAATTGCATCTGCTTACTTTACACATAATGCATGTGAATATGACACGTATTCTTGTTTCTAGAACATACGTGTACATGATGAGCACATCTCCCCTACTCCACCATCACAGGTGATTTCTCTAACTTGGAACTGTTCTATGTGGTTGCATTTTCCGTATGATGTGTAGTTTGTATTGCTTCTGATTATGTTGAATTGCATCTGCGTAGCTTACAACTTATACCTACAATGATAAGTTACACATAAGACACATTTAACTTGGGACTGTGATGTAGGTTGCATCTTGCATTGTCTTCTAGCTTGTACTGCTTCTAATTTCTTGAAATGGCACTTACGACGAGACACTTTTTACCTGATAGAGTGATATTGGTTGCATGTTCATATGGTGCCTAGCTTTCATTTCTTCTAATTTTGTTGAAATGCCTTCCAATTACTGTTTTTTCATACATATTCCATCCTCCTATCGTACGTGTGAATATGCAACACTGTCTTTTTTGTATATATTCCATCCTCCTATCCTGCGCTCGCCTTGCATCAAAGTAGTGTTCGTCTGTATCATGCATCAACCAGTTATGCAGAGCTAATTTTATTCCATCTTCTTGTGGTTATGACTTCATAAGGCAATATCAGAAAATAGGAACGAAAAGAGTAAGTTAGGGGATGTTGATGGTCCTCCGCACCGACGCAAATAGATACTCTCTAGATTTGCCACTTCTACTGCTAATGAAGTTGAAGTCCCAAGTCTACATGATGAGTTCATCTCCCGTACTCCATCGCAGGTGCTTGCTCTAAGTTGACAGTGTGATAATTGGTTTCATGTTGCATATGTTGTCTAGCCTGTATCTCTTCTATTTTGATTAAATTGCACCTGCTAAGTTTATACGTTATACACGTGCAAATGACATGGATTTCTGTGTCTAGAATACACTACATCTATCTATCATACCATGTTCTTACATCAAAGTACTGTTGTTGTGTATCCCGCATCAGTCACTCATGATTGGACGCTTTTAACATGGCAGTTTGATAGTGGTTGCATCTTGCATTAATTTCTACGTTGTACTTCTTCTAATTTTTTGAATTTCCACATATGACAAGACACTTTTAACTTGGCAGAGTAATATTGGTTGCATCTTTCATATGGTGTCTAGCTTGCATTACTTCTATTTTCTTGAAAATCCTTCTGCTTAGTTTACACATCGTAGCTGTGAATATGTCACGCCGTCCTATTTTTCTTACATATTCCATCCTCATACGGTTGTCTTACATTAAAGTATTGCTTGTATGTATCATGCATCAATGAGTTCTGAAGAGAGATTTTATTCCTTTGTGTTGTGGGTACGGCTTGACATGGCAAAGTCAAAAAAGAGCAAGGAAAATAATATAGTAGGGAGTGGTGTTACTCTTCGGGTGAAACGGAAAAGGATCTGCCATCGAGATTCTGCTGGTACTTATAGTGCAGTAGAAGGTCCAAGTCCACCGGCTAAATCTACAAACACAGTATCACCTGCTCCACCAGCTGCAGCATCCGCTTCAATTGTACCAGCATCTCAACAAGTTACTCGTTTGTTTGCCGGGAACTGGCCAGTTCCCAAGTTGCCTTCACACCTAACAGTACTTCCGAAGCACTGTTGACACAACAGGACTTGGCAAGATCCGATGAACCTCATGAGCATCAACACCAAGACGGTACCTGACCGAGTCAAGTTGCTGTTGCATGCTCCTTTATATGTACTCTCATAGTTTGATGTACACTAACACTTTCCATATTCGTTGTTGAACTAGCACCATGGCGCAAGCAGAAACAGACATCAGGGATAATGCTTGACAGATTAACAAAATCTAATGGAGGAAGAATGGAGATCCATCTTGAGGAGGGTTTAAAAAGGCCACGTGATGCTACAGAGTCAGTCAAGTTAGTATCAGATGCAGCCGTTGCCGTTAGGTGTCATGCACGTATCCTCCCAACGTGGATCCAGTACAGGAATGAGAAAGACAATACCCAGTTTAACACCTTCCTTGACCATTTATCCGTAAGTTATGTTATTCATCGCAATTAGTAATATTGTCTTGCTCTGTCCCATACTTTCTAGCTTCCTCCTAATAAGACTCACATTCTTTTTTCAATAGATGAGGTTCAAGTTAGATTCGAAAGATGATGCAACTAAACAAGCATGCACTCATGTTTTTCAGTCTGCTCTGGGATAGTATCGGTACCACCTTAGAAAATCTCACTTTGAAGGCAAGGCTAACAATGAAATCGCCCAAACATCTCTAGTGAAATATATTACAGATGAAGACTGGACAGCCCTCGTTATACACTGGTCTGATCCAAAGTATTAGGTAGGCTATATGTATTTGATCAGACCACATATTGAACTTGTATTTATGTATGTGCCTTACAAGTGTATCTTATTCTAGGCTAACTGTTTGAAGAACAAGACCAGCCGTTCTGAAGTGAAATTCCAACAGACAACGGGATCTCGTAGCTATATTGCACACTGCGAGGCTCTTGTAAATAGCTGCTACTTGCTTCTTTTTTCTGTGCCATATTATCATATCTATATTGACTTGTTCCAAATGCAGAGGAAAGCCCGTGCGGACAAAAAAGAACCTGAACCGAATGCAGTGCAAATCTTCAAGGATTGCCACACCAACAAGATGAAGGGCATGAGCACACCAGTTCAAGCCGTTGTTGTAAGTCCTTACTCCTCCCGCCTTTGAACTGATTGGTACTATCGGGGATATACCCCGCGGTGTAAACCGGCCGGAAGTTTAACCCGGCCGGACTTGGCGGTTTATCTGAAGACCCCGCTGGCACTTGGCGATTCACCGGGCGACCCGTTTGGACCTGGCGGTTCACGACTCATTGGTAATCCGGCAGGCGGGTGCGAGGAGCGACAAGACCTGGTGGACCAACGGGCGGTTCATGAAGGCCGGTTAATACTATGGTGGGCCGGTTTAAGAGGAAAGGCATAAGGAATATTTGTCTTACAAGGAGTTAAGACCTGGATTTGTATCTGGTTTGTATTAGAGATAGACTAGTCCTAATCCTAATAGGACTCCACATGTAACCCGCCCCTTCAACATATATAAGGAGGGGCAGGGCTCCCCAAGGAAGGAGGCTACAAGCAAGAAGAAACAATCTTAGGGCTAGACACAAAGAGGAGAGCCGGTTTACGGCGACTCCCTCGTGATGATAATGAGACCTAGCCTCAAACAGCATGTAGGGTTTTTACCGGATGATGTTTCCCGGGGCCTGAAGCTGTCTAAACCCTTGTCTTGCGTGTTGATCCGCCCTGCGTCTCTCGTCGCACTCAACCCCTCTCAAGCTACCACATAGATGCTTTGGCCTCGCGACTAAGTCCTGACACTAAGGACATCTGCCGTGACAAATCCACGACAGTTGGCGCCCACCGTGGGGCCTGCGCACGCTGGTGTTGAGTTCTTGGAGGAATCTTCCGCAGGGATCGAGAAGCTCGCAACTGGCCGGCTGGAGAAGAGCCGGCACAAAAATATCTATATCAACTTCAAGTCCCTCGGTCCAGATCGGAAAAAGTTTCAACGATAGCGCACACGGCAAACGAGGGTTGATCTATGCTCCGCTATGGCCGTTACTTGGATCCGTCTACGCAAGGTGAAAACCAGTCGGAAAAAACGTATACAAGATTGCGATCATGAGAAATTAGGGCTACATCGTGAGCGCCGCCGGATGTGACTCGGCGGACCATCAAATCCGAAACAAAATCAGTCTCTGTTGTTGTGCCGTTCTACGTCGCGCCCGCCGAGACCGTCTGGAGTTTTCGACAAGTAATCCGTGATCTGCTGGTCGGCCACCCTAGCGTAAATACACAGTGCCACGAGCACACCTGATGTGCTCCTGCTCCTCTACTCCCATCAAATCGTAGCTGGCAGATCAAGTCCCAAGGCAGCAACCAATAATTTTCCTGTGTGAACTAGCACTCCGCCTCAAGTGCTAATGATGTGCATCGGCTCAGGTGCTAGGACGTACCTGAATCAAATCCAAAGGTACTTCCAAAAAATACTCCAATAGCACATGATGAAGGCATTCTACTTGAGTATTACTCTAACAACTGCTACAAGTGTTGGTCGTACGTCAGTTCCAGGATCATCAGTTAACAACGAAAAAAATAAAATAAAAAGCAACAGCAGGAAGGAAGATGCAGACGCGGATACGGACTCGCCTCCCCCGCTATTATTTTTCACCACTCGCCTCTGTTCACGTGCCTCAAGGCACTGCCTCCACGCCGCCTCAGGTTCGCTTGCGCCTCCAAGTCGCCGCAATCGCTGGCCGGCTTACAGAGGGCCTCTGTGGTTGCTCCGGGTCAAGCTGGACTCTGCTTTTCCGTCTGAGTCATCATCGTACCTCGTCTCCTGTCCGGGTGGCTGTCGCGCCTTGTCTCCTGTCTGAATTACCGTCACCAACCTGTTTTCGTCGCCGCTTCTACAGCGCTTACCTTGACAAGCCGGCCTCTCCACGCCTTGCCGGGGTACCGCCGCAGGCCGGCCCTGCCGCCTCAGAGCCGCTTCCGAGCCACTTCAACCCAGCCTCTGCTACCGTTGAGCTGCCGCGGCTGCCCGGTGGCTTTTTCCACTGTGAGCCGGTCCTGCTGGAGTTTGCTTCTGTCTCTACTACATGTTACTATAGATGCCATCCCTACAACAGATGTTGCCGTTTTGCGTTCGCCGTCTTAGCAGCCAGCAGACCGTCTGGAGCATTATAACCTGGATAAGTCCGACGACGTGCATATTTTACGCAGTGCTAATCACCTACGGATCATCTATTGTCTGAACAAATCAGGTGATATCTATCTGAACTTATTTTATTAAACACTTATTGTTTTTGCCAAAAGAACAATTATTCTGCCCTGTAACATTTTTTCACAGGACAATTGTTTATGCTATTATACCGCGGATGCACGTTCGGCTGTGCCGCACAGTTTCACGGACATGTGTGTTGCGGTCCATTTGCATCAACACGATCGGCCGACTTGCCTGTCTGCACCGACTTACAACACGACGCGGCTGCCTCGCCCGTTCGTGCGACTTATGTGTCTGCGATTAACTCGCCCGTCCGCACCGGCGTACAACGCCGTGGCCGACTCACTCGTGAGTGATTTCAACTTAACCTAGTGATCATCAACTTCATGGCGGATTATTTCTGGCCTGGCACATCAGGTGATATTCATCTAAAATATATTTTATTAGTGCATATTATTTTTGTCAAAGAGCAGTTTATCTTTGCCTTGGTCTGCAATATTGTATGCAGGACAATTATTCATTATAAACGTGGTTTATACCATGGGTACGAAGCACGCGCTGGAAACGTCCTGCCCGGTGTTCGTCCGTGCCACATTACACGGTGAATGGACGCGTGCAAGATGCCGCCCTTACAGCCCGGTTTACATCAGCTTGCCGGGACGGTGCCTGCGTTTGACTCGCCCGTCCGAACCGGTTTACAACACCGTGGCCGGTTCATCTGCCCAAGCCACCTCTAATACTGTGGACGTCTCTACCGTCCATTTATTACGGCCTGGTCTACATCAACATACCAGGCCGCACCTGTCTGCATGAGCAAGTCACAGCTTGGGTAGCCCGGTTTTTCTTTCAAAATGGAGGCAAATTATCATATACTATCAACCGCGTCTACACTGGATGGCTCAATGGGCAGGCGCACAAGTCGCCGCCACTACAGTTTGGTTAACTTCAAATCGCCAGTTGGAAGGAACTATTGGCCGAGTTGCTGACACGGCTCATACGGGATCATTTATAACCCGCCGCAGTCATCACAACCTTCTGTGGATTCACATCGTGTTATCAACACCAATGATATACAAGTTATGCCGGTTTATATCACGGTCAAATATGGAGAGTTTCAAGCCAACTCCTCGAGTCACCTTGAGACTCGGGGGCTACGATGACATGACTAAGCAAATCTTGCCAGCAAATTTAAGAACCCCAGGACGATGGAGGGAAAGATAACCCAGTCCCGAAGGCTACTGCTATTCGAAGGCTGTCAGAAAATTTCCGGCTTAGTAAGTATATGACAGTTACAAAATCCCGGCTCAATGAAGAAGTTCTGGATCATCAGAAAGGATTCCGGTTTAAAATCCGGCTCAAGGGAAGTCAGTCTCACTGAAGCTCTCAAGTATCCAGTTTACAATCCGGTTCAAGGGAAATATATTCTCCCACAAAGCTCTCAAGCGCTCAAATCCGGTTTAAAAATGTCTGGTTCAAAAAGGAATTAACTTCTCGCAAGTTCGAGTTGAAAGGCCATCAGAAAATTTCCGGCTAAAAATGAAGATTCCGGTTTACAATCTGGTTCAAGGGAAAGATGTCTCCCACAAAGCTTTGAAGCTCTCAATATCCGGTTCAAAATTCCGGTTCAAGAAGGATTTATCTCTTGCAAAAAGTTAAAGGGTGCCAAAGAGGACCTGTTGCCATAATGCGCAGTTCAAACATGGGTATCATGCCTTATTGGCCTAACATATTATTGATCACATGGGGGCTTCTGCTTCATAAAGCGGGGTCTCTGTTTTTTTACATCATGCGTGGTTACACGGAGGTTCTGTCTTAAAGCGGCCTCCGGTTTACCTCTTGGGTTAGCTTTTCAAAGCACCATGTTATATCACTTGGGGCCTTGGTCGTGTCCGAACCAATGCGACACCTTTTGATAGGCGAAAGCCACCAGATCACTTGGGGACATGGTCAAGTCTGAACCAGTCACGCCTCTTGATCGGCCTAAGGCCACAGAATCACTTGGGGGCTTGGTCGAACCCGAACCATTGCCACGCCTTTTGATCGGCATAAATGCCACTGTTTCATTTGGGGACCTGGCTGACTTGAACCATTGTCACTCCTATTGGGGGCTTGGTCCTGTCCGACCGAGGTAACACCATCTGATCAGCTCAGTAAAGCATCTTTTTGCAAACGGTTTTATCATTGCCTTTGCTTCCATATTTTTTCATAACTATTATTTGATTTTTGTTGCGTTTTTTAAACCGACATTGTTAATCCGGTTCGACTGTCAATTACAAATTGGCGGAACACGGTCAAATCTTAATCCGGAGACTATCCGCCCGGTCTGGTTTGACTACGAGTCGCCAATATTATATATGGTTAAACCGTTGTTCATCACAACCCAGTACGATTTTATCATCGACCGGCACAGTATGAAAGGAGTTATCATTACTCAAGATTGGGGTTATCACTCTTACTACAAAAAGTTGGTAAACCAATGATGTGATTCAACGTCACAGGTATGATATATTTCATTGATTATTCTTAAATGCAACCTTGGTTATAAACCCAGGTTATATGTTGGGCATTATGACCCGTCCGGCGGTAAACCGCCAGGACACTTTAAACTTGTTGTATGCAGAAACAGGTTGAATAAAGCATGATTATAAATTACCCGGTGTTTATTAAACCGGCCTGGCTTTGGACTATACGTCGCCAGTATATATTTGGATTGCGCCATTGGAATCATGCGCTTAAAAATGATTGGGTTATATTATTCAAATAGCCAAATTTGGCTGAATTTTCATTATGATATTGGATGAATTTTTCATACCGGATTATATTATCTTGAATAGCCAACATGGCTGGATTTCTATGGTTATTAATAACCGGTATTATTGAGTTTTCAAAGTCGCTTTAGCGCAACAGTTATTATTTTATCAAAGGATATGATTTATTCTACAATGGAAGGAATAGTCCCAAGTCGCTGCAGGCTCACGACCCGGCACTTGGGGGCTATATTATTCAAATTGGGATTACATGCAAGTCTCATGTCGCTGCAAGCATGCACCATGACACTTGGGGGCTAATGCAAAGTCATTTTTTGCTCATCTTATTGAAGACCCGACTCATCATATCATAGTGAGCCGGCCCTTGGGGGCTACCAATTGCTCCTATCAACAACTCAAGGTACACAAGTTAAATACATTATGTTGAAGGGTCCACTGCTCAGTTGGTAAAGCACAAGGCTCTTAACCTTATGGACGTGGATTCAAGCCCATGATGGGGGTTACATCGTATGATGTTATTTTCATTGAAGTATATATCAAGTCCCAGCTCAATATTATCTTACTGAGCCGGTCCTTGGGGGCTACACATCATTGCTCAAATCTACATGATTATATTTACAAAGTCCCTGCTCATTATTGCATAAATGACCCGGCACTTGGGGGCTATATAATATGGAGTGTTCAGTTTTTACTAGTGACTGGGATGAACAACATGGATTTCTTCAAAAGTGGCAGTATTGATATTGAAGCAAGTCTTAAGCCATCACTTTGTCCTGCTCAAAACTTGGGGGCTACAGGTATTATATTATTATCAAAGAACTATTTTCAAATTCTCTATTTTGAGCAAACCGGATTGACCCGGCGTCACCAATCATTACGACCCCATGGCTACAACCCGGCGTCATCAATAATCATGAACCGGCGTTGGCAACAATCATGACCCGGAATTATCAGTTTTTATAACTCGGCAGTTTTGGTAATAATAAACCGGCAAGTTCTACATCTTCAAACCGGCCGAATTTCAGATGAGTATTTCAAGACCAAACTTTCTTAAGCCGGCGCTTTGGAAGCTGACTCAAGTGGATTATTCTTCACAATATTTTTCTATGAGAAGCCAACATCAGCAATTTGAGTATGAAGCTGGTTATTGACCCGGGTTTTCTAGGAGGAAATGACAAGGACTAAGGATGATCAGATGCCGGTTTACAAGAATTCTTAATCCGGAGCACAACCTGTCAAATTTGTTCTTGTGTTTATTTTGCAGCATAAGTTTACCATGGATAAATCCAAGCTAAACTTGGGGGCTAATGTCGGGGATATACCCCGCGGCGTAAACCGGCCGGAAGTTTAACCCGGCTGGACTTGGCGGTTTATCTGAAGACCCCGCTAGCACTTGGCGATTCACCGGGCGACCCGTTTGGACCTGGCGGTTCACGACTCATTGGTAATCCGGCAGGCGGGTGTGAGGAGCGACAAGACCTGGTGGCCCAATGGGCGGTTCATGAAGGCCGGTTCATACTATGGTGGGCCGGTTTAAGAGGAAAGGCATAAGGAATATTTGTCTTACAAGGAGTTAAGACCTGGACTTGTATCCGGTTTGTATTAGAGATAGACTAGTCCTAATCCTAATAGGACTCCGCATGTAACCCGCCCCTTCAACATATAAAAGGAGGGGCAGGGCTCCCCAAGGAGGGAGGCTACAAGCAAGAAGAAACAATCTTAGGGCTAGACACAAAGAGGAGAGCCGGTTTACGGCGACTCCCTCGTGATGATAATGAGACCTAGCCTCAAACAACATGTAGGGTTTTTACCGGATGATGTTTCCCGGGGCCCAAAGCTGTCTAAACCCTTGTCTTGCGTGTTGATCCGCCCTGCGTCTCTCGTCCCACTCAACCCCTCTCAAGCTACCACATAGATGCGTTGGCCTCGCGACTAAGTCCTGACACTAAGGACATCTGTCGTGACAAATCCACGACAGGTACTGTGATGTGTTCATTTAACTACTAGGTTTGCAGCCAATGTCAGTAACTCTGTTCACTTTTATACACAGTTGTCTTAACATATCATTTCACCTTACATGGTTTAAAAGAGATGAAGGATAATCTTTTGGTCTTGATCTGTAATCTAGTTGTTCTGTTCACGTGCGCACACAATGATAAAATAGCATGTTTGTTTTATATCTGTTTGCCCATGATATGAATGATATCATACTATGTTCATCCTACTTTAAACCATGTCTCTTTATCCTTATATGTCAACGAATGTGAGGAAATAGACAATACAGTAGGCATGCTACATGGACATATGTTCCGAAAGTGATTTTATTATGTAGTTGGCACTACAATACATGCTAATGTATTACAGTAGTTCACCAAAATAAGTTAAACGTGTAACCTACTTTGTTTGTTTTTGTCTCATTAGTAACTTATCCGGTACACTAATCTACAAGTTCAAGCTTTCAACAAGCTATGGAACAAATGATTGAACAACCACAACCACCTGAAGGTGACGAGGCTACCACAGGCACAATGTCACCTCTTGCTGCAGTGCGTCAGTATCTCTCCACTAACAGTGCAAAAAGCACCTTCCTGCGCAATTCTGGGTTGGTTGTCAAGGTAACCTCATCCAAATCGGCTACTGAACAAAATCTTCCATCTAGACAGAGTGATATATCTGTGCTCCAAACACAAGTCCAATCCCTAATGGACGTCGTTTCGGAAACAAGTATAGTGGTTGACAAATGTCGTCAAGATATGAATGGTTTTGAAACCAGACTATCAAACATTCGCTTCGTTGTTCAAG
Source organism: Triticum dicoccoides (assembly GCF_002162155.2). Taxonomy (NCBI): domain Eukaryota; kingdom Viridiplantae; phylum Streptophyta; class Magnoliopsida; order Poales; family Poaceae; genus Triticum; species Triticum dicoccoides. The sequence continues at coordinate 387,594,387 of NC_041383.1, read as the reverse complement.
AGCAATGGCGGAAAAAAGGTGAAGATCGTGCTGCTCCATCAGATTCTACACCCTGAAACATTAGCACTCAGGTCAAATGTTCTATGCTTCTATAGATCTGATGGTGCTTTTATCTGCAACGACTGTAAACTTTATGCCAGCATGCCTTTTGTTGTATGGTTGGAATCAATTTTGTTGTGATACATCATTTATGATGCTGCCAAAGGCTGCAGTAATTATGACGCTATTTTTGTATAGTGTAGGTTTATCTTAGTAATGTATTCGGCCGAAAGCTTCATAGGAGCCCAACATTGCCCTAGGTCTTCGTGAGCAAGCGAGTTGGATGCAATCCCTACTCACTCACATTGATATCTATTGATGGGCATCTCCATAGCCCGTTGATACGCCCAGTTGATGTGAGACTATCTCCTTCTTTTTGTCTTCTCTACAACCACCGTCTATTCCACCTATAGTACTATGTCCATGGCTCACACTCATGTATTTGCGTGAAAGTTGAAAAAGTTTGAGAACATCAAAAGTATGAAACAATTGCTTGGCTTATCATAAGACACATTTAACTTGGGACTATGATGTAGGTTGCATCTTGCATTGTCTTCTAGCTTGTACTGCTTCTAATTTCTTGAAATGGCACTTACGATGAGACACTTTTTACCTGATAGAGTGATATTGGTTGCATGTTCATATGGTGCCTAGCTTTCATTTCTTCTAATTTTGTTGAAATGCCTTCCACTTACTGTTTTTTCATACATATTCCATCCTCCTATCGTACGTGTGAATATGCAACACTGTCTTTTTTGTATATATTCCATCCTCCTATCCTGCACTTGCCTTGCATCAAAGTAGTGTTCGTCTGTATCATGCATCAACCAGTTATGCAGAGCTAATTTTATTCCATCTTCTTGTGGTTATGACTTCATAAGGCAATATCAGAAAATAGGAACGAAAAGAGTAAGTTAGGGGATGTTGATGGTCCTCCGCACCGACGCAAATAGATACTCTCTAGATTTGCCACTACTACTGCTAATGAAGTTGAAGTCCCAAGTCTACATGATGAATTCATCTCCCGTACTCCATCGCAGGTGCTTGCTCTAAGTTGACAGTGTGATAATTGGTTTCATGTTGCATATGTTGTCTAGCCTGTATCTCTTCTATTTTGATTAAATTGCACCTGCTAAGTTTATACGTTATACACGTGCATATGACATGGCTTTCTGTGTCTAGAATACACTGCATCTATCTATCATACCATGTTCTTACATCAAAGTACTGCTATTGTGTATCCCGCATCAGTCACTCATGATTGGATGCTTTTAACATGGCAGTTTGATAGTGGTTGCATCTTGCATTAATTTCTATGTTGTACTTCTTCTAATTTTTTGAATTTCCACATATGACAATACACTTTTAACTTGGCAGAGTAATATTGGTTGCATCTTTCATATGGTGTCTAGGTTGCATTACTTCTATTTTCTTGAAAATCCTTCTGCTTAGTTTACACATTGTAGCTGTGAATATGTCACGCCGTCCTGTTTTTCTTGCATATTCCATCCTCATACGGTTGTCTTACATTAAAGTATTGCTTGTATGTATCATGCATCAATGAGTTCTGAAGAGAGATTTTATTCCTTTGTGTTGTGGGTACGGCTTGACATGGCAAAGTCAAAAAGAGCAAGGAAAATAATATAGTAGGGAGTGGTGTTACTCGTCGGGTGAAACGGAAAAGGATATGCCGTCGAGATTCTGCTGGTACTTATAGTGCAGTAGAAGGTCCAAGTCCACCGGCTAAATCTACAAACAAAGTATCACCTGCTCCACCAGCTGCAGCATCCGCTTCAATTGTACCAGCATCTCAACAAGTTACTCGTTTGTTTGCCGGGAACTGGCCAGTTCCCAAGTTGCCTTCACACCTAACAGTACTTCCGAAGCACTGCTGACACAACAGGACTTGGCAAGATCCGATGAACCTCATGAGCATCAAAACCAAGACGGTACCTGACCGAGTCAAGTTGCTGTTGCATGCTCCTTTATATGTACTCTCACAGTTTGATGTACACTAACACTTTCCATATTCGTTGTTGAATTAGCACCATGGCGCAAGTGGAAACAGACATCAGGGATAATGCTTGACAGATTAAAAAAATCTAATGGAGGAAGAATGGAGATCCATCTTGAGGAGGGTTTAAAAAGGCCACGTGATGCTACAGAGTCGGTCAAGTTAGTATCAGATGCAGCCGTTGCCGTTAGGTGTCATGCACGTATCCTCCCAACGTGGATCCAGTACAGGAATGAGAAAGACAATACCCAGTTTAACACCTTCCTTGACCATTTATCCGTAAGTAATGTTATTCATCGCAATTAGTAATATTGTCTTGCTCTGTCCCATACTTTCTAGCTTCCTCCTAATAAGACTCACATTCTTTTTTCAATAGATGAGGTTCAAGTTAGATCCGAAAGATGATGCAACTAAACAAGCATGCACTCATGTTTTTCAGTCTGCTCTGGGACAGTATCGATACCACCTTAGAAAATCTCACTTTGAAGGCAAGGCTAACAATGAAATCGCCCAAACATCTCCAGTGAAATATATTACAGATGAAGACTGGACAGCCCTCGTTAAACACTGGTCTGATCCAAAGTATTAGGTAGGCTATATGTATTTGATCAGACCACATATTGAACTTGTATTTATGTATGTGCCTTACAAGTGTATCTTATTCTAGGCTAACTGTTTGAAGAACAAGACCAGCCGTTCTAAAGTGAAATTCCAACAGACAACGGGATCTCGTAGCTATATTGCACACCGCGAGGCTCTTGTAAATAGCTGCTACTTGCTTCTTTTTTCTGTGCCATATTATCATATCTATATTGACTTGTTCCAAATGCAGAGGAAAACCCGTGCGGACAAAAAAGAACCTGAACCGAATGCAGTGCAAATCTTCAAGGATTGCCACACCAACAAGATGAAGGGCATGAGCACACCAGTTCAAGCCGTTGTTGTAAGTCCTTACTCCTCCCGCCTTTGAACTGATTGGTACTGTGATGTGTTCATTTAACTACTAGGTTTGCAGCCAATGTCAGTAACTCTGTTCACTTTTATACAAATTTGTCTTAACGTATCATTTCACCTTACATGGTTTAAAAGAGATGAAGGATAATCTTTTGGTCTTGATCTGTAATCTAGTTGTTCTATTCACGTGCGCACACAATGATAAAATAGCATGTTTGTTTTATATCTGTTTGCCCATGATATGAATGATGTCATACTATGTTCATCCTACTTTAAACCATGTCTCTTTATCCTTATATGTCAACGAATGTGAGGAAATAGACAATACAGTAGGCATGCTACATGGACATATGTTCCGAAAGTGATTTTATTATGTAGTTGGCACTACAATACATGCTAATGTATTACAGTAGTTCACCAAAATAAGTTAAACGTGTAACCTACTTTGTTTGTTTTTGTCTCATTAGTAACTTATCCGGTACACTAATCTACAAGTTCAAGCTTTCAACAAGCTATGGAACAAATGATTGAACAACCACAACCACCTGAAGGTGACGAGGCTACCACAGGCACAATGTCACCTCTTGCTGCAGTGCGTTAGTATCTCTCCACTAACAGTGCAAAAAGCACCTTCCTGCGCAATTCTGGGTTGGTTGTCAAGGTAACCTCGTCCAAATCGGCTACTGAACAAAATCTTCCATCTAGACAGAGTGATATATCTGTGCTCCAAACACAACTCCAATCCCTAATGGACGTCGTTTCGGAAACAAGTATAGTGGTTGACAAATGTCGTCAAGATATGAATGGTTTTGAAACCAGACTATCAAACATTCGCTTCGTTGTTCAAGAGCAATGGCGGAAAAAAGGTGAAGATCGTGCTGCTTCATCAGATTCTACACCCTGAAACATTAGCACTCAGGTCAAATGTTCTGTGCTTCTATAGATCTAATGGTGCTTTTATCTGCAATGACTGTAAACTTTATGCCAACATGCCTTTTGTTGTATGGTTGGAATCAATTTTGTTGTGATACATCATTTATGATGCTGCCAAAGGCTGCAGTAATTACGACGCTATTTTTGTATAGTGTAGGTTTATCTTAGTAATGTATTCGGCCGAAAGCTTCATAGGAGCCAAACATTGCCCTAGGTCTTCGTGAGCAAGCGAGTTGGATGCAATCCCTACTCACTCACATTGATATCTATTGATGGGCATCTCCATAGCCCGTTGATACGCCCAATTGATGTGAGACTATCTCCTTCTTTTTGTCTTCTCTACAACCACCGTCTATTCCACCTATAGTACTATGTCCATGGCTCACACTCATGTATTGCGTGAAAGTTAAAAAGGTTTGAGAACATCAAAAGTATGAAACAATTGCTTGGCTTGTCATCGGGGTTGTGCATGATTTGAATATTTTGTGTGATGAAGGTGGAGCACAGCCAGACTATATCATTTTGTAGGGATAAGCTTTCTTTGGCCATGTTATTTTGAGAAGATATAATTATTTTGTTAGTATGCTTGAAGTATTATTGTATTTATGTCAATATTAAACTTTTTTTTGAATCTTATGGATCTGAACATTCATGCCACAATGAAGAAAATTACATGGATAAATACGTTAGGTAGCATTCCACATCAAAAATTCTGTTTTTATCATTTACCTCCTCGAGGACGAGCAGGAATTAAGCTTGGGGATGCCTGATACGTCTCCAACGTATCTATAATTTTTGATTGTTCTATGCTATTATATTATCTATTTTGGATTTTTTATATGTATTAATATGCTATTTTATATGATTTTTGGGACTAACCTATTAACCTAGAGCCCACTGCGAGTTTCTGTTTTTTCCTTGTTTTAGAGTTTCGCAGAAAAGGAACACCAAACGGAGTCCAAACGGAATGAAACTTTCGCGATGATTTTTCTTGGACTAGAAGACATCCAGAGGGCTTGGAGTGCAAGTCAGAGAAGCCAGAAGGCGGCCACAAGGTCGGAGGGCGCGCCCCCACCCTTGTGGGCCCCTCGTGACTCCACCGACCTATTTCTTCCACCTATATATTCTCAAATATCCCAAAACCTTCCAGGGGAGCCACGAAACCACTTTTCCACTGACGCAACCTTCTGTACCCATGAGATCCCATCTAGGGGCCTTTTACGGCATCCTGCTGGAGGGGGATTCGATCACGGAGGGATTCTACATCAACACCATTGCCTCTCCGATGAAGCATGAGTAGTTTACCATACACCTACGGGTCCATAGCTAGTATCTATGTCACGCCCAATATGCGATACTATCCTAAAGAGACTCGAAGGTCCCACCAAGGATAGAACCGCATATTGAAACGCTTTTGCAAGGTGGATATCATTACATCAACATTACATAATAGATGGGGATACATACAAAAGGCATACAATGCCACACGAATACAACATCATCTTACATAAGAGCACTATCTGACTACAGATGAAACACAAACAGAAACTCAAACGACATCCACGCTGCTAGCCCAGGCTGCCGACCCGGAACCTATCCCCTGATCGAAGAAGAAGCAGAAGAAGAACTCCAAAACAAGCAAGCATCACTCTCGCGTCATGATCATCGCATACATGTACCTGCAACTGTTGTTGTAGTAATATGTGAGCCACGAGGACTCAGCAATCCCATTACCATGGGTATCAAGACTAGCAAAGCTTAATGGGAAAGGAAGGGTAAAGTGATGAGGTTGCAGCAGCGACTAAGCAAGTATGGTGGCTAACATACGCAAATAAGAGCGAGAAGAGAAGCAAAGGAACGGTCGTGAAGCTAGCAACGATCAAGAGGTGATCCTGAACTCCTACTTATGTCAAACATAACCCAAAACTGTGTTCACTTCCCGAACTCCGCCGAGAAGAGACCATCACGGCTACACACGCGGTTGATGCGTTTTAAATCGAATCTGGTGTGAAGTTATCTACAACCGGACATTAACAAATTCCCATCTGCCACATAACCGCGGGCACGGCTTTTGAAAGTTTATACCCTGCAGGGGTGTCCCAACTTAGCCCATGATAAGCTCTCGTGATCAATGAAGGATATACCTTCTCCCAGGAAGACCCGATCAGACTCGCAATCCCGGTTTACAAGACATTTCGACAATGGTAAAACAAGACCAGCAAGACCGCCCGCTGTGCCGACAAATCCCGATAGGAGCTGCACATATCTCGTTCTCAGGGCACACCGGATGAGCAAGACGTCGGGTTGGCATAGACCCTGATTGCCCAGGGGGCGCCGGACATCGCTCGGTTTGGACCAACACTTAGACAAGCATTGGCCCGGGGGGCTAAAATAAAGATGACCCTCGGGTTGGCCAACCCAAGGGAAAGGTATAGGTGGTGGTGAGGCAAATGGTAAAACCAAGGTTGGGCCTTGCTGGAGGAGTTTTATTCAAAGTGAACTGTCAAGGGGGTCCCATAAATCACCCAACCGCGTAAGGAACGCAAAATCCGGGAACATAACACCGGTATGACGGAAACTAGGGCGGCAAGAGTGGAACAAAACACCAGGCATAAGGCCGAGCCTTCCACCCTTTACCAAGTATATAGGTGCATTAATTAAATAAGAGATATTGTGATATCCCAACATCATCCTGTCCATCATGGGGCAATTTTCAACTTCACCTGCAACTAACAACGCTATAAGAGGGGCTGAGCAAAGCGGTAACATAGCCAAGCAACGGTTTGCTAAGAAGGGTGAAAAGGTTAGACGCTAACATGGCAATTTGGGAGGCTTGAAGAGCAAATGATAGGTAGCGCAGCATAGCGATAGAACGAAGCAACTAGCATAGCAATGATAGTAGTGAGATCCAGGGTAGCGGTCATCTTGCCTGAAATCCCGCTAGGAAGAAGAACGAGTCCATGAAGAAGACGAACAGGAGTAGTCGAACGAATCCTCACAATCGCAACATTACCGGAACTAAGAAGCAACACCAGAAAGAAAGAAACAACATGGTAAATGCACAAGCATAAACATGTCATGATGCACAAACAAGTATGATGCATGTCCGGTTTAATGAGGCATGGCATGGCAAAGTGCAACAAACAACACTACAAGTTAAGTGGAGCTCAATATGCAACGAGTTGCATATTGACGAAACACCACATTCGAGTTATTTAGTTCGCTCTCGTTTAGGTACACAACAATATTAAATGGTGTTAAACATGGAAAGAGGTTAAACATAATAAAACTACCTATCTAGGCAAGTTTAAATGAGGCTGGAACAACAAACAACAATTCCGGAATATCCTCATGTCCATATTTTGAATTTTTACTGTTCTGCCTAAACAATACTTTAATGTTGTTAAACAGGGAAATAAAGTGCACCATGTTAAACTAGGCATTTTTGCACCCCATTTAAATAGAAAGTTTATTAAAATTGGAGCTACGGTTATTTAGTTATGAAATAAATCATTTTAGCATGGCATTTGAGCAAATTAACACAAACAACATTTTAAACATTTTGAACATGGATGAAAATAGCATATTATGAAACTAGATGGAAAACTAAGCATTTTACATATATAAAACATTTTAATCCGATGCACGGTTGGTGATTTATTATATGCATGATGCTTAGGGGTTTTTCTGCAAATCTGTAAAACCTGGATAATAGCTAAACTTGCAGCAGGAAAAAACAGGAGCTGGGCCGAATCTGGCTGGCCCGAAAATGCATAGGAGAGGGGGCGGGGCTGCTCACCCTGGGCCAAGGCCCATTCGGCGAGAGGTGAGGCCGGCAGGGGGCTGCTGGGCCCGGCGACGCGGTCCAAGTGAGGCGCTGGAAGAGCGCGCGGTCAACAAGCAGAGAGGCTCGAGCGGGATGCGCAGGCGAGCATCTACTCGATGCAGAGGATGCAGAGGCCGTGGCGGCTTCAGGCGATGCATGGAACGGAGGAGGTGCGGATCCAGGCACTGGCTGGCGTCCCAGGTGCACGACGGGGAGGGCGTGGTCAACACGCTCGAAGCAGGGGAAGCAGGGCATCTCCTCCTTGGCTCGAAACATCCATGGCGCGGGAGGAGCTTGCTGCCAGCGGGGCGGCGACGCAGCTAAGGGAGGCCAGGGAACGGGTGGATCCGGTAGCGGGGCTGCGTGGGAGCCGGATCCAGCGACGAGGAGGACTTGGACGGCATTAGAGACGTTTGGCGGCGGCGGTCGTAGCTCCATGGGGATGGCGCCATGGGTTCATGCAGGGGAAGAGATGGGTAGGTGAGGCGGAGAAAAGGCAGGGCACAGGAGAAGAATGGAGAGGGAGAAGTGCAGCGGGGAAACGGCCTGAGTGGCGGGATGCTCCGGCGACGATGACCTGCAGAAGGTCCGCAGGTCCGGCCTGGTTGGGAACTCCGGCGAGGTTGTTGCAGAATCAGGCGGGGATGGGTGCGAGGTGGCAAGCTCCAAATCCATGGCGGGGACGGTAGGCGTCGGGCAGAGGAGGAAGAGGTGAGGCCTTGGGCACGGGCACGCTGGACCGCGGGCGCAAGGAAGCTTCAGATCGGGAGCTCCTCTCCCGATCGGATTTGGAGGAGGACGCAGAGGCAAGGTGGATCGAGTGTTCGGGGTCGGGGAGACGAAGCTCGAGCTCCTATTGGTAGGTGGAGGAAAACAACGAGAAGGGGATCCCGAGGGGAAGTTGGTGGAGTGGCGGCGGCGGCGGGTGGATGGGACAAGGTCCCTAGGTTTTAGGGTTAGTCTTTATATAACAAGTGAATTTTGGATAGGGGTATTTGGTCCCTCCGATCTTAATCGGATGGTCTAGAAATAAATATATAGGGAGTCCAAATAAGAAAACGGAGCTGTTTTATAGATGTTAGGAGATGAACTGAATCCAACGGTGATGACTGAGCAGGTCGGGTTCAGGGAAGTCTCGGACGCGCGCGAGGGGTCAGTGCACTGTGCAGAAAGGGCCAAACGGTCGGACAACAAAAGAACGGTTGGTCTGAGAAACGTCAATGGAGGCGAGGGAGAAGCGGCAACTAACAACGGATGCACATTTTAAGAAAACATGCAGATGCAATGCACATGATGCTATGAGATGAAATGCAAGACATGGACAAAATGCAAAACAAACGACAAAAAACCAACCACGAAGGAAATATCATATCGCATCTCCGGAAAAGTCAAGAGTTGGAGTTACGAATGTGGAAAGTTGTATCCGGGGTGTTACAACACTCCACCACTACGAGAGGATCTCGTCCCGAGATCTAGGATGGCACCGGAGGGAAAAGGAAGAGGAAGATAAGAGGTAAACTAAGTTGCTTCTCCGACAAACGAGTGAAACCATGAACCTTGAGAGGTTGTGCAAAATGAAAGAAATAAAACAACAAAGATGAACAAAGTTGAAAACACTCCGTTAGAAAAGAGGAACAAGGGATACGATGAGAACCAAGAGGTTTAGTGATAAGATAGATATTGAAACCACTCCGGTTAAAACTAGATAGAGAAGGAATAAGATTGATATAATTTGGGCAGCACTCCGACTAAAAGAAGAAGGAAAACTTGATAAGGTGAAAAAAACTTGAAGAGATGACACAACACTCCGATTAAATGGATAAACATGAAAAGAACACGATCCTAACAATTCAAGATGATGAATGAAAAGAACAACATCACAATGCCTCCGGAAGAAAGAATAGAAGATAGATCATTGGAATAACAGAATGAAGAAGAAAATGCCAACTTCTGCCACAAATGAGCTTGGAAAGCACCCTTCCAAAAAGGTTATAACGGAGTTGTTGGAAAACCAACAACGAAAAGAATAAGCTTGTAGTGGGCTTATGGAAACATCTCAACACCTGAGGTGAAATTCTGCCACTAACGAAAAACAATTGCTTGTTTGAGATCAAAGAAAAGATGAAAACTTCTTTCGCCGAGAGGATAGGAGAAAACTTGGATCATTGATAGCACCATAATTAGCAATATTCCTTAGGGAAGGCTTTAGGTGAAATCTTTACCAAGATAACTCCAACGAAGAGATTGATGGATTTAAATATACCTCATTCTTGACAACATGTGAATCATGAAACATGAATGGAAATTATCAAGAATGACATGTCACCATCTCAAAAGATAAGGTAGAAAGAATTGCACTTCGAAATGCAAGAAGAAGAATACTTGAACTCGTCAGAAAAAACATGTGTTGAGCACCATGTTTATCTTTGATTATAGCTTGGCGGATCATAACTTTGAGAGAAATCTTGAAGAACAATTGAAGAATGAAGAGAATCCTTGATGAACCACCATGTAGAGCCTCCATGAAGAACTCCGGTAATAAAAGGATGATGAAAAGAAAAGAAGTTGAGAACACAAGGTGAAGCCTTGCAATGATTTAGATGGAGCTTTGCGGTGATGTAACCGAGAAAACTTGGAACTCCGAAAAAGGAAAAGATGAAACACTAGAACCGTGAATTACTTCATCATGAACAATCTCCGGAAGAAAAGAATTAATCAACTTGACCACGATGAAATGAGAATAAGAATTATGTTATGCTTATCCTCCACCAATTAAATTGATGAGAAACAATGGATTTGCATACTACTTATTATCGTAGAAAGGATTAAGAAAGATATAGCGTAAAGTTGAGAAGGTATTGATGGAAACACCGGTGGGATTGGAAACAACGAATGAAATGATACGGTAGCAAAGGAAGAGGGATCTCGAACGAACCACCATAAGAATTGAAAATGAAAGTAGCAAAGGCACAATTCACCGGGAAGAATTGGAAAAGGAATGAAGATACTTGAGGGGATTTAGATACATGAGAACAAAGAGAACATGAAATGATTAGAGGATATTTGAACGATTCACCGGTAAGATTTGGAGAACGATAGCTACACGCTGAGAATGAAGAATTATGACCTGATGGCCTTCGAAGGAAAGAAATGGAAACAACTCATGCAATGCTCCGGATGGTAAGAAAAGAATTGTCACAATCAAAACAATTATGAGGATAGCATGAAGCTAGAACCATGAATCTTCAAGAGAATGGACCAAGATTTAAGAGAAACTCTTCTTTGGTCTTCACATGTTGAGAATGATGATGAGAACCACCATGACAATTGTTGAGATACTCCAGAACAAAGAAGAATAGAAATGATGAACCAACGATGAAAATATTTTGAAAGCGATCTTGGAGACGGAATATGACTGATGAAAATTCATTCTTACGTCAAACTGCGAAAGACTTTGGGAATGACTCCGGAAAAATTAGAAGAGTCAGGTAAGATCCTGGGAAAAGACCTGTGGGTTAGGGCCCACTAAAGGAAAGCACCGTTGGAAAGGATTGTTGAAGAGATAGATGATGCACCAGAACAATTGAGATATTTGAATGAGGTGACAATCTCGAATTAATTGGAACACAGACAAATCTCCTGAGATGTCTTGAGCACTCCAGAAGGATAAACTGGTGAGAGACAAACGAGCAGGGAAAACACTTGATCCAAGGAAAAGAATGTGACCAACCCGAAAAACATGAATTGAGTCCACCGGAGAAGAAAAAAGAACGAGGGATGACAAACTTGAAGCTCGTGAGCATCTTCACGAGGGATCACTGAATCAGAACATTGATTGAAAAGAGTGAAGTGACTTCACATGAATAAATGGATACTTGATTAAAATAAATGAGTCCTTGAAGAAAAGGGTGGGGGGGTGGGGAAAAACAAAGACAACTTGGGATGAACGAAACAAACACCGTTGAGAAAACTTAGAATTGATCTTGCGGATGGGGAGAATGATGGGATCATCTCGAAGAGAAGCGCACCGGTTGGAAAAGAATTAACATGACAACCTCAATGATCAAAAGGATTAGTACTCCCATAGAAATATGAGAACACCGCTTGAAAGGTATGGAATCAACACTTGACTTTGAAGCAACTCGAATATCACAAATAAAACAAAACACAAGATTTGGCTTGCAGAATAAGCCGGAACAAATACATATGATAGAGATTTACCCAATCCCATATCATGCATCTGTCAGAAAGATATTCTAGGAGCTACTTGAATTCCCACCTATAAACTCCCGAAACTTTCTGGTTATGCAATCTGGTGTTGGGGATACAGGGGAAGCAATATATCTCACCCAAACTAACAATCCCTACATCCAGCTATATCCATCCGTCAACACATAACCAAGAAAACTCCGGAAATCGTATACCTCAACCTTCAAAAAGCATCCGTTATACGAGCTATGGCAATACTCCCGAACTCCCCAGTACTGGGTGGCGTCGAGGTTATCTCACCAACAACTACATAAAAGAGATTTTCGATGTCGGCAAAACTCAGGTATTCCAGAACTGCAACGATAGAATTGTGACGACAACACCTCGGAGCTCAACTCCCCGGGTCACTGCCACATAAAAGACAGGAGGCACCAAGAACAATGTTCTCGTCACAAAACCATCGGAACGATTCCAAGATACCCGCGTGATCGTAAAATTTTTTTAGTGAAATTTGAGGAGAGGAAAGTCAAAACATCTACGTCAGGAGACCTCACCAGAGCGACGAAGGGACTGAGGAGTAAAAAGAATCCTACTCTCCGATATATATAATCCTAAGACTCAAAATAGTTTTCTTCTAGACCCACCAACGGCCAACAATCAAGAGGGCTCCTATGGTCGGTCGAGGCTCTGATACCAACTTGTCACGCCCAATATGCGATACTATCCTAAAGAGACTCGAAGGTCCCACCAAGGATAGAACCGCATATTGAAACGCTTTTGCAAGGTGGATATCATTACATCAACATTACATAATAGATGGGGATACATACAAAAGGCATACAATACCACACGAATACAACATCATCTTACATAAGAGCACTATCTGATTATAGATGAAACACAAACAGAAACTCAAATGACATCCATGCTGCTAGCCCAGGCTGCCGACCTGGAACCTATCCCCTGATCAAAGAAGAAGCAGAAGAAGAACTCCAAAACAAGCAAGCATCGCTCTTGCGTCATGATCATCGCATACATGTACCTGCAACTGTTGTTGTAGTAATCTGTGAGCCACGAGGACTCAGCAATCCCATTACCATGGGTATCAAGACTAGCAAAGCTTAATGGGAAAGGAAGGGTAAAGTGGTCAGGTTGCAGCAGCGGCTAAGCAAGCATGGTGGCTAATATACGCAAATAAGAGCGAGAAGAGAAGCAAAGGAACGGTCGTGAAGCTAGCAATGATCAAGAGGTGATCCTGAACTCCTACTTACGTCAAACATAACCCAAAACCGTGTTCACTTCCCGGACTCCGCCGAGAAGATACCATCACGGCTACACACGCGGTTGATGTGTTTTAAATCGGATCTGGTGTCAAGTTATCTACAACCGGACATTAACAAATTCCCATCTTCCACATAACCATAGGCACGGCTTTCGAAAGTTTATACCCTGCAGAGGTGTCCCAACTTAGCCCATGATAAGCTCTCGCGATCAACGAAGGATATACCTTCTCCCAGGAAGACCCAATCAGACTCGGAATCCCGGTTTACAAGACATTTCGACAATGGTAAAACAAGACCAGCAAGACCGCCCGTTGTGCCAACAAATCCGGATAGGAGTTGCACATATCTCGTTCTCAGGGCACACCGGATGAGCAAGACATCGGGTTGGCATAGACCCTGAGTGCCCAGGGGGCGCCGGACATCGCTCGGTTTGGACCAACACTTAGACAAGCATTGGCCCCGGGAGGCTAAAATAAAGATGACCCTCGGGTTGTCTGGCCCAAGGGAAAGGTATAGGTGGTGGTGAGGCAAATGGTAAAACCAAGGTTGGGCCTTGTTGGAAGAGTTTTATTCAAAGCGAACTGTCAAGGGGGTCCCATAAATCACCCAACCGCGTAAGGAACGCAAAATCCGGGAACATAACACCGGTATGACGGAAACTAGGGTGGCAAGAGTGGAACAAAACACCAGGCATAAGGCCGAGCCTTCCACCCTTTACCAAGTATATAGGTGCATTAATTAAATAAGAGATATTGTGATATCCAAACATCATCCTGTCCATCATGGGGCAATCTTCAACTTCACCTGCAACTAACAACGCTATAAGAGGGGCTGAGCAAAGCGGTAACATAGCCAAGCAACGGTTTGCTAGGAAGGGTGAAAAGGTTAGAGGCTGACATGGCAATTTGGGAGGCTTGAAGAGCAAATGATAGGTAGCGCAGCATAGCGATAGAACGAAGCAACTAGCATAGCAATGATAGTAGTGAGATCCAGGGTAGCGGTCATCTTGCCTGAAATCCCGCTAGGAAGAAGAACGAGTCCATGAAGAAGACGAACAGGAGTAGTCGAACGAATCCTCACAATCGCAACATTACCGAAACTAAGAAGCAACACCAGAAAGAAACAAACAGCATGGTAAATGCACAAGCATAAACATGTCATGATGCACAAACAAGTATGATGCATGTCCGGTTTAATGAGGCATGGCATGGCAAAGCGCAACAAACAATAATACAACTTAAGTGGAGCTCAATATGCAACGAGTTGCATATTGACGAAACACCACATTTGAGTTATTTAGTTCGCTCTCGTTTAGGTACACAACAATATTAAATGTTGTTAAACATGGCAAGAGGTGAAACATAACAAACTGCCTATCTAGGCAAGTTTAAATGAGGCTGGAACAACAAACAACAATTCCGGAATATCCTCATGTCCATATTTTGAATTTGTTACTGTTCTGCCTAAACAATATTTTAATGTTGTTAAACAGGGAAATAAAGTGCACCATGTTAAACTAGGCATTTTTCCACCCCATTTACATAGAAAGTTTATTAAAATTGGAGCTACGGTTATTTAGTTATGAAATAAATCATTTTAGCATGGCATTTGAGAAAATTAACACAAACAACATTTTAAACATTTTGAACATGGATGAAAATAGCATATTATGAAACTAGATGGAAAACTAAGCATTTTACATATATGAAACATTTTAATCCGATGCACGGTTGGTGATTTATTATATGCATGATGCTTAGGGGTTTTTCTGCAAATCTGTAAAACCTGGATAATAGCTAAACTCGCAGCAGGAAAAAACAGGAGTTGGGCCGAATCTGGCTGGCCCGAAAATGCATAGGAGAGGGGGCGGGGCTGCTCACCATGGGCCAAGGCCCATTCGGCGAAGAGGTGAGGCCGGCAGGGGGCTGCTGGGCCTGGCGACGCAGTCCAAGTGAGGCGCTGGATGAGCGCGCGGTCAACGAGCAGAGAGGCTCGAGCGGGATCCGTAGGCGAGCACCTGCTCGATGCAGAGGATGCAGAGGCCGCGGCGGCTTCAGGCGATGCAGGGAACGGAGGAGGTGCGGATCCAGGCACTGGATGGCGTCCCAGGTGCACGACGGGGAGGGCGTGGTCAACGCGCTCGAAGCAGGGGAAGCAGGGTATCTCCTCCTTGGCTCAAAACAGCCATGGCGCGGGAGGAGCTTGCTGCCAGCGGGGCGGCGACGCAGCTACGGGAGGCCAGGGAACGGGTGGATCCAGTAGCGGGGCTGCGTGGGAGGCGGATCCAGCGGCGAGGAGGACTTGGACGGCATTAGAGACGTTTGGCGGCGGCGGTCGTAGCTCCATGGGGATGGCGCCATGGGTTCCTGCAGGGGAAGAGATGGGGAGGTGAGGCGGAGAAAAGGCAGGGCACAGGAGAAGAAGGGAGAGGGAGAAGTGCAGCGGGGAAACGGCCTGAGTGGCGGGATGCTCCGGCGACGATGACCTGCAGAAGGTCCGCCCTGGTTGGGAACTCCGGCGAGGTTGTTGCAGAATCAGGCGGGGATGGGCGCGAGGAGGCAAGCTCCAAATCCATGGCGGGGACGGTAGGCGTCGGGCAGAGGAGGATGAGGCGAGGCCTTGGGCACGGGCGCGCTGGACCGCGGGCGCAAGGAAGCTTCAGACCGGGAGCTCCTCTCCCGGTCGGATTTGGAGGAGGACGCAGAGGCAAGGTGGATCGAGTGTTCGGGGTTGGGGAGACGGAGCTCGAGCTCCTATTGGTAGGTGGAGGAAAACAATGAGAAGGGGATCCCGAGGGAAAGTTGGTGGAGTGGCGGCGGCGGCGACGGGTGGATGGGACAAGGTCCCTAGGTTTTAGGGTTAGTCTTTATATAACAAGTGAATTTTGGATAGGGGTATTTGGTCCCTCCGATCTTAATCGGATGGTCTAGAAATAAATATATAGGGAGTCCAAATAAGAAAACGGAGATGCTTTATAGATGTTAGGAGATGAACTGAATCCAACGGTGATGACTGAGCAGGTCGGGTTCGGGGAAGTCTCGGACGCGCGCGAGGGGTCAGTGGACTGTGCAGAAAGGGCCAAACGGTCGGACAACAAAAGAACGGTTGGTCTGAGAAACATCAACGGAGGCGAGGGAGAAGCGGCAACTAACAACGGATGCACGTTTTAAGAAAACATGCAGATGCAATGCGCATGATGCTATGAGATGCAATGCAAGACATGAACAAAATGCAAAACAAACGACAGAAAACCAACCACGAAGGAAATATCATATCGCATCTCCGGAAAAGGCAAGAGTTGGAGTTACGAATATGGAAAGTTGTATCCGTGGTGTTACAATCTAGATGGCTTCTTCTCTCTCTTTGATTCTCAATACCATGTTATCCTCGATGTTCTTGGAGATCTATTCGATGTAATACTTTTTTGCGGTGTGTTTGCCGAGATCCGATGAATTGTGGATTTATGATCAGCTTATCTATGAATATTGTTTGAATCTCCTCTAAATTCTTATATGCATGATTTGATATCTTTGCAAGTCTCTTCGAACTATCGATTTGGTCTGGCCAACTAGATTGGTTTTTCTTATATTTGGAGAAGTGCTTAGCTTTGGGTTCAATCTTGCGGTGCTCGATCCTAGTGACAGAAGGGGAACCGACATGTATTGTATTGTTGCCATCGTGGATAAAAAGATGGGTTTTTCATCATATTGCTTGAGTTTATCCCGCTACATCATGTCATCTTACTTAATGTGTTACTCTATTCTTATGAACTTAATACTCTAGATGTAGGTAGGAGTCGGTCGACGTGTGGAGTAATAGTAGTAGATGTAGAATTGTTTCGATCTACTTGATACATACGTGATGCCTATATTCATGATCATTTCCTTAGGTATCGTCATAACTTCTTTTCTATCAGTTGCTCGGCAGTAATTTGTTCACCCACCGTAACATTTTCTATCTTGAGAGAAGCCTCTAGTGAAACCTATGGCCCCCGGGCCTATTTTCCATCATATAATCTTCTATTTGCCATCATATAAGTTTCCGATCTACAATTTTAGTTTCCTATTTACTTTCTTTGCAATCTTTTACTATCCGTTCCATAAACCAAAATACAAAAAATATTACTTTACCATTTATCTATCTCTATCAGATCTCACTTTGCAAATAACCGTGAAGATATTGACAACCCCTTTATCGTGTTGGGTGCAAGTTGATGTTTGTTTGTGCAGGTATTCGATGGCTTCACTACTGCAGGATGCTGCTAACGCGACACTACAATCAGAGACCCTTTCACGAAACTGTGTGCGATGCATTAATCGCATACGTTGGTGTAAAAGAACCATCAAAAAAGGAGCAAAACGTTTGCGATGACGGATGCATCAAACACAATTCAGATTTTTGTTGTGTGTGCGATTCAGGGCATACGGTTCAGTTCAGTTAACTGTTTGCGATGAGGGTGAACAAAAGAAATGGGCTGCCAGACGAAGGCTTGTGCAATGTAGAGCATACGGTTCACTCGGATGAACTGTTTACGATTGATGAATTCATCGCTGACGGGTTACCTAGTGTGGTCCGTGTGTGTTGTGATATGCTTTGTCTGCAGAACATCTATGCTCTGTGTACAAAAGAACAATATATATATATACTTGTAACATGACATGATTGCAATACCAAATTAAACATCCAATTACGTTATATAACAAATACCATAAATATTGCAAGGTTCAAATTCAAAGATTACAACGCCCAAATTCAAACATTGCAAACATCGACATTTCTGCAAAGGGATCAGCCGTTGAAAAGTCATGTATGGGTTTGACACAATGACTTCCAATTTGCTCTGCCATATGCTCTTCCAAAATGAAGTTTAGCTTTTTTGGAGCCTCTTCCATTCTATAGTACCTGTCGGCTCTGGTCAACATACCATTCATCTTTCCTAATTAAATGCGTGTTCAACCTTAGTACCGTCAGCACCTTTTCTCTGGCAAGAAAGAACCTGACGAGTGTAATCTCCGGTAAGGTCCCTTGGTAGGAGTTCAAAGTAATATTTGATGTAGATCCAGGCATTCGATGTGATTGTCGTTATAAACATTATCCACCTCCAGGCCTATTATTATCTGTAAAAGAAGAGAACGTGTTAGTGCCTACATGCAGTTTTGAATACTACCACTCCTATTTGGTTTGTAGGATTTGTAAAATGCACCAACATGCCATCTTTGATCTGACATGATTAACATGGGCATTTGATTACAATCTAGAAACATGTAGTCTTCTTCATAAGAGGTTGGATTGGATGAAAATTCCCTAAGAAAACTAGTACAGATGAATCCAAAGGAGAAACGCTTATGGATTGTAACCATATGAATCAAGCAACCAATATGTGGTGGGGGTGTATGTCCTGAAATCCTCCAAAAATCCTTCAGAAATCGTAGTACATTCTCATTGTAAACTTGGGAAAAGGTGCAAAAAATTGAACTCCCTTATGGTTAACATTTAACAGGAAAGCAACATCACCTTGATATACAGCTTCTTCAGGCATGGAAAGCATCTCAGGCAACTGACAACTTGGTCCAGGTTGGGGCCGCAGATTCTAGTGCCAAGACCTTCACTATGCCCAGAATCTGGGTGAAGCTTTGCTGACATACATCTTCAAAACTAGAAATAATGTCGATATTAAAAAGAGAGGTATAAGGCGACTGTTGTACATGAAAGTAGTAGTATTTAACAGATGAGTAGCCAACCACTGCCAATTTTGGCGCATAAATGACATTGATTCTTGTTGGACCTTGTTGATCAACTACAAGTAATCTCTCAAGTGAAGGTGTGTCCTCAATGACCATATTGTGGTCCACCTTTTGTGATATATTGTTGCAGCACCAGCAACACATATAAATAGTCCGGAGATTCCTGGAGGTGATGTGGAAGGTACTCGACCAATTCATCGCCTGAAGGCGAAGGAATTCGAGTGTAGTACAACTGTGGAGCAAGCGCTCCATGTAATCCTTTGGGATGCGGACGGCAACGAGCTCGAGGTGCTTCAGTCATGGTAGAAAAAGAGCGGGTGTGTCATTAAGGGGGATGGCAGTTCATGAACTTGGCAAGGCGCAACGTGGGCACGAAGCGGAGCACGGACATTGGTAGCGAGCGCATATGCCCATCATTTAAACTAAGCTTCTCGAGGTGATCTATGGCAGGGGATCGGAACCACTCGTCAAGCTTGTCTCGGTCCTTGTCATTGGAACGGAACATGCCCGTGATAAGGTGTCTGATCGGGCCATTGCACCAAATCCTCCATGACTGCAGGCTGCGAATCTTTGTTGGAGAGCCTTTCCACGAAGATGAAGCATGAGGTGGCGCCCTTGCGACCACCTGGTAGAGCAGCCGTGCCAGGCCGATCAAGGTCGGCTTGCCGTCCAGCTCGCCCAAGGTCCCCGACGACCCTACAATGGAGACGGGCTCCGACGACACTGCGCCGGAGCCCGCATCTGTGCACGCCGGCTTCACCATGGAGCAAGTGTAGGCGCACTACAAAGCCGCCATGGCGGAGATGCAGCCTGCGTTGGCGCCTATGTCGACGTTCCAGCAGGTGTACGAGGAACAATGGTACAACCTATCCTCCTGGAGCAGCACCGGCTGGCAGAGGGCCAGATCGACGACGACCGTGCGAGCGAGGAGGCTGTGGTGACCATAGCCACGGCGAGCCCCAACTTCGTCATGGAGCAGCATGCGATCTACAAGGCCGTCCGCGCTCAAGCCGCCGCTTGCCAGGAAGCGCTCGCTGCGAAGGCGCAGCCGCAGGCTGTCACGAAGGAGAACAACGCCAACTCGCCTTGTACGCACCGCCTCCGAACTATGGACGACGACAACGTGGACGCCACCATTTCCATCGTGGACCTCACATCCACCGGCGACAAACATGACACAGACTACGAGGATGAGTAGGGCACGAGAGGCGGTAGGGCCTTGTGTCCAATATGGGCCAGTCCATCTCCCGTGTTCACTCTTCCTCGCCGGAGACCGCAACTTCACTTAATTGGTCTTACTGCGGGTGCTCATGAAGACGGCGGATGGAGGAGGCGGTCCCAGGAAGGGAACAACAAGGGCTTGGATGTCGGCCAGCGTATTTGCATGAATATCATCTGGTTTATATGAAATCCGTCATGTTTGCACGAATTGCGTCCGGTTTATACAAAGGTGTTTTGTTTGTAAAAAAAAGTGATGTTCAGGATTAAGAATTAAAAGAGTTCAGAATCTAATGGTAGAAGATAGTATAGTCTGTGTAGATGGATAGCACAAGTTGGTCCAAATCCAAATGGCTCCAGAATCAGAGAAATAATGGCTCTTTGAACCTTGGATCAACCACATTATGATCTTCTTTTAGAGGTTGGCAGAAGAGACTATGCGTTTGTAAGCCAAATATAACTAAAACTGACAGATAAAAAACCTGAAGTTAACCAAGCATGACGTAATTACACCCATTAACGAACATAGTATACCAGTTAATCCAATCAAACACAATGGCGATAAATTTATTCCACTCCTTACTCCTGAGATGGTCCTTTTCTTTCACCACCTGTATTATTAGTCCTATAGCCCATGCGATCAGTAACTCTGAGGTCAAACTAGTAACTAGAAAGCTAAAAAAAAATCAGAAATAAAATAACTCTTGAGTATCAACATTGCATAGCGGCAGTATTTAAATAATCGCTGTTTTGTTCATTCACAATAATGGAACGAAAGATAAATACTTATATCAATGAGAGCAATCAACTGGAACTTATTTCAAACTCCCCATACAACTCAGAGACGATGTACAAGACATGAGTCACTGGGAGTATCTTGCCATGATCATGATGACTTAAACCACAGATACAATGTCAATCCATAAAGCGACACGTGTACCATATAGAGGCATCAGAAAGATCTGCATTGGCCAAGTGACTAGTTAAAAGATCTGCCATCTTTTGACACAAAGAAAAGGTTGATTTAAGTCTAAAATCCTAAATTTTAATGGTAAATGAAGGCAAACCATATTCATGTCAATGACAGTAACCAGCTGAAACCTATTTCAAACTTACTTAGCATGGCAGATCCAATGCAATCGAAGGCCACTTTGTTAGACATCGCAGTCACAAGGGCTTGACCAAGGTTATAATGCCAATGCATCAAGCAACAAACGTGGTGAATATGTAACCCATATGTAACAGAAAAGCATCAAGAAATTCTAAAGCAAATTGTGTGTCTTGTCGTCATCGTGCTCACCAGGAGTAGTTCTAGAGATACAATGTCAATGCATCAAGCACAAACATGATGAGTATGTAACCTAGTATCATATAAAAGCATCCAGAAATTCTTCAGTAAATTCGGTATCATGTCCAACAGTTATTGGAAGAACAACCTTATTTCCCCACAAGGGGATAAAAACTAGCCTCATGCGCCTCAATCAGATCATAACTCATACTGAATAAAAAGTTATCATGAGCTGAAAAATCTAACCCTCCCCAATTATTAGTTACCCAAAGACAAGGACTCTGCCTTGTCGACGATTGCTTCTTCCTTCTTCACCCCCTCGGCGGGCGTGGAGGAAGTAGCCTCCTCAACCACCACCCAATCAGTGTCCAGGGAGGGAGCGGATTCCTCTCCGCTGTTCTTGTTTGTATCGGCGGTGGCAGCAGCGATGGCCGCTTCGGCTTGGTCGGAGACGGTCTGCTCAGCCTGGAGCACGGGGGCGTAGTAGTCGGCGTGGGCGTCCATGCACTTCTTGAGGTCGGTGGTGACTTGGAAGCAGCGCTCAACCATGTCGGAGCCCTCCTTCTCCGCCGCCTGCATGCACTCCTCCCACGACACGAACGCCTCCTTGCAACCTCCGGCTTTCATGTACAGGCAGAACCCGCATTCCCCTTCTTCCTCCGCATCCGCCGGCTCTGTCTCGACCACCGCTTCTACCGCCGAAGCCTCTGGGGGCGCCTCCTCTCGGCTGCCTCCGGCGCTGGACGACTCCTCAACGACGATGTGGGGCTCCACGGCGGGATCCACTTCGGACGCCATTGCAAAATTTCTCGCACGAGATTTGGTGGATTTGGTTGGGAAAAGAAGTGTTTTGGGAGTCTCGGGGCGGCGGGCTCTGCTTTTTGTGGAGGAAGAAGCAGAGTTTGTCACGGTGACGGACGGTGCCGCCGCCGCCGCTGGTGAGAAGAGAAGACTTGTCCTCGGACACGGAGAGGGGGTCTTTAGTGGGCTGGAGTCTTTGTGCTCTCGCGTTTCTCAAGAGGCCCGGAGCCCCGCCAATAGGGATCGGCCCGTTTAAGCCCGGCCTAATAGGTAGGACTAGGAGAGTAGGGGATAAGGAAATTACCCGCAAGAGCGACCGAACACTGACACGCCACAGCACCAAGCTCCTCGCTACTCCACGGCCATGGCCACCGCCGTCGCCGCCTTCCGCTCTTTCATTCACCCCACCGCCATTGCCGCCGCCATCCCACTCCCTCCTTCTCACTTCAACCTCAACAACTTCCAGCGGCACTGCGTCGGGCTCCGCCTATTCTCCTCCTCCCACCGTCGCCACCCCATTCTCCTGCCCGCCTCCACCTCCGCTGCTTCCGGCCAAGAGTTCTCTTCTGACGGAGAATATTACTCTGAGGAGGGTCCAGAGGAGTACGTGGAGGAAGAGGGAGAGGAGGCAGAACCCGAGGTCCAGGCAGTTCGCGGTTACTATCCCCCGAGAAACCGGCCGGCACTTGGACAAGAGCCCGGGCGAATCTACGTCGGCAACCTGCCCTACACCTTCACCGCCGCTGAGCTCACTGCAGCATTCTCCGAGCCCGGCAGCGTCGACGATGTCCAGGTACTCGCAAGCTAAATGCAATCCAAATCCTATCTTCAATTTGTGCCTATCTCTGGTCTTCCTGCAGCGGTTTGATGATTGCGCTCCTGCAGATAATATATGACATCACCGACCGGAGTCGTGGCTTTGCCTTTGTCACCATGGCCACCGCCGAGGAGGCTGCCAAGGCCGTCCAGATGTTCAACGGAGCTGTGAGTTCCGCACTAGTTGGATCATCAATTCTTCTCCATTCCACACAAAAGTGTGTTCCTGTTCTTGGTCATGAATGCATATGTGTCAATGCAGCTGCTGGGAGGGAGGACAGTCAGGGTGAATTTCCCGGAAGTGCCGCGAGGAGGAGAGAGGGCAGTGGCATCGGCAGCGGTTGCAAGGACTAGCTTGCGTGTTGTTGACGATGGGACATACAAGGTTTACGCCGGCAACCTGGGGTGGGGTGTGCGGGCTGATGCACTCAAGACGGCATTCGAGGGGCAGCCTGGCTTGGTTGGTGCCAGGGTAATCTTCGAGCGTGACACGGGTCGTTCCAGGGGGTTTGGCTTTATCTCCTTTCAGACAATAGAAGATGCAAAGGCTGCCTTGCAGGCCATGGACGGAGTGGTATGCCTTTGTTGCAACCTTAGAACAAAAATTCCCACCACATCACTTCATTGGATTACCATGGTACTCCCTCGGTCCCGAAATACTTGTCGGAAGAATGGATGTATCTAGACGTATTTTAATTTTAGATACATCCATTTTTATCCATTTCTCCGACAAGTATTTCCGGACGGAGGGAGTATAATAATAATAGCATAAGTAGAGCGAAGCCATGCATGATAAGAACGGACGAGTACTTGAAAACTAAACTATGAAATGTAGGAACAAGGTTACCAGGTGTTTCTTGTTATAGTTGTAAGTACTCCCTCCGTCCCATAATGTAAAACGTGTAGAGTCAAAAAAACGTCATTATGGGACAGCACTAGAGTAAAAAAAGGTTTTACATTATGGGATGGAGGGAATATTTCGTAGAGAAAAATGAGTCAATAATGATAACATGAACTAACCAAAGTATAACTTCTCTGTGTACTCTATGCATGGATAGATCAATAATCATGTATATAATCATAAGTTATGCACAATGGCCAATGGGTACCCTAAGATCTCACCAACATGTTTAATTTGACATGGATTCACTGGTGAAAACAGTGGTTGGTTGACATGTTTACTGAATGCAGGAACTGGATGGGAGGCCACTCCGACTTAGTCTGGCGGCACAGAACCCTCCAGCTGGATCAACTCCTAGCACAGTGCAGTCCCAGCAAGAACAAACTGCCTCAGGTGGTTCTGAGCCAGAGGTCGACAAAAACAGTACTACTTCAGGACAATTTGAAGGCGAGATGGAAAAGAGCAACTTACAGACAACTGCCAGCTATTAGTAACTACTAATAGACAGGTAGAGATGATTGAGTTGTAAGCTTGGTGCACCGGTTCAAAAATTCTGCCGTTCCAATTCAAGATGTACTGGTCTGAGCAAAAATTTTGACGCAGAAGTGGGATTTCAGCCATGGATACTAGATTATTAGACTCTTGTAATATGTTGCAGAAATATCTGGATCCAAAGTGCGTCATGTAAACATGTTCAATTCAGTAGAGATGTTTTGTATATTGTATAATATAGAGTACTGGATTGACTAATTGGTTGTGCACTTTTATGAAATAAATTGGAATGATACCCAGGGTGTTCGCTACTGTCAGTTTTGCTTTTAGGCTCTTAGCTCCTTTCTGTCTGGACTTGTTTCCACACAAAAGGCGATTTGAGTGATTGCAGGCTATTCATTTTGGCACATATATGTACAGTGGAAATAATCTGCACTTTAATCTCTGAGGCACGAACGAACATACGATGCTATTTCCAAATTGAAGCTTGTCAAATTAGAAGAATTTTAGGACACCATAAATATTTCATAGACACCACAAAACCGAAGAGCAAGCAAAAATGAAATATTTCAAAACAATTCACTCTGCATTATCAGCTACTCTGTTCTGCAGTAACACCACCACTCTCAAGCTGTGCATCTGCAGAAGCATCTATGTCATGAGGGAAGAAGAGCCTGCAGGGTAGAAAGATCTCTTAATGATAGCATCTAAAAACTGGAGATAACGTTAGTAGCAAAGCTCTGTCTAACATAAGAAAACCTAGCCATATTAGAGTGTCTACAGGGAAGGTATGATGTTTCCTAGTTAGTGACGGCTCACCTGCATGTGTTGTGGTACAGAGTTTTACTTAAGCCTTCTATATCAGCAATACCTTTGCATCCAGCCACTACCTCAAGGACTTGCCTGTAATGGAGAAATCTCTATTTTTGTCAAAAAAAAATGGAGGTAAGAGTCACATGCAAATATTTAGCACAGCAAAAGAATAGAGAAGTCAATTTCCGGTCCACAAACAGTTGATTACAGATTGTCATAATGAGATGTAATAAAATGCTTCAAACATCCTAGTAAAAGAGCAGAGCAACAAAGAATAGTTTGGTTCTACATCAAGGCACAAGGCTAACAAACAATTTGCTGCATGGCAGAAAACTTTAATTGCAAGTGGTTAGTGGTCAGAACTTCATTTGATAAAGACAACATTTCAAGCACACATCTAATTTACTACTCCCTCTGTAACTTAATATAAGACATGTTTTGACACAGTCATGGACTCTAAAAATGTCTAATAAAAAGTTACAGAGGGAGTGGTTTATTGTTTCGAACAGAAATAGCATAAGGATTGATCTACTTCAGAAAACCAATGCAGTATTTGGTGAAGCAAAAGCAAAATAATCATTCCAGGTGTAAGTAAACTTGACATACAAAGTTGCAGCTTGGAGATCAGTCCAAACATTTGCTTCAGCAAGAATTTTATGCACAACTGCTTCCACATACCTTACTAAACAAGGCTCATTGCGACCCTTAACTGTTAAACCAGGTTCATACTTCTCTTTCTTCTTGGATGGCCAGATCGATTTTACAAACTGGATTCCAGCATGAGTATTTTTTATGTCACAATAAGGAGAATCTGTCTCTATCATCAACCTCTCTGCAGGAATACCTCCTACAATCTCAAGATTTTCTTTAGTCTTCAAAGAGCAGCCATTAATACCTGCAGTGGTGCATGAAGAGTTATTATTTACAAACTACAAGGCATCATAGAGTTATTACAATAAAAGACAGAATATCAAATGCTAATTTAACTTCAAGTGACATTGCCCAGATGGAGGCTTTCCATCAGAAAAGCCATTAAGCCAATCTAAATAGCTTTCGCCACTAATGAAAGAATGTTTGTGGTTCTGAAGTTTTACAGTTATTATGTTGCTTCGCATGCAGGTTTGTGAGACCAAGGGAGGGAAATGACCTATAAACATATTCTCGATAGAAAGAAGCTTGTCACGTTCTTCTGCAGTACCAGTGAAGGAATGCGTAACCCCACCTGGAAACCTACCAAACAGAAATGTGGTTCACAGAAATAAATATAGGAAATAACCATGTATAATTTAATTCACAAAGGGATACAACTAAAACATAATAATCCATCGACTGTTTTCTTCTGATCTCAGAACAAAGATGTATGAAACAGTGCTTTTTTACCATGATCATCAATTGTGTTTTGTCATTGTGGTCTACAGAATAAACATTACCTGTACAGATTTTGTGATACGATTTCAGAGAAGTCTTCACCAGCAGCACGCATGTGAAGAAACATCGGTAGTTTTACTGCTTCAGCCAATTCGAATTGTTTCTCAAAGTACCTAAAATGAAAAATATTTCAGAAAATGCCGAGTAATTGCCGGGTTGTCTTTGCGATTGTGCAGGACCATACTTCTTCTGAATATCTGAAGGACAGAACTGAAGCCTGTCATAATCCAAACCACACTCGCCAACTGCCACAACCTGCAGAAACTGAATCCACTTAGAGTTTGCAAGTATAGTGTCCAAAGAGCAGAAAAGGGCATGGTAACTACTGAATTTCTTTTTCTTTTGCAAAGAATAACTACTGAATTTCTTATTGCGCAAAAGATCATATCTTCATGGAATTAGATTGATTTCCTTTGCAACGGAAGATTATCAGATTGTGTGAGCTTGTTAACCATATTGGTATATCATCATACAATGGTTGCCACAGAAGGACATCTGCACATAAGGATACTTATTAATGATATTCAATATTTTAGTAAGCAATGAATGAGTTGGGGTCCTTCCTAAGGCCCTGTTCGGAGTCACTCCAGCTCCTAAAAATACGAGGAGCTGCGGAGCATCTGTTTCCCAGCTCCGTGCTTTTTAACTCCAGCTCCGGGAGCGGAGTGGTGGAGTGGTGGGTCTCCGAACAGGGCCTAATTGACAAGATTCTCAGGGTCCTACTGTTTGTAAGCAAAGATAAGGGTATCCAAAGTTTACGAGAAAGTCCATCACTAGAGCATATGCCTATACTTTTGCCTTGCAGTTGAAGCACTGTGTAAATTCTCAAACAAGCAACCATATGATCCATATACACACCTTGCCCTTCTCGATGCCCTCCTTCGCCAAAGCCAAGAGAGCCTGAAAATGCCCTTCCGGGTCTCCACCCTCCTCAAACTCCTAAACCATCCAAAAAGTAGTAAATGTAGACAACCAAAGCACAAATGCACATATCCATCTCAAAAACAGTCACGACCAAAGCAAGAAATATATTCCAATATTACCCCGCATCTTGTCGGGTGGACTCCCACGGTGCAGAACAGCCTCCCTGCATTGCATACACACGCAGAAAAAAGAAATTCCTCAGGCGCATTCCATCAAACACTGTGCCTGCACCAGTCAGCCAATATACACCATCATAGCAGCCGTGCATACCATCGGTCTCGGCGATCTCAAGCGCTTCCCTAGACTCCTTCAGAGACCCTCCGGTGACCTGATGTAGGACCAAATGATGAATTGTGCTTATAGCATACGAAATTCAGACAAATCAACCGGAGCAGAACAAAGTAGGAGGCAGAGCAGACAGGTAGTCATACAATGATGCGGTGGACGCCGGCAGCCCAGGCTCGCGCGAGGACGCTGGGGAGGTCGGCAGAGTGGCACTGCTTGCCGTGGTAGATGCCCTTAAACATGCCATCTTCGCAGCAGCATGACACAAAAGGTGAATCAGCAAATCACCAAGAACAAAAATGATGTCAGCTTTAAGGTGTTACGGGCGGAGGGAGAAGGTCCTACCAGTAAAGTTCACTGCGATGTCTGGTGGCCGAGCCGGAGACGGGGTAGAAGATCAGAGGAGGGGGTGAGCGGTCAGTTTGGGTAAGAGCAGCAAATCGCTGAATCAGAGAAAAGATGTACGGGAGAGCAAAGGGTGGTTTTAGTGTGTTCTTTTAGGGGTAAAGGTGAGAGGAGCAGAGCACTTGCCGATGAGCTTGACGGTGTTGGACGCCATGGCCGCCGGTCGCGAGGAGGAAGAGGTCAGGCGGTGTCGGCCATGGAGCAATGAAGTCTCTCTTTATGTGATGTGCAATTGTGGATGGAGGAGAGAAGTGATTGGGCCGTTATGGGTCAGCATAACTTCCAAACAGTTGCAAAGCCCAATAAGTAAGTGAAGCCGAAACGACGACGACCCATAAGTTCCCCTCCCCTCAGAAAAAAAAAGACGACGACCCATAAGTCCGATGGTCTGACCCAAACCAGAGTCATCGCCACGAAGCGAACGCAAACTCAACCAACTCGTGCGAGGATGGCGCACGCTCTCGCCCGGGCGCTCCGCTCGCTGCTCGCCAGATGCTCGACCAAATGTCCCTGCGCCGCCGTGGCTGCCGCTTCCTCGTCCTGCCTCCGCAGCGCCGTTCCGCGCGCTTCCTACGCCGCCTGCCCCAGGAGCATCCTTCCTACTTCATGCGGGGGGGCCGTACCTGCGGCGCAGACGCGCTTCCTGGCGAGTACAGCGGGCCCTGGCCCAGGCGACGAGGGCTCGGGGGAGGAGGAGGAGGAGGAGTCTATGGCGGAGTGGGAAGAGGATGAAGACGATGGGGCCGATGCTGAGGTATTTCGGCTCCGCCTGGAGCACGCTCGCCCAAATGCTGTCCGGCCTGCTCTTGACTCCTTGGTACGTTTCAGATCGGTGATGGCGGCAACGGCGGCGGCGTCGCCCTGCGGGACGTCAAGTGGGGCGCGCGCGCTCTTGCGGCGGCCGAGGAGGTTCTTGGCGAGCACTTTGGCGATGACATTGCCATGTTCGCCTTCAAGGTGTCGCCCAAGGGGTACGTCTACGTGCGGCTGGACAAGCTCACCAACAGGTTCGTGAGTTTACAACTGTCTGTCTAGTTGGAGGCAGGCATCGCTTGCTGGCTTTCATTTTCTCACTGTAATGGTGCACTTGCACAATAAACGAATTAGACTGTCGGTGTAAAATCACATCAGTGAATGAATTGTCTGCTGAAATGGTCATCCAATGGCAGTTGCCTCAAAGGCTGAATTAATGTCAAATCCAGTCACATCTCATGTTCGACTTCTCTTTGGTCAGAAAGCGGGTTGTTGTACTTTTCGCTCATTGATATGATTGAGTGTGGCTTCTCTAAGCAGAGAGCTGTACCTATAAACATTTGTGGTTTCAATAGTCATACTTTACTAAAAACCCAAAAACATTTCTCCATATTGAATTAGTTAGGATATGGGTACCATTAAAGTTAAATCTCATGGCTGTATTGAGTGTAGCAATTGTGCATTTCGCAAAATATTCAGTAACCCATTCAATTTTATGCATTGTCATTCCACCATGATGTACCTTGACAGTATAAGTAACTCCTCTTTTTTCCGTTCAGAGTTCAGTCTCCAATTTAAGGATATCAAGTAGTACCTACTTTTCTGTATCTTATCTGTTCACTTAGACTAGATAATGCCCAAAAAGGTCCCATGTCAAAATGCCTTGGCTATCACCTACTCCCTCCATTCCAAAATACTTGGAAGCTCTAGGTTTGACCTAAATTAAACTTCTTCAAGTTTGACCATGTATATAGAAAAATATATTAACATCTACAACTCAAATATATATAGTATGAAAATATATTTCATGATCAAGCTGATGCAGAGGCTGGGGGTTATCCTCCTTTTCCAAAAAATATATATATATACTTCATGATCAAACAACATCAAATCTAATAAACCTAATTTTGTGCTGTAGATGTTGGTATATTTTTCAATTGACTTGGTCAAACTTAAAATGTTTGAGTTGGAACAAACCTAAAACTTTAAGTATTCTAGAACGAAGGGGGTACTGCTTATTGTGCAGGATTGCATCCAGTGTTGTGCCTTGTTGCGTTAGTTATCTTGAATGTTGAGTAGATTGATACCACCAAAATGTTCTCTTCATCTAACCTGATCTGAATAGGCTGTTTATATTGAAATTGATATGGGCAAAATGGCAATCTTATTTCTTTCCCCGTTTGAGAAATTTCTACAGGTATGGGTGCCCTGGTATAGAGGAAATAGAGAATTTCAATAGACTCTATAAGCAGAAATTGGATGAGATAATTGAAAGAGGCGAAATACCCCTCGACCTGGCTCTTGAGGCAAGTCAGCCTGCCAAAATTTCTTACACAATGGTCGCTCCTGAATTTTGCAACCACTTACAAAGAATTAATCTTGTGTTTCAGATCTCATCACCAGGAGCAGAGCGACTTCTGAAGGTGCCGGGTGATCTGGATCGCTTCAAAGATATGGCAATGAGGGTACAATACCATGCTGAAGGTGATGGCCTTATTTCGGATCAGATGGATGGTATCTTCATGCTTGAGTCAGTAGACATTCAGGCAGAACACTGTGTTTGGAAGCTCGCGGACGTCAGCGAGAACCGAGCTGGGAAAGGGAGGCCGTTGAACAGGAAACAGAAAGATTGGAGGCTGCAAACCTCATTTGATGCAGTGATGAAGGCAACCCTATACTTGGACTGAAAACATTAGAAAGATCAACAACTTGATAATAGTAGTCTGGTTAGAGCTCTAAGTGATGTGATGAACATCATGTAACACTGGCAAAAGCTTGTTCATTTTGGGAACTGCATCCCGGAATTCTGGAGCAGGTTGTATCGTACGACACAGATATCTGATAACTGCCAGAACACATAATAGTGTGACATTATGTTTCAGGGCCTCTTCGATTCGCAGGATTCTCAAAATGTGATTGGAATGTCATGCTCATCTCAATCCTACAGGATTTGGGGTTGTTTAATTGCGTTATAGGAAAAACAAAGGATTGTTTCGAAGAGTTTGATTGAATGCTAGAAGTCCTATGGGAAGTAGTAAAAAAATCATCGGGAAAAATTCCAATAAGATTCAATCCTATGAATCAAACAATAACATAGGAAAAATTCAGAAGGAGCCCTTAGTGTTTGATGTAAACTTCACAGTATCATTCTTCTCATGATCATGCGGTAGTGAGGGAGTGTACTGGCAGTTCACGTCTGCATTCAAAGATGTTCTCATGAAAAACGTTCGTTGGTACATTTGGTACTCCCTCCATATATAAATATAAGAGCATTTAGATCACTACAGCATCAGATAAAACAGGATCTATCCATCTCCACAACACTAGACAGCAAGTGTTGAAGGTTTTATTTATCCGTACATTATTTGCTAGTATATCCCCTCGGACAGGTTACAAGAGAGGATAGCTTTTTATTCGGTTGCCAAGTTTGGAATATCAGATCGAAACAAACCGCGCATGCCATTACACTCCGCGCCTGCTCTTCTTCTTGAGAAATCTTGCCGGGCTGAAGGGCGCGAGATCAACAATCTTGGCGTGTCCATCGAGGATGAGCTCGGCGAGTGCTGCACCGGTAGCAGGAGCATTGAGGATGCCCCAGCAGCTGTGCCCGGTTGCAACGTAGCATCCCTTCACCCCAGGCATCTCCCCGATGACCGGCAGCCCATCATTGGTGCACGGGAGGTAGCAGGCCTGTTCCGCGACTACCTCTGCGCCCTCCTCTGTTTTTTTTTTTTTTGAAAGATCCAGCAAATTGCTGGCTTCAATTAGATTAAGCAGAAAGCAGCGGAAGAACAACATGGGGAGGATCCGAAGATCAATGAGAAAAGAAAAACGACAACCCTATTGGCCATCGAACAACACTACCCTTACACGGCGGAACGCCATCCACTCACAGCAAGACAACGCAGCTCCGACTCCTGCGGAGAACTACAGAGAGCAAAGCAATGTTGGCGTCACGGAAGATCACTGAACGGACCACTTGTCGCTCGTCATCGTACACCACCGGTGCCCCGCACCGCAGCTTCGACTTCACAGAAACAAGCAGCCGAGGTAGTCTCACGGACACGCCGGAGAAGAGCCGACTACCATGACCAATGCCACGCCTCCGACAATGCTCACCGCCGTTATCGTTGCCACAGAAGCCAGACTGCTCCATTGCCGTGCGGACACGACCGAGCAGCACGACCTCCCCCACCTATCACTGGTCCCTCTGGACGGTAAGGAGCTCCTGGAACGATGCCCCAAGAGGTGCGACGCACGCCGCCATCATCGTCCAATCCTAGGGGATCAAGGGTTTCCCCCGAGCATCCTTGCGTAGTGGAGTGAGCAGGAACGCCTCAGCGACGCCTTCAAGAAGGAAGCGGCGCCCGCAGGCGTCGCCGTCGCCTGCCCCAGCTCAAGAGCCGGCAGCAAAGTCTTCACCCGGCGCTGCACCTCCGACCACCAACCCGAGCCAGACCACCACTGCAGACACACGGCCGGCGGCCGCCGGCCCCACGCGCCCAACGTCCTCCGCAACCACCTTCAGAACTGGACGCCGGGTCCAGGTCTTCATTGCTGCCGCCGGTCCTCGCCGGATAGAGCCGCCGGCCCCATGCGCCCGACGGTCGTCACGGCCTCCTCACAGAACAGGGCGCCGGGGCCCGATCTGCTTCGCACCATCCCTGGAGCCCAACTAGTCGACTGCCGCCGGTGCACAGCCCACGCGCCGCCGAGAAGCTGGCTCCCGCCTAACCCATCTCCTCTGCCGCAGCACCAAGCAAGAGACGGCGGCCCTCTTCAGATCCAGCAGGGGCCTGCCCTGGTGCGGTGCGCCTGCGACCCGCACGGCCAGCGCATGGCCCAGGCCGCAGCCATCCCTGCCTCACTGCCCGCGCCGCACAGCCGAGGAGCTCCGCCATCGCGCCCAACTCGCCAGATCCGCGCCCTTCCCCGAGCCGCCAGATCCGTAGCCTCGCCGGCACAGCCAAGCTTCGCCGCCCTACGCGCGCCTCCCCGCGCTCGAACGCGGCCGCCCCAGCCCGTGCGCGCACCGGCGCGGGAGCTGCGCCCTGGATCCCGCCGAGATGGGCAGCCCGCGCTGCTGGAGCTCAGACGGGAGGAGGGAGTGCCCCGCCGCCGCCGAGCCGCGCAGGCTTTGCCCGGCGACGTCTGCCGGCGGCGGCGAGGGGAAGCTGACCGGTGGATCTGCGCTGGCGGCGGCAAGGTTTTCGCCCCCCTGGCCGCCCGCGGGAGCGACCGGAGGACCAAAGAATCCTTCTACTCTACTGTATGCAGTTCAGCTGCGCCCTCCTCTGTCTTCAGTTGGCTGGACACCCTCCCAGCGATCTTGTGAAGCATTGCAATGGAGTCCGGCTCCCCGGCAATCGCTGCCGGATCATCTGGAACATCCTCGTCCTTGCTCATTCCGCAAATGTACACCTCCCCTGTTCAAGGACAAACAGCAACAACTAGATGTTTAAACATGGGTGCCGTTCAGTTTGATGCACACATACTTCAGCTTGAAGAACTGCGTACCCGTGGGGCGCGGGTAGACCTCCGGGTCGAGCATCTTGCCGCCGGGCTCCGGCTGGTAGCTCAGGAACAGGCAGTGAGGCGTGATCTTGTCGGGGTTGCGCGGCCGGAGCACGATGCTGTGCGCCTTGAGCCCGGACACGTCGAACACCTCTTTGACCATCTCGAAACGCCCAGACCAAGGGCCGAGCGCGAGCACCACGGCATCCGCGTCCACCACGCCGCGCCCCTTCACCGCGACGCCGACGACACGCCCTTCGTTGACCACCACGCGCTCCACCTCGCCGATGACCACCTCGGCGCCGGACGCGGCGAGGACGGCCTTGGTGAAGAGGCCCGGATGGACCTGCGCGGTGGTGTCCGGAGTTCCGAGCTGGCGCGGCGGCGCGGCGGAGGCGGAGGGGTCGACCCAGGAAGGGAGGAGCGGGTGGGGTGACAGGGGCTCGGCGGGCTGAGAGGGGAGGCAGATGGAGAGGGTGTGGACGGGGCGGAAGCCGTACGCGTTGGCGCCGTCGAGGGCAGCGGCGAGGCGGCGGTGGAGGCCGAAGGATGCTCGCGCCAGCGCCGAGAGTGCGGGGGTGGAGTCGCTCCAGTCGAGGGCGAGGAAGCCGCCCGCCTTGCCTGAGGCAGCGCAAGCGGGGGAGGACTTCTCGACGAGGGTCGGCATGGTGGGGGAGGCCGGGTGGGTGGACAGGAAATAGGCCGTGCAAGCGCCGACAACGCCACCGCCGCAGACGACCACGCGGCGGGGCGGCGGGGCTGGCGCGCTGGCCATGATGTCGTCGCTCTCCGGATTTGGAGCTGCGGGTGTGTTGAACTTGAACGGGAGGTGGAATAAAGTCGCGAAAACTCAATCCCCTTTGCAAACCTGCATCAGGATCATTTCTATACTACTTCCACTATGTGCTTCCGACGCGTGGCGCGCAGCGCCAAAATAGTTTTTTTCTTTTACGCGCAGTATGGCGCTCTCTCCAGCTGCCGCTGCAAAAGATGGCGCGCGAACAGCTCCAGCAGGCGTGGTAAATATACGGCGTTCGTGCCCAGCACAAACAACATTTCACACTCAAAATAGAACCAAAAAGATCAAACACATAAAAAATAAATCAACAATAAATAGTTGAATTTATTACTGTTAGAGAGGATAGAGAGGATTGGCGGATTACGATGGATATATTATTGAGCCTCGAGGGTGAGTATATATTGAGTACAAGACTTGGAAGGCAAGAAGCCTCTCCTCGAGATAAGGTAGTAGGCGGATTACAAATCATAGACTACCAAATACATGTAACCCAAATATATCTCTAACATCCACCCGCAGTTGTAGCGGTAGCGTCGCAGACAACAGGAGCAGCGCGGACGGTCAGACTGGAGAGAATAGCAGCCGGCGGGCTGATATCCCCTCGCAGTCGTAGTGGGAGCGTCGTTGACGGTGTCACGATGCGGTCGCGTTACCTGTGCAGGAAGCCGACGAGTTGCTCAAGCGAGGTGATAGCCCATTGTGTCGTTGTCGAGATAGCCGAGAGCGTGGGTGATGTAGGGTAGAACCTTAGATGCCCGATCTTTCACAATTGGAGCAAATCCCGCGAGGAACACGAGGGGAAACACGGGAAAAACATGAGAGAAATCACTCAAACCAACAATATTCGATTACACATGCGCTAGATCCTCGAAACACAAAGAGATACATGATCCACGAACAACAAGGGGCGATACAAGTAGCAAGTTCTTCTCCGTGAGGAGGTCTTGAGGGGTCTTCCCGCGAGGGGTCTTGAATCCACTTTGGGGATCTTCTCCGTAGAGGTCGTGAACTCCGATGAAGAAGGGGATCAAGTGGAGAGCAATGCTTCTCAAATGAGCTACTACTTTCCTAACCCTAAAACGTAGGTAGGAGGAGAGTATATATAGTCTAGGGGCGAAAGGGTACATGGGCCTCGGCCCAAGTCACTGCGCGCAGGCAGGGCCGGAAGTTCCGGGCGCCGGCGGTTCCGGGCCAAGGTCCGGGGAGGGTCCGGCCTAACCAGAGAGTTGGCACGGTGGGAGCTGGGCTTACGTCCGGGGGGCGGAAGGTCCGGGCAGGCCGGAAGGTCCGGGCTGGTTCCGGGCTAAACAGAGAGTTGGCGCGCACGGGCTTGTCTGGGTCATCGAAGACATGAAGTTCTGGGTCGACCGGAGGCTCCGGGGGCCGGAAGTTTCGGGCTGAACAGAGATTTGTCGCCTGTTCCTTCTTCCTCAGCTCTCGGCTTCGTGGCTTGTGCGTTGTACCTGACCATGTTGGGGATCGCAGCAGAAAATTAAATTTTCTACGCATCATCAAGATCAATCTATGGAGTCATGTAGCAACGAGAGAGAGGAGTGCATCTACATACCCTTGTAGATCGCGAGCGGAAGCGTTCAAGAGAACGGAGTTGATGGAGTCGTACTCGTCGTGATCCAAATCACCGATGATCCTAGCGCCGAACGGACTGCACCTCCGCGTTCAACACACGTACGGAGCGGAGACGTCTCCTCCATCTTGATCCAGCAAGGGGGAAGAAGAAGTTGATGGAGATCCAGCAGCACGACGACGTGGTGGTGGAAGGAGCGGGATTCTAGCAAGGCTTTGCCAAGCGCTACTGGAGGAGGAAGAGGTGTCACGGGAGGGAAAGGGAGGCGCCAGGGCTTAGGGTGCGGCTGCCCTCCCTCCCCTCCACTATATATAGGGGCTAGGGGGCGCATGCCCCCTTGGAGATCCCATCTAGAGGGGGGGGGGGGCGGCGGCCCCCCGGGGGCAACGGCCCCCTTAGGGTTTCCAACCAGGGGGGTGCATGCCCCCTCAGGGGGACAACGGCCCCCTAGGGTTTCCAACCCTAGGCGCCTTGGGTGGGGCGCACCATACCACCAGGGGCTGGTTCCCACACCACTTAGCCCATGGGGCCCTCCGGGATAGGTGGCCCCACCCGGTGGACCCCCGGGACCCTTCCGGTGGTCCCGGTACATTACCGGTGACCCCCGAAACTTTCTCGGTGGCCGAAACCGGATTTTCTATATATAAATCTTTACCTCCGGACCATTCCGGATCTCCTCGTGACGTCCACGATCTCATCCGGGACTCCGAACAACTTTCGGTTAACCGCATACTAATATCTCTACAACTCTAGCGTCACCGAACCTTAAGTGTGTAGACCCTACGGGTTCGGGAGACACATAGACATGACCGAGACAACTCTCCAGTCAATAACCAATAGCGGGATCTGAGTACCCATGTTGGCTCCCACATGCTCCACGATAATCTCATCGGATGAACCACGATGTCAAGGATTCATTCAATCCCGTATACAATTCCCTTTGTCAATCGGTACGTTACTTGCCCGAGATTCGATCGTCGGTATCCCAATACCTCGTTCAATCTTGTTACCGGCAAGTCACTTTACTCATTCCGTAATGCATGATCCCGTGACCAACCACTTGGTCACATTGAGCTCATTATGATGATGCATTACCAAGTGGGCCCAGAGATACCTCTCCATCACACGGAGTGACAAATCCCAGTCTCGATTCGTGCCAACCCAACAGACACTTTTGGAGACACCTGTAGAGCACCTTTATAGTCAACCAGTTACGCTGTGACGTTTGGTACACCCAAAGCACTCCTACGGTATCCGGGAGTTACACAATCTCATGGTCTAAGGAAATGATACTTGACATTAGAAAAGCTCTAGCAAACGAACTACACGATCTTGTGCTATGCTTAGGATTGGGTCTTGTCCATCACATCATTCTCCTAATGATGCGATCCCATTATCAATGACATCCAATGTCCATAGTCAGGAAACCATGACCATCTGTTGATCAACGAGCTAGTCAACTAGAGGCTCACTAGGGACATGGTGTGGTCTATCTATTCACACATGTATCACGGTTTCCGATCAATACAATTATAGCATGAACAATAGACAATTATCATGAACAAGGAAATATAATAATAACCATTTTATTATTGCCTCTAGGGCATATTTCCAACAGTCTCCTACTTGCACTAGAGTCAATAATCTAGTTACATTGTGATGAATCGAACACCCATAGAGTTCTGGTGTTGATCATGTTTTGCTCACGGAAGAGGTTTAGTCAACGGATCTGCGACATTCAGATCCGTATGCACTTTACAAATATCTATGTCTCCATCTTGAACTTTTTCACAAATGGAGTCGAAGCGACGTTTGATGTGTCTGGTCTTCTTTTGAAACCTGGGCTCCTTGGCAAGGGCAATAGCTCCAGTGTTGTCACAGAAGAGAGTCATCGGGCCCGACTCATTGGGAATAACTCCTAGGTCGGTAATGAACTCCTTTATCCAGATTGCTTCATGTGTTGCCTCTGAGGCTGCCATGTACTCCGCTTCACATGTAGATCCCGCCACGATGCTTTGCTTGCAACTGCACCAGCTTACTGCCCCACCATTCAAAATATACACATATCCGGTTTGTGACTTGGAGTCATCCAGATCTGTGTCGAAGCTAGCATCGACGTAACCCTTTACGACGAGCTCTTCGTCACCTCCATAAACAAGAAACATATCCTTAGTCCTTTTCAGGTACTTCAGGATATTCTTGACCGATGTCCAGTGTTTCATGCCAGGATTACTTTGGTACCTTCCTACCAAACTTACGGCAAGGTTTACATCAGGTCTGGTACACAGCATGACATACATAATAGACCCTATGGCTGAGGCATAGGGGATGACACTCATCTTTTCTCTATCTTCTGTCGTGGTTGGGCTTTGAGCTGAGCTCAATTTCACATCTTGCAATACAGGCAAGAACCCCTTCTTGGACTGATCCATATTGAACTTCTTCAATATCTTATCAAGGTATGTGCTTTGTGAAAGACCCATGAGGCATCTTGATCTATCTCTATAGATCTTGATGCCTAATATGTAAGCAGCTTCTCCAAGGTCCTTCATTGAAAAACACTTATTCAAGTAGGCCTTTATGCTCTCCAAGAGTTCTATATCATTTCCCATCAACAGTATGTCATCTACATATAATATGAGAAATGCTACAGAGCTCCCACTCACTTTCTTGTAAATGCAGGCTTCTCTATAAGTCTGCATAAACCCAAACGCTTTGATCATTTCATCAAAGCGAATGTTCCAACTCCGAGATGCTTGCACCAGCCCATAGATGGAGCGTTGGAGCTTGCATACCTTGTTAGCATTCTTAGGATCGATAAAACCTTCCGACTGCATCATATACAATTCTTCCTTAAGAAAGCTGTTAAGGAATGCCGTTTTGACGTCCATTTGCCATATCTCATAATCGTAGAATGCGGCAATTGCTAACATCATTCAGACGGACTTAAGCTTCGCTACGGGTGAGAAGGTCTTATCGTAGTCAACCCTTGAACTTGTCGATAACCCTTAGCGACAAGTCGAGCTTTATAGATGGTACATTACCATCCGCGTCCGTCTTCTTCTTAAAGATCCATTTATTTTCTATCGCTCGCCGATCATCGGGCAAGTCTGTCAAAGTCCAAACTTTGTTTCATACATGGATCCTATCTCGGATTGCATGGCTTCAAGCCATTTGTTGGAATCTGGGCCCGCCATTGCTTCTTCATAGTTTGAAGGTTCACCGTTGTCTAACAACATGATTTCCAGGACAGGGTTGCCATACCATTCTGGTGTGGAACGTGTCCTCGTGGACCTACGAAGTTCAGTAGCAACTTGATCTGAAGTACCTTGATCATCATCATTAACCTCCTCTCTAGTCGGTGTAGGCACCACAGAAACATCTTCCTGAGCTGCGCTACCTTCCGCTTCAAGAGGCAGTACTTCATCAAGTTCTACTTTCCTCCCACTTACTTCTTTCGAGAGAAACTCTTTCTCCAAAAAGGACCCGTTCTTGGCAACAAAGATCTTGCCTTAGGATCTGAGGTAGAAGGTATACCCAATGGTTTCCTTAGGGTATCCTATGAAGACGCATTTTTCCGACTTGGGTTCGAGCTTTTCAGGTTGAAGTTTCTTGACATAAGCATCGCATCCCCAAACTTTTAGAAACGACAGCTTAGGTTTCTTCTCAAACCATAATTATATGGTGTCGTCTCAACGGATTTCGACGGGGCCCTATTTAAAGTGAATGCGGCAGTCTCTAAAGCATAGCCCCAAAAAGAGAGCGGTAGATCGGTAAGAGACATCATAGATCACACCATATCCAATAGGGTGCGGTTACAACGTTCGGACACACCATTACGCTGAGGTGTTCCAGGCGGCGTGAGTTGTGAAACGATTCCACATTTCCTTAAGTGTGTGCCAAATTCGTGACTTAAATATTCCCCTCCACGATCTGATCATAAGAACTTTATTTTTCTGTCACGTTGATTTTCGACCTCACTATGAAATTCCTTGAACTTTTCAAAGGTCTCAGACTTGTGTTTCATTAAGTAGACATACACATATCTACTTAAGTCATCAGTGAGGGTGAGAACATAATGATAGCCACCGCGAGCCTCAAGGCTCATTGGACCGCACACATCGGTATGTATGATTTCCAATAAGTTGGTTGCTCGCTCCACTGTTTCGGATAACAGAGTCTTGGTCATTTTGCCCATGAGGCATGGTTCACATGTGTCAAATGATTCGTAATCAAGAGACTCCAAAAGTCCATCTGCGTGGAGCTTCTTCATGCGTTTGACACCAATGTGACCAAGGCGGCAGTGCCACAAGTATGTGGGACTATCATTATCAACCTTACATCTTTTGGTATTCACACTATGAATATGTGTGACATCACGTTCGAGGTTCATTAAGAATAAACCATTGACCAGCGGGGCATGACCATAAAACATATCTCTCATATAAATAGAACAACCATTATTCTCAGATTTAAATGAGTAGCCATCTCGTATTAAACGAGATCCAGATACAATGTTCATGCTCAAAGCTGGCACTAAATAAAATTATTGAGGTTTAAAACTAATCCCATAGGTAAATGTAGAGGTAGCGTGCCGACGGCGATCACATCGACCTTGGAACCATTCCCGACGCGCATCGTCACCTCGTCCTTCGCCAGTCTCCGCTTATTCCGCAGCTCCTGTTTTGAGTTACAAATATGAGCAACCGCACCGGTATCAAATACCCAGGAGCTACTACGAGTACTGGTAAGGTACACATCAATAACATGTATATCACATATACCTTTGGTGTTGCCGGCCTTCTTGTCCGCTAAGTACTTGGGGCAGTTCCGCTTCTAGTGACCACTTCCCTTGCAATAAAAACACTCAGTCTCAGGCTTGGGTCCATTCTTTGGCTTCTTCCCGGCAGCTTGCTTGCCGGGCGCGGCACCTCCCTTGCCGTCTTTCTTGAAACCCTTTTTGCCCTTGCCTTTCTTGAACTTAGTGGTTTTTTTCTTGATTTCCACCTCCACTGATTTCAGCATTGAATATACTTCAGGAATGGTTTTCTCCATCCCCTGTATATTGAAGTTCATCACAAAGCTCTTGTAGCTCGGTGGATGCGACTGAAGGATTCTGTCAACGACCGCGTCATCCGGGAGATTAACTCCCAGCTGAGACAAGCGGTTGTGCAACCCAGACATTTTGAGTATATGCTCACTGACGGAACTATTCTCCTGCATCTTACAACTGTAGAACTTGTCGGAGACTTCATATCTCTTGACCCGGGCATGAGCTTGGAAAACCATTCTCAGCTCTTGGAACATCTCATATGCTCCGTGCTGCTCGAAACACTTTTGGAGCCCAGGTTCTAAGCTGTAAAGCATGCCGCACTGAACTAGGGAGTAATCATCAACACGCGACTGCCAAGCGTTCATAACGTCTTGGTTCACTGGGACAGGTGCTTCACCTAGCGGTGCTTCAAGGACATATGCTTTCTTGGCAGCTATGAGGATGATCCTCAAGTTCCGGACCCAGTCCTTATAGTTGCTACCATCGTCTTTCAGCTTGGTTTTCTCTAGGAACGCATTGAAGTTGAGGACAACATTCGTGTGGGCCATTTGATCTACAAGACATATTGTAAAGATTTTTAGACTAAGTTCATGACAATTAAGTTCATGTAATCA
Source organism: Triticum dicoccoides (assembly GCF_002162155.2). NCBI lineage: Eukaryota > Viridiplantae > Streptophyta > Magnoliopsida > Poales > Poaceae > Triticum > Triticum dicoccoides. Next base: position 387,552,476 of record NC_041383.1, on the reverse strand, counting down.
AATTATTTAATGAACTCCCACTCAGATAGACATCCTCTAGTCATCTAAGTGCTACACGATCCGAGTCAACTAGGCCATGTCCGATCATTACGTGAGACGGACTAGTCATCATCGGTGAACATCTTCATGTTGATCGTATCTTCTATACGACTCATGTTCGACCTTTCGGTCTCTTGTGTTCTGAGGCCATGTCTGTACATGCTAGGCTCGTCAATTCAACCTAAGTGTTTTTGCATGTGTAAATCTGGCTTACACCCATTGTATGTGAACGTTAGAATCTATCACACCCGATCATCACGTGGTGCTTCGAAACGACGAACTTTCGCAATGGCGCACAATTAGGGGGAACACTTTCTTGAAATTATTATGAGGGATCGTCTTATTTATGCTACCGTCATTCTAAGCAAATAAGATGCAAAAACATGATAAACATCACATGCAATCAAATAGTGACATGATATGGCCAATATCATTTTGCTCCTTTTGATCTCCATCTTCGGGGCACCATGATCATCATCATCACCGGCATGACACCATGATCTCCATCATCATGATCTCCATCATCGTGTCTCCATGAAGTTATCTCGCCAACTATTACTTCTACTACTATGGCTAACGGTTTAGCAATAAAGTAAAGTAATTACATGGCGTTATTCATTGACACGCAGGTCATACAATAAATAAAGACAACTCCTATGGCTCCTGCCGGTTGTCATACTCATCGACATGCAAGTCGTGATTCCTATTACAAGAACATGATCAATCTCATACATCACATATATTTCATTCATCACATCCTTCATGGCCATATCACATCACACGGCACATGCTGCAAAAACAAGTTAGACATCCTCTAATTGTTGTTGCAAGTTTTTACGTGGCTGCTATAGGTTTCTAGCAAGAATGTTTCTTACCTACGCCAAAACCACAACGTGATATGCCAATTGCTATTTACCCTTCATAAGGACCCTTTTCATCAAATCCGATCCGACTAAAGTGGGAGAGACAGACACCCGCTAGCCACCTTATGCAACTAGTGCATGTCAGTCGGTGGAACCTGTCTCACGTAAGCGTACGCGTAAGGTCGGTCCGGGCCGCTTCATCCCAAGATGCCGCTGAAACAAGATAAGACTAGTAGTGGCAAGTAAATTGACAAAATCGACGCCCACAACAATCTTGTGTTCTGCTCGTGCATAGAAACTACGCATAGACCTAGCTCATGATGCCACTGTTGGGGATCGTAGCAGAAATTTAAAATTTTCTACGTATCATCAAGATCAATCTACGGAGTCATCTAGCAACGATAGAGAGGAGTGCATCTACATACCCTTGTAGATCGCGAGCGGAAGCATTCAAGAGAACGGGGTTGATGGAGTTGTACTCGTCGTGATCCAAATCATCGATGATCCTAGCGCCGAACGGACGGCACCTCCGCGTTCCACACACGTACGGAGAGGAGACGTCTCCTCCTTCTTGATCCAGCAAGGGGGAAGGAGAAGTTGATGGAGATCCAGCAGATGACGGCGTGGTGGTGGAAGGAGCGGGATTCCAGCAGGGCTTCGCCAAGCACTACTTGAGGAGGAAGAGGTGTCACGGGAGGGAGAGGGAGGCGCTAGGGCTTAGGGTGCGGCTGCCCTCCCTCCCCTCCACTATATATAGGGGCTAGGGGGGCGCATGCCCCCTTGGAGATACCATCTAGAGGCGGCGGCCCCCGGGGCAGCGGCCCCCCGGGGGCAACGACCCCCTTAGGGTTTCCAACCAGGGGGGCGCATGCCCCCTTGGGGGGGGGGGGGTAACGGCCCCCTAGGGTTTCCAACCCTAGGCACTTTGGGTGGGGCGCACAATCCCACCAGGGGCTGGTTCCCACGCCACTTCAGCCCATGGGCCCCTCCGGGATAGGTGGCCCCACCCGGTGGACCCCCGGGACCCTTCCGGTGGTCCCGGTACAATATCGGTGACCCCCGAAACTTTCTCGGTGGCCGAAACCGGTTTTCCTATATATAAATCTTTACCTCCGGACCATTCCGGATCTCCTCGTGACGTCCACGATCTCATCCGGGACTCCGAACAACTTTCGGTTAACCGCATACTAATATCTCTACAACTCTAGCGTCACCGAACCTTAAGTGTGTAGACCCTACGGGTTCAGGAGACACATAGACATGACCGAGACAACTCTCCGGTCAATAACCAATAGTGGGATCTGAGTACCCATGTTGGCTCCCACATGCTCCACGATAATCTCATCGGATGAACCACGATGTCAAGGATTCATTCAATCCCGTATACAATTCCCTTTGTCAATCGGTACGTTACTTGCCCGAGATTCGATCGTCGGTATCCCAATACCTCGTTCAATCTCGTTACCGGCAAGTCACTTTACTCATTCCATAATGCATGATCCCGTGACCAACCACTTGGTCACATTGAGCTCATTATGATGATGCATTACCAAGTGGGCCCAGAGATACCTCTCCATCACACGGAGTGACAAATCCCAGTCTCGATTCGTGCCAACCCAATAGACACTTTTGGAGACACCTGTAGAGCACCTTTATAGTCAACCAGTTACGTTGTGACGTTTGGTACACCCAAAGCACTCCTACGGTATCCGGGAGTTACACAATCTCATGGTCTAAGGAAATGATACTTGACATTAGAAAAGCTCTAGCAAACGAACTACACGATCTTGTGCTATGCTTAGGATTGGGTCTTGTCCATCACATCATTCTCCTAATGATGCGATCCCATTATCAATGACATCCAATGTCCATAGTCAGGAAACCATGACCATCTGTTGATCAACGAGCTAGTCAACTAGAGGCTCACTAGGGACATGGTGTGGTCTATCTATTCACACATGTATCACGGTTTCTGATCAATACAATTATAGCATGAACAATAGACAATTATCATGAACAAGGAAATATAATAATAACCATTTTATTATTGCCTCTAGGGCATATTTCCAACAGATCAGACATAGTGTTTCTGACTTAGGCAGTAGTCATGTCTCACTCGATTGTAAGGGAAGCTCAAGTAGGAGAATGTCACCTCGGATTGAATAGCACGTGCTCGAGCTCTTGTCATGGGTCCACTTGGAGCTCGGGTAGTCGAGGTAGTATCCATGGGGATGACCATGGGATGCTCCACATCACCCCCCCCTTGGAAAGATCCGACCTCATATCGAAATCTTCATCATCGTGGTACGGGGAGAGATCGTTGACATTGAAGATGTTGCTCATGGATCACTTGTCATGTGGGATGTCGATCTTGTAGGTGTTGTTGTTGTAGCGGTCAAGCACCTTGAAGGGTCCATCGGCTCAAGGTAGGAGCTTTGACTTGCGTTCGTTGGGGAGGCGGTCCTTGCGAAGGAGTAGCCACACAAGATCTCCAATGTTGAATATCATGGGTTGCTTGTTGAAGTTGATCTTGGACGCTAGGAAATGTACTTGCCGCTCAATGGTGTGCCTTGTTTCTTCATGCATCTTCTTGAGGTAGCTTGCTCGGGCACTTGCGCCATATTGACTCGCTCTTGTATTTGTAGTGGTAGAATGTCCAATGGGGACAATAGGTTGAAGCCATAGACGACCTCGAAGGGGGACTTGTCGGTAGTCATATGCCTTGCACAGTTGTAGGCGCACTCGGCAATGGGTAGACACTCCCCCCACTCATTGATGTTCTCCTTAATCAACACGCGTAGTAGAGTGGAGAGCGTTTGGTTCGTGACCTCTGTTTGGCCGTTGGTTTGAGGATGGTATGCCGAAGAGAAGAAAAGCTTGATTCCGAGCTTGGCGCATAAGGTCTTCCAAAAGTAGCTCAAGAACTTGACTTCGCGGTCTGAGACAATAGTCTTGGGCACTCCATGGAGCGCAAGATTTCCCTACAAAAAAGATTTGTAACATGTGAAGCATCGTCTATCTTGTTGAATGAGATGAAATGAGCCATTTTAGAGAATCGGTACACAACAACAAACACGAAATCTTTGCCATTTTGATTCCTAGGCAAACCAAGCACAAAGTCCAGACTAATATCTTCCCATGGGTGATATGGAATAGGAAGTGGCATATAGAGACCATGGGATTGAGCTTTAGACTTAGCTTCGCGACATGTCAAGCATCAGTTGGTGAAGCGTGAGACATCGCAGAACATCTTGGGCCAACAGTAGTTCTTGGAGAGCATGGCGAATGTCTTGTCGCGTCCAAAGTGTCCCATTAGTCCACCTCCGTGAGCCTCTTGCAAAAGTAGCAAATGAAGAGAAGACTCGGGGATACATAGTTTGTTAGCTCTCATAAGATAATCATCTTTGATGTAATAGCGTTCCCAAGATGTATGCGTCAAACATTTGGCTTAAAGAATAGCAAAAGTAGGATCATGCGCATACAAATCTTTTATGTGCTTAAAGCCAATGACATTCAATTCAAGTTTGGTAACAAGCATGCATCTATGGGAAAGTGCATCCGCCACAACATTCTCTTTGCCTTTGATGTACTTGATGACATAAGGGAATGACTCAATGAGTTCACTCCACTTAGCATGACGTTTTTTCAATTTAGTTTGACCCTTAAGATACTTAGTGTTTCATGATCGGTGTGGAGAATGAACTCATGAGGGCGGAGATAATGCTCCCAAACATGCAAGACTCTTACTAATGTGTATAGCTCTTTGTCATAGATGGGGTAATTTAGTTGCGCTCTAGAAAGTTTCTCGCTAAAGTAAGCTATGGGGCGCTTCTCTTGCATTAACACACCTCCTATGCCATAACCGCTATCATCGCATGTATCTCAAATGGTTTATCAAAGTTGGGTAATGCAAGCAAAGGAGCATGTGTAAGCAAATTCTTAAGCTCATTGAATGCGGTATCTTGAGATGGTCCCCAAACAAAAGGTGATTCTTCTTACTCAAAGCATGTAAAGGTAAAGCAATGGTGCTAAAATTCTTCACAAATCTACGGTAGAAACCGGCTAAACCAAGAAAACGTCACACTTGGTGCAAATTTGTTGGTTGGGGCCAAGTTTTAATAGCATTGATCTTAGATTCATCTACATGCACACCCTTAGAAGATACTACAAAACCCAACAAAATAAGCTTATCAACACTGAAAAGGCATTTGTCCATATTAGCATAAAGGCGCTCTTTCCTAAGGGTTTGTAACGCGGTTCTAAGATGGGTGACATGATCTTTGAGAGAGTTGCTAAATACAAGAATATCGGAAATAGACCACAACAAATACGCCAATGTAGGGGCGAAGAACAAAATGCATGACTTGCATGAAGGTACCGGATGCTTTGGATAAGCCCATTGGCATAACAAGCCATTCATATAAACCAAACTTTGTTTTGAAATCGGTTTTCCATTCGTCACCCTCTTGGATGCGTTTTTGGTAATAGCCACCTTAAGATCAATCTTAGAGAAAATGGTGGCTCCGCTAAGCTCATCTAACATCATCAAGGCGAGGAATAGGATAACGATATGTAACGGTGATAGCATTGATAGGATGAAAATCGGAACACATGCAAAATGTACCATCTTTCTTGGGAACAAGGATTACCGGTACGGCACATGGACTCAAGGTTTCTCGTACATGGCCATTGTCGATGAGTTGTTGTACTTGCCATTGAATCTCATTGGTTTCCTCAGGGTTGACGCGGTAGGGGGCCTTGTTAGGAAGAGGTGCTCCGGGGATGAGGTCGATTCGGTGTTGATGCCTCGTAATGGAGGTAGACCCGGAGGTAGCTCGTCAGGGAATACATCTTGGAATTCCTGCAATAAAGAAGATAACACTAAAGGTAGATTGTGAGAGGTGTTAGTTTTTGGTGCTTCGTCCTTGCACAAAAGGACATAGTACATAACACTTGATGGGTTCTCACACACTTCTCTCATCTCACTTTTGGTGGCAAATAGTACTAGGTTTTTCTTGTCGCTCATCATGGAGGCACTCATTTTGGGCTTGTGGCTCTCACTCCCTTTTGGGTGGCTCACTCTTTCACTATTCTCTCCATGATGGGTGGCTTGCTTGTCGGCGATCACTTGGCTTGGAGACATAGGTCGTAGCACGTACTCCTTTCCCTTCATCTTGAAGCTATAGTGTTTTGTACGCCCGTTGTGGATGACACCTCGGTCGAATTGCCATGGTCGTCCAAGAAGGAGGTGGCAAACGGACATCGGAACAACATCACATTCCAACGTGTCTTCATATGCTCCTATCTTGAAGGAAACGTGCACCATATGCCCTACTTGAATTGCGCTGGAGTCGCTTAGCCATTGGACCTTCTAGGGATGAGGGTGCTTCATCTTGACCAATTGGATCTTGGAGCATAGCTCTCCACTTGCCAAATTATGGCAACTCCCTCCATCGATGGTGACTGAGGGAGTCCTGGATTAGGGGGTGTCCGGATGGCCGGACTATGACCTTTGGCCGGACTCCCGGACTATGAAGATACAAGATTGAAGACTTCGTCCCGTGTCCGGATAGGACTTTTCTTGGCGTGGAAGGCAAGCTTGGCGATGCGATATGAAGATCTCCTCCCATTGTAACCGACTCTATGTAACCCTAGCCCTCTCCGGGTGTCTATATAAACCAGAGAGTTTTAGTCCATAGGACGAACAACAATCATACCATAGGCTAGCTTCTAGGGTTTAGCCTCTCTGATCTCGTGGTAGATCAACTCTTGTACTACCCATATCATCAATATTAATCCAGCAGGAGTACGGTTTTACCTCCATCGAGAGGGCCCGAACCTGGGTAAAAACATCGTGCCCCTTGTCTCCTGTTACCATCCGCCTAGACGCACAGTTCGGGACCCCCTACCCGAGATCCGCCGGTTTTGACATCGACATTGGTGCTTTCATTGAGAGTTCCTCTATGTCGTCACCTTTAGGCCCGATGGCTTCTTCGATCATCAACCACGACGCGGTCCAAGGTGAGACTTTTCTCCCCGGACAGATCTTCATGTTCGACGGCTTCGCACTGCGGGCCAATTCACTTGGCCATCTGGAGCAGATCGAAAGCTACGCCCCTGGCCATCAGGTCAGATTTGGAAGTTTAAACTACACGACTGACATCCGCGGGGACTTGATCTTCGACGGATTCGAGCCACGGCCGAGCGCGCCGCACTGTCACCATGGGCATGATCTAGCTCTGCCGCCGGACAGCGCTCAGAGCGCCGCTCAAGTGTCCGCTCCGACCCTTAGCTCGGAGCCGACCGCGCCAATCGAGGACGGACGGTTGGACGCCGCCTCGAAAGCTGCAATCTCTACGGCGATCGAGCCGAATACCAGCCTAGTCCTTTGTGAGGCCTGTGACTCCAAGGTGCCAGACTCCTTTCCGGACACCGAATCTTCCGCACCCCTTCCGATCGAACCCAATTGAGCTCCGATCATGGAGTTCACCGCCGCAGACGTCTTTCAGCACTCACCCTTTGGCGACATCCTGAATTCACTAAAGTCTCTCTCTTTGTCAGGAGAGCCCTGGCCGCACTATGGTCAGCAAGGTTGGGATGCGGACGACGAAGAAATTTGAAACCCACCCACCACCCACTTCGTAGCCATTGTCGACGATTTAACCGACATGCTCGACTTCGACTCCGAAGACATCGATGGTATGGACGCTGATGAAGGAGAAGAACAAGAACCAGAACCTATAGGGCACTGGAAATCCACCTCGTCATATGACATATACATGGTGGACACCCCGAAAGCAGGGAATGGCGATGAAAAAACAGAGGATGACCCCTCCAAGAAACAACCTAAGCGCCGGCGTCACGGCGCCGCTCTAAATCCTGCCAAAGCAAAAACGGCGAGTCCGACACTGGAGATAACAACACCCCGGACAGTGCCGAAGACAATCCCCTCCAGCAGGATTCAGCGCAGGAGGACGGAGAAGCCATCCCTCATGAGAGAGCGGCAGACAGGGAGGTCGAGGACGACAATTATATGCCTCCCTCCGAAGACGAGGCAAGCCTCGACGACGACGAATTTGTCGTGCCAGAGGATCCCGTCGAACAAGAGCGTTTCAAACGCAGGCTTATGGCCATGGCAAGCAGCCTCAAGAAAAAACAACAACAACTTAGAGCTGACCAAGATTTGCTAGCCGACCGATGGACTGAAGTCCTGGCGGCCGAAGAGTACAAACTCAAACGCCCCTCCAAGAGCTACCCAAAGCGCAGGCTGCTACCCCAACTAGAGGAGGAAGCAACTAAACCTACATCACCAGCGTATGACGTGGCCGATCGGCCACCCCATGGCCGCGACAGAGAGGCCTTTTGGCCGTCAACTCAAGCCGCACCCTGGCGCCGCTCAAAAAATACCAGAGCACGGGGAAACGCACCAGACCTGCGAGACATATTGGAGGATAAGGCAAGGCAAACAAGATCAATCTACGGATCGCGTGGGCGCCCCACATCACGTGACAATAACCGTCACGCCGGGTATGACAAATACGGCCAGGCCGAACACAACAGACAAAGCTCATCCAAGCTACGTCGGGATATAGCCCAATACAGAGGCGCCGCACACCCACTATGCTTCACAGATGAAGTAATGGATCATCAAATCCCCGAGGGTTTTAAACCCGTAAACATTGAATCATACGATGGCACAACAGATCCTGCGGTATGGATCAAGGATTATCTCCTTCATATCCACATGGCCCGTGGTGATGATCTACACGCCATCAAATACCTCCCGCTCAAGCTTAAAGGACCAGCTCGGCATTGGCTTAACAGCCTGACAGCAGAGTCAATTAGTTGCTGGGAGGACCTGGAATCCGAATTCCTTGACAACTTCCATGGCACTTATGTGCGACCACCAGACGCCGATGACCTAAGCCACATAATTCAGCAGCCAGAGGAATCGGCCAGACAATTCTGGACGCGGTTCCTAACCAAGAAAAATCAAATAGTCGACTGTCCGGACGCAGAGGCTCTAGCAGCCTTCAGGCACAACATCCGAGACGAATGGCTTGCTTGGCACCTAGGATAGGAAAAGCCGAAATCTATGGCAGCCCTCACGACACTCATGACCCGCTTTTGCGTGGGAGAAGACAACTGGCTAGCTCGTAGCAATAACATAACCAAGAGCCATGGTAACTCAGATACCAAGGACAACAATGGCAGGTCACGTCGTAACAAGCACAAGCGCCGCATTAACGGTGATAATACTGAGGATACGGCAGTTAATGCCGGATTCAGAGGCTCTAAACCCCGTCAGCGGAAGAAGCCATTCAAAAGAAATCCTCCGGGCCCATCTAGTTTAGACCGGATACTCGATCGCTCGTGCCAGATACATGGCACCCCCGAACAACCAGCCAATCACACCAACAGGGATTGTTGGGTGTTCAAGCAGGCAGGCAAGTTAAGTGCCGAAAACAGAGACAAGGGGCTGCATAGCGATGACGAGGAGGAGCCCCGGCCGCCGAACAACAGAGGACAGAAGGGCTTCCCCCCACAAGTGCGGACGGTGAACATGATATACGCAACCCATATCCCCAAAAGGGAGCGGAAGCGTGCTCTCAAGGATGTCTATGCGTTGGAGCCAGTCACCCCAAAGTTCAACCCATGGTCCTCCTGCCCGATCACTTTTGATCAAAGGGACCACCCCACTAGCATTCGTCACGGCGGATTCATCGCATTGGTCCTAGACCCAATCATTGACGGATTTCACCTCACTAGAGTCCTCATGGACGGCGGCAGTAGCCTGAACCTGCTTTATCAGGATACAATGCGAAAATGGGTATAGATCCCTCAAGGATTAAACCCACAAAGACGACCTTTAAAGGCGTCATACCAGGTGGAGAAGCCAGCTGTAGAGGCTCAGTTACACTCGAAGTGGTCTTCGGATCTCCGGATAATTTCCGAAGCGAAGAGTTAATCTTTGACATAGTCCCATTCCGCAGTGGCTATCACGCCCTGCTCGGGCGAACCGCATTCGAAAAATTTAATGCGGTGCCGCACTACGCATATCTCAAGCTCAAGATGCCAGGCCCTCGTGGAGTCATTACGGTCAATGGAAACACCGAACACTCTCTCCGAATAGAGGAGCACACGGCGGCCCTGGAGGCAGAAGTACAAAGTAGCCTCTTAAGGCAATTCTCCAATCCGGCTGTTAAACGTCCGGACAACGTCAAGCGCGCCCGAAATAACCTACAACAAAACCATCTGGCACGTTTCGAGCAAGCATAGCAGTGCGGCCCCAACCCCAACCCTCGCGAGATTGCGATAGCAGTACCACGCGTACATAACTACGCTCTGGAAATACCATGGGCATAAGGGGAGGGGCACAACCATGACACGCCCAGAATGCGGCTCAACCGCACTAGGGGCTCCCGATTTTGCCATTTCTTCTTCTTTTTTATATATAAATATACTTTCAGGACTCCACTATTCGGAAGGCCTGTCCGGCAATACACTCGTCGAACACACGATGCAACAGCCATGGGGGCAACAAGCCACGTCAAATGTCCAGGTGGTCTCTATAATGAGCTAAATACCTGTCTTACTTAAAGTCTCGCAGCTTGCCTCTGGAGGGGGAAATGTCAAATAATCCCATCTCTTGCTTATCGCACTATTTGTATCGTTCTGCTTTCATAGCAGCCTTTAAATAACAATACATAGCTCTTGTCTGTTATTGTATTCATTCATGTTTATATAAATATGTTCAGTCATGACATTATGCAACCGTACACTTTGGTACGGCCAATACACCAGGGGCTTAAGTACCCCATAATACGGTGTGAGAAGACTGAACACTCTCATGAGTGCGGCACCCCGAACTTATAGCACTATATGCATCGGCTCCGAATCATGTCTTGGGTCAATAGTTGGGTTTACCCGGCTCCCATGTTTTGGTACCTTACGTTCTGCAATGTTGGCTAAGGTAGCGCTGGGAGAACTACTGCGATTGTGCCCCAGATGAGCTGGGTTAACACCTCAGTAGAGAAAGCTAAAACTGACCGTCATGATAGGGTGAGAGACCGGTCGCTGTTTGAGAGGTTTTTCGAGTCCCTAAAGACTTATGCCGCTTAGAGCGAGGAGCTGGATTTATCCGGCCTAGGCGTGGATAGCACCCCGAACTCGATCTTCCGAATACTAGGGGCTTCGCCAAAATTTAAAATTATAGAATTCTATGGCTAAGTGAGAGTGATAAAGCATTATAAGTCCGACGGCCTTGTTCGTTGTGCTGAGCGCCTCCCTAGATGGACCCAATAATGGGAACTAGAGCGCTCAGGTTTATCCTGAACACCCCAGCACTCGTGGCATGGGGGTAGAAGCTGACAACTTGCATCTCTCAGATTCCATAAACGGCCGCACAGAAGGAAATATTTTAAATTCAAAAAGCGTTGCTTAGCGCATATGTACAAGTTTTCAGCGCACAGGATAAACACGAGCGAGTTTACTCAAAAATTACATCCCCGGTACATTCATTCACTACAAGATGGGCACCCTTCAGGACGCCCTCATAATACATCTCGGGCCTGCGATGCTCCTTCCCCTCCGGTGGCCCATCCTTCACCAGCTTCTCAGCATCCAGCTTGCCCCAGTGCACTTTAGCACGGACAAAAGCCCTACGAGCGCCCTCGATGCACACGGAGCGCTTGATGACTTCAAGCCGTGGACAAGCATCCACCAGCCGCCGCACCAGCCCAAAGTAGCTCAAAGGCATGACCTCCCCAGGCCACAGCCAGCCTATCAGGCCCTTCATGGCCTGTTCGGCTGCCTTATGAAGCTCGACCAACTGCTTCAGCTGGTCGCTCAAGGGCACCGGGGATTCGGCCTCAGCATACTGGGACCAGAACACCTTCTCCGTCGAGCTTCCTTCCTCGGCCCGGTAGAATGCGGCGGCGGCGGATACACTGCGGGGCAGATCTGCGAATGCTCTTGGAGAGCTCCGGATGTGGGTAAGTAACAGATAATTTACTTTCACGTGCTTACTTTGCATAAAGAATTCCTTACCCGCCGCAATCTTTCTCATCACCTCAATCTCCTGGAGGGCTTTTTGGGCTTCGGCCTTGGCAGATTTGGCGCTTTCAAGTGCCGAGGAAAGCTCGGACTCTCGAGTCTTCGAGTCAAGCTGTAAACTCTCATGTTTCTTCACGAGAGCATCGAGCTCTTGCCGCACCTCCGCCACCCGCGCCTCTTGCTTTTCTCGCTCAGTGCGCTCCACAGCCGCATTGTCTTTGGCCTTGGATAACGCTTCCTTCAGGGTTGCCACCTCGGATGTGGCCCCTGCAACATTCACGTTGGTCCTGTCATTATTTGCAACCAGGTATTTTTTATATACTTACATAAGGTATTACATACCTTCCTGGTCCTCGAGGTGCTTCTTGGCACGGTCGAGCTCGTTCTCAGACCGCTCGAGGCTCTGCTTCAATGCATCGACCTCCGCAGTCAGTGCGGTAGAGGTCAGCAGCGCAGCCTGCATTCCCATATTGACATATTTATGTTAGACTCCTGCGTATATCTTTTTTAGATCCTCAGTCCGGCTTTTCTTTCCGAACACCACACTGAGCATCAGGGGCTACTGTCTATGCGGTAACATTTTTATATGTTTTAAATACATACCTCAAAGCCTGTTAGGAGGCTGGTACAGGCTTCTGTTAGCCCGCTCTTGGCGGACTGAACCTTCTGAATCACCGCACTCATAACAGTGTGGTGCTCCTCGTCGATGGAGGCGCCGTTAAGCACCTCCAGCAAATTGTCTGGCGCCTCCGGTTAGACGGAGGCCGCCGGCGCCGTAGGCTTGCCCTTCTTGCGAAGGGGCCGCCTGCCGGACTCCGGAACCACTGAAGGTTTCGGAGCGGTGTCCGGCCCAGGGCCGGACTTAGATCCCTCTGGGGCTTCATCTCCTTTGGGCCTGGAGTCCGGGAGGTCGCCTTGCGGCGCCTCCAGGACCACCTCCCCCTGGTTTAGTCCCTTTTGGGACTCCACCTCGGCGTCGTCCGTAGGGCGAGGGGAGGAGGCCGTCGGGAGTGAAGCGCTATTCACATCCGACAAATCCGAGGAGCCGCTCGACGAACCGCCGATCTGAGCCTTGGGCGGACTGCATAATTGAATTCGGCATCAGATGGTACTGTACAATAGGGGAACGCCATAAGTTATTCTGGTATCCGGATACTTACGATTTTGCCAGGGGCTTGACCCTGGATGGCCATTCCTCTCCGCCGTCTTCGGCATCGGAGGCGTAGTCCGGTAGAAGGGTCCTCCCCTTCTTGGACCCTCCGGCCTCCCTACTTGGGGCGGCCTTCCTTTTCTTTCCTCTCCCCGTTGAAGGGGGAGAGGCTTCTTCTTCCTCCTCCTCGCCTTCGGAGGCGGAGGGCGCTTCGGGGTCGTCGGGCGATGAATTCGACACCACCAGGCATCGGGAACTCTTTTGAGTCCCCGTGGCCTTCTTCTTGGCCTTCTTCTCTGGCACCACGTGAGGTGCCGGAACCAGCAGCTTCGTCAAGGGTGCATCTGCTGGGCCTTCGGGCAAAGGGGCCGGACAGTCAAACTGTTCGGACGTCCTCTTCCAGTCTTGTTAAAGGAGCGGGAGTTTAGATCCTGCATAGAATCAAATTGTGAAAATCGAGTATCCTGTAAAGGATAAAAACAAGCTTACTTCGGTGGCTTGGCGCTTGGCACAGAATCCGCGATCCTCAGTGACGGGAGGGGAGACCTCGTAGCTCTTGAATAGCACCTTTCAGGCATCCTCGTGCTTTGTGTTGAAGAGCCTGGACAAAGTCTGTTGCTGAGCCGGGTCGAACTCCCACAAGTTGAAAGCCCGTTGTTGACACGGGAGGATCCGACGGAAGAGCATGGCCTGGATTATGTTGACAAGTTTAACCTTCTTGTTCACCAGGTCTTGGACACAGGTTTGGAGTCCGGCCACCTCTTCCGGATTACCCCACAACAAGCCCGTATCTTTCCAGGACGCGAGCCGGGTGGGGATGCCAGATTGGAATTCGGGGGCCGCTGCCCACTCAGGGTCACGCGGCTCGGTGATGTAGAACCACCCCGATTGCCACCCTTTGATGGTTTCTACGAAGGAGCCCTCGATCCATGAGACGTTGGGCATCTTGCCCACCATGGCGCCTCCGCACTCCGCTTGCCGGCCGCTCATGACCTTCGGCTTGACGCTGAAGATCTTCAGCCATAGGCCTAAGTGAGGCTTGTTGTGGAGGAGGGCCTTGCACACGACGATAAACACCAAGATGTTGAGGATGAAGTTCGGGGCCAGATCATGGAAATCCAGACCGTAGTAGAACATGAGCCCCCGGACAAATGGGTGAAGTGGGAAGCCCAGTCCACGGAGGAAATGAGTAAGGAATACCACCCTCTCATGGGGCCTAGGGGTGGGGATGAGTTGCCCCTCATCTGGAAGCTGGTGCGCGATGTCGTTAGACAAGTATCCGGCCTTCCTCAACTTTTTGATGTGCCCCTCCGTGACGGTGGAGGCCATCCATTTACCTCCCGCTCCGGACATGATTGGAGAAGGTTGAGGTGGGAAGTGCGGACTTGGGTGCTGGAGCTCGAGTGTGCAGGAATAGATAAGCGAAGGAGGAAGAAGGCGTAGATGGAAAGGGTAGATCCTTATCCCCTTATATGGGCGGCCGAAACTATGAGCCCCCACCAGCCTAGTAAAACTCGCTTATCTCCCAAGCGCCGCGATTAATGGCGCAGTTGGGTTACCCACGCCCGTATTGATGAGAATCCCGGAATGAGGGGACACGATCTCTGCTTTGACAAGACGTGCCAAGGAAACCGCCTCGCTAAACGCGCTGAGGTGGAACAGTAAAACGATTCGAATAAAGGCTTGGCCATAGCGTGATGTCACACTACGGAATACGTCAGTAGATTAGATTTGTGTAAATATTATTCTCTCTATGATGGTATGTGGAACTTATTTTGCAGAGCCGGACACTATCCTTGTGTTCAAACATCTTCTATGAAGTATTCGGAGGAGGAACCCGCCTTGCAATGCCGAAGACAATTTGCACGCCGGACTCGTTGTCATTGAAGCCTGGTTCGGGGGCTACCGAGGGAGTCCTGGATTAGGGGTGTCCGGATGGCCGGACTATGACCTTTGGCCGGACTCCTGGACTATGAAGATACAAGATTGAAGACTTTGTCCCGTGTCCGGATAGGACTTTCCTTGGCGTGGAAGGCAAGCTTGGCAATGCAATATGAAGATCTCCTCCCATTGTAACCGACTCTGTGTAACCCTAGCCCTCTCTGGTGTCTATATAAACCGGAGAGTTTTAGTCCATAGGACGAAAAACAATCATACCATAGGCTAGCTTCTAGGGTTTAGCCTCTCTGATCTTGTGGTAGATCAACTCTTGTAATACTTATATCATCAAGATCAATCAAGCAGGAAGTAGGGTATTACCTCCATCGAGAGGGCCTGAACCTGGGTAAACATTGTGTCCCCCGCCTCCTGTTACCATTAGCCTTAGACACACAGTTCGGGACCCATAGCCGAGATCCGCCGGTTTTGACACTGACATTGGTGCTTTCATTAAGAGTTCCACTGTGTCGTCATGGTAAGGCCTGATGGCTCCTCCAATCATCCACAACGATACGATCCAGGGCGAGGTTTTCTTCCCTGGACAGATCTTTGTATTCGGCGGCTTCACACTGCGAGCCAACTCGCTTGGCCATCTAGAGCAGATCGATAGCTACGCCCCTGGCCATCAGGTCAAGTTTGGAAGCTTGAATTACACTGCCGACATCCGCGGAGACTTGATCTTCAACGGATTCGAGCCCATGACAGGTGCGCCGTACAGTCACGATGAGCATGACTTAGATCTGCCATCAGACGGTGTTTAGGAGAGCGCACCTGCAGCTGCCCTGGCTCTAAATTCGGAGCAGACCGTGCCATCCGAGGACGTGTGGATAGACCCCGCCATGGAGGCCGCATACTCATCGACGATAGAGCCGAACACAGATTCGCCTCCAACGAGGTTTGTGTCGTCGGACCCTCGGACTCGTCTCCGACCATAGGCTTCGAACTGCACGCATTCGTGCCTATCGAATCCAATTGGGCACCGATCATGGAGTTTACCTCCGCGGATATCTTTCGGCACTCGCCTTTGGGCGACGTGCTAAAATCATTGAAATCTCTCTCCCTGTCAGGAGACTCTTGGCCGAACTATGTCCGGCTTGAGTGGGAAGCGGACGATGAAGAACTTCGTTCCCCACCCACCACCCACTTAATAGCCACTGTCGACGACTTAACCAACATGCTTGATTTCGACTCCGAAGACATCGACGGTATGGACGACGATGCTGGAGAAGAAGAGGAACCACCGCCCATAGGGCGTTGGACATCCACCTCATCATATGATATATATATGGTGGGCACACCCAAAGAAAGCAATGGCGATGAGGCAATGGAGGATAACCCCTTTGAGAAGCAATCTAAGCGCCGTCGTCATCGGCGCCGCTCCAGGCCCCGTCATAGCAAAAATAGCGATACCTACACAAGAGACAATAACACTCCGGATAATGTCGAGGACAAAAATAATCCCGCCCAGCCAAGCTTCGAGCAGGCCGAACGAGAGGATGGGCAAGCTAGCCCCAAGGAATAGGCAATGGATGGAGAATCAGAGGACGACAATTACATGCCCCTCTCCGAAGACGAGGTAAGCCTCGGCGATGAAGAATTTATCGTGCCTGAGGATCTCGTCGAGCAGGAGCGCTTCAAGCGCCAGCTTATAGCCACTGCAAAAAGCCTGAAGAAAAAGCAGCAGCAGCTTCAAGCTGATCAAGATCTGCTAACTGATAGATGGACTGAGGTCCTGGCAGCGAAGGAATACAGACTCGAGCGCCCAACAAAAAGTTACCCAAAGTGCAGGCTGTTACCTCAACTCGAGGAGGAGGCACTAAAGCCTACACTGCCAGCACAGGTTGCGGCTGGCCGGCCACCTCGTGGCCGAGACAAAGTGGCGTATCATCCCAAAGTCCAGCCCACACCTCATCATCAAACAAAAAAAACACAAAGGCCTGGGGCTACACGCATGACATGCGAGACAAAATGGAAAACAAAGCAGGATAGTCAAGATCAATCTACGGGTCACGGGGGCACGCCCCAACGCGTGACGATGACCGTCACGCTGGATATACTAAAAACAAATCCGGTCGGGCCGAATACAACAGACCAGACTCATTTGAACTGCGTCGTGATGTAGCCCGGCATAAGGCGCTGCACACCTCCTATGCTTCACTGACGAAGTAATGGATCATGAATTCCTAGAAAGGGTTTAAGCCCGTAAATATTGAGCCCTATGATGGGATTACAGACCCCGCGGTATGGATAGAAGATTCTTTCTCCACATTCACATGGCCCGCGGGGATGATCTACACGCCATCAAGTACCTCCCACTAAAACTCAAGGGACCGGCTCGGCATTGGCTGAATAGCTTGCCGGCAAACTCCATTGGAAGTTGGGAGAACCTGGTAGACGCATTCCTGGATAACTTCCAGGGCACTTATGTGCGACCCCCGGATGCTGATGATTTAAGTCACATAACCCAACAACCCGGAGAGTCAGCCAGGAAATTCTGGACTCGATTCCTAACTAAAAAGAACCACATTGTCGACTGTCCGGATGCCGAAGCCCTAGCGGCCTTTAAGCATAACATATGTGACGAGTGGCTTGCCTGACACCTCGGCCAAGAAAAGCCGAAGTCCATGGCAGCTCTCACGACACTCATGACCTGCTTTTGTGCGGGCGAGGATAGCTGGTTGGCTCATAGTAATAGCACAGCAAGCAATCCTGGCACATCATAGGCCAGAGATAGCAACGGCAAGCCCCGACGCAACAAACACAAGCGTCGCAATAATGGCGATAATGCCAAAGACACGGCCGTCAATGCCAGATTCAGTGGCTCTAAGTCCGGCCAGCGGAAAAATCCATTTAAACAGAACAATCCGGGCCTGTCCAGTCTGGACCGCATACTCGACCATCCATGCCAAATTCATGGCACCCCAGGAACACCAGCCAATCATACCAACAGAGAATGCTATGTCTTCAAACAAGCCGGCAGGTCAGGTGCCGAAAACAAGGAGAAGGGGTCTCGAAGCGATGACGATGACGAGGAGCTCCGATCACCGAACACAGGAGGGCAAAAGCAATTTCCCCCGCAAATCAAAACGGTGAACATGATAAACACCACCCACATTCCCAAGCTGGAACGAATGTGCACTCTTAGGGATGTCGACTTAACGAAGCCAGTCGCCCCACAATATAAACAATGGCCGATCACCTTCGACCGTACGGATCGTCCGGCCAATACCAATCAGGGCAATTCAGCCACACTAGTCCTTGACCCAATAATTGACGGATTCCACCTCACACGAGTCCTTATGGATGGAGGCAGTAGTCTAAACCTGCTGTATCAGGACACAGTGCGCAAGATGGTTGATCTTTCGATAATCAAGCCCACTTAAACCACCTTTAAAGGTGTTATACCAATTGTGGAGGCCCGTTGTACAGGCTCCATTACTCTAGAGGTAGTCTTCGGATCACCGGACAATTACCGTACCGAAGAGTTAATGTTCGACATCGTGCCTTTTTGCAGTAATTATCATGCACTGCTCGGACGAACCGCGTTTGCTCAATTCAACGCGGTGCCACATTATGCCTACCATAAGCTCAAGATACCCGGTCCATGCAGCGTCATAACAGTTAATGGCAAGGCCGAGCTCTCCCTCTGTGCCGAAGAGTATACCGCCGCCTTAACAGCAGAAGCAACGAGTGGCATCTTTCAATCGAACCTCGAGTCGACGGACAAGCTCCCGGACACCGTCAAGGGAGTCCGAACTACTTCGCGACAAGATAGCCCGGCTCGTCCGGAGCTCAATTGAAACACTCCGGCAGTAAAACGGAGGCAAAGCTAGGATAGGCCACACACTGTGGCTCAACTGCTCCGTGGCACACAAATGTTTCTTGCATTTTCTTTGCAGGTTCACTTTTGCATAGGCCAGGACTGGCGACATGGGAATAGCTCGAACGCGTAAGGGAATCCTTAGATATTCCCCTCGATGACCATCCGACTACACACCGAATCCGCACACAGCCTCCTCCCGCCTGGTCTCAGCAGGTTCCGAAGTCATATTTCTTTTTATCACATTACCTGTACTCGTACGCATCGACGTGTTATTCAATTACAACATGTGGATTTATATATGACGCTTATCTGGTGTTGTTTCTTATTGACACTTTTTGTCAAATGGCATCTGTACACCACGATATGCCTTAATATGCCAGGGGCTTCATTGTACCCATAATACGGCAATAAAGTCCGGACACCTTCACAGTCGTTCGGCACCCCGAACTTATAGCATTATATGCATCAGCTCCGAATCATGTCTTGGGTCAATAGTTGGGTTTGCCCGACTCCCATGTTTTGCTGCCTTATGTTCCGCTATATCGGCTAAGGCGGCACAGGGAGAACTACTGGGATTGTGTCCCGGTTCTTCCGGACGAGCGCCTCAGTAGAGAAAGACGAAAACTGACTGTCATGATACGGAGAGAGCTGGTCAGCTGTTTGAGAGGTTGCAAAATCTTTAAGGATTTCTTCCGCATTATGCGATAACTAATGCAGCGTGCGATGCATCGGCTTTTCTTCCGATCAGGTGTTTATAGAGCCCCTCGTGCGGTCTTCCGAACACCAGGTGCTGCGCCTACCTACCTTTTGTCAAACTCCTATGGCTAAGTGAGAGTGATAAAGCCTTATAGTCCGATTGCCTGGTTCGTTGCGCTGAACACCTCCTTCAAGGACCCAAACCTGGGATAAAGAGTTCTCAGGTTTATCCCGAACACCCCCGTACTTCCTACATGGGGGCAGAAGCCAACGACTGGCCAACTCTCAGGATTAATATATAAAACGGCCGCACAGGAGGAAAAACTTTCAAATAACAGGCAATCAATAATAGAGACGACCTTGTTTAACATTATAAAGGACAACATGACTGTATTCATGGAAATATAATGTCCTTGGTGCATTGCTCCGCCGCAAGGCGGGATCCTTTCAGGACACTATCATAATATAACTTAGGCTTGCGGTGCTCCTTCCTATCCGGCGGTCCCTCGGTCATCCGCTTTTCAGCATCCATCTTCGCCCAGTGCACCTTTGCTCAGGCGAAGGCCATTCACGCACCCTCCATACAGACCGACCGCTTGATGACTTCAAGTCAAGGGCAGGCACTCACAAGCCGCTTCACGAGCCCAAAGTAGCTGCTTGGAATCGGCTCGGTGGGCCATAGCCGGATAATTAAATCCTTCATGGCTAGTTCGGCCGCCTTATGCAGTTCGATTAACTGCTTCAACTGATCGGCAAATGGCACTGGATACGCCGGCGCCAGATACTGCGACCAGAAGAGCTTCTCCGTGGTGCTCCTTTCTTCGGCCCAAGAGAATTGGGCGGCATCAGATATGCTGCGCGGCAGCTCCGCAAATACCCCTGGAGAAATCTGAATTCAAATTAGCAACATGATTTTCTACTCAAATACTTGCTTTGCATAGAAAAAGCCTTACCCACCGCGATCTTCCTCGCCTCCTGGATTTCCTGCAGGGCACCTTGGGTTTCCCCCCGGGCATCGCGTGTGGCTTGATGAGCCTTGGTGAGTTCGGGTTCTTTCTCTGTTAAGCTCTGCTCCAAGGTCTCGCATTTCTTCATAGCCTCTTGGAGCTCTCGCTCATCTTCAATAACACTAGCCTCGTGCTTCTCACGAAGAGCTTGCTCTGCGACTGCCTTTTTCTCGGCCTTGGCCACAACCTTCTTAAGAGCCTCGACTTCGGTCATCGCCCCTAGAGCACACCATGAACATTTTTTTATCATACTAAATTATTCATTTGCGCTGAACGCGAGCAAGGTTTTTTTGCATACCTTGGTTATCCTCCACTTGCTTCTTCACTCGGCCGAGTTCTTCTCCGACCCGCTCTAGACTCTGCTTCAGTACGGACACTTCCGCAGTATGAGAGACGACAGTCGCTACAGACACCTGCTTATAAAAAGAGAGGGAGAGATGCCATAAAGTAAGTCTCTTGTGAACATTAATTTGATCCTCTGTCCGGTTCCCTTTTTTTCACCGAATAGTGTAACAGGGGTTACTACCTATACTATGACACTCTTCGAAACCTCACGAAACATACCTCAAAGCCCATTATAAGGCTGATGCAGGCTTCATTCAGTCCACTCTCAGTGGACTGAATCTTCTCAATCACCGCACCCATAAGGGCACGGTGTTCTTCCACGATAGAGGTGCTCTTCAGCGCCACCGATAAAGTATCCGACACCTCTGGTTGGACAGAGGTTGCCAGTGGGACAGGCGCACCCCCTCCAGCCGAGGGAGGCTGCCTGCCTGATTTTGGAGCCGTATCGGTCTCTGGAATTGTGTCCGGCTGGGGGCCGAATTAGAGATAGCCCCCGCCGTCGACGTCCATGGGAGGCTTTTCTTCCGTGTGTCCGGTCCCTGAAGTTTGACCTCCTTGGCCTAGGTCCCTTTGGGACGATACCTCGGTGTCGTTCACGTGTTTTGGGGAAGGGGCCCTCGGGGGTGTCCCGCTATCCATAGCATCCGAGCCCAGTAATCCTCCGATGAGGATTGTTTGGTGCAGGACCTCGCCGGATTACAAAAAAGTATGGCTCAATGATTAAAACATCATGCCACAGTGAGTCTGGATGCGCTAGTGTGTTCGAATTTTATACTCGCAAGTTTTTTTTTGACTGTGAACTGTGGGGAAAACCCCCACAACATATCAAAACTTTATTATTAAAGCTAGACAACAGTTACAACAACATGATTACAAGAGGTAACCGAAAGGAGAGGAGAAAAAAAAGGCTAAAACTTAAGGTGGCAAGAAAGAAATCCACTTGAGTAACTCATCCTTGTATCCGCTGTTTTATACTCGCAAGTTCACTAGGGGCTGGTCCCTGGGATCCCACTCTGGGCTACTGTCGGCAGCGGCAGTGGACTCCTCCGGAAGGGGAGTTTTTCCCTTCTTAGGCGACTAGGCCTCCAAGGATGTGGAGGCCGTCCTTTTCTTTCTTCCCCTCGCCGGGGATTGGTCTTCCTCCTCTTCCTCATCCTCTCCGGGGAAAGAGCGGGCATCAGAGTCTTTGGATATTGTGTCCGAAGTGCCACGGCGACGAAGGCCTCCCCTGGTCTTTTGGGCCTCCTTCTCGGCCTTCTTCTTCGGCGCCTTGTAAGGCGCCGGGACCAGCATCTTTGTCAGAAGTGGGTCGGCCGGTTCTTTCTACGTCCAGCCCTAGGAGAGTTGTTGAAAACACATTAAGCATTTCCCTTGGGTTATGCAAATAAAATGGACTTGACAACATACAAGGACTTACCGAACTTGCAGGGCGGGACAGTTGGTACCCGCGGTCCTCGGCTGAGTCCGGCCATGATTTGCCAGACTTGAAAAGCACCTTCCGAATGTCTTTGTGCGAGGAGCCAAAGAGCTCTAGCAGGGTCTGGTGCTTGGCCGGGTCGAATTCCCATAAATTGCAAGCCCTATGCTGACAAGGAAGGATCCGGTGAACTAACATCACCTGGACTACATTGACAAGTTTGAGATTCTTGTCTTCCATATCCTTGACGCTGGAGCACTAACAATTCGTCAGGAGAAGACCAGTTCAGGCCCTTCTTGGGCCAGGACGTAAGCCGCAGGGGAGCTCCGGATCGGAGTTCGGGAGCTACGACCCATTTTGGGTCGCGCGGCTCAGTGACGTAGAACCACTGCTGCTGCCACCCTTTGACGGAATCATTGAAAGTACCTGATGGCCATCTTGCTCACCATGGCACCTTCACACTCGGTGTGCTCGCCGCTCACTACCTTGGATCTCACGTTAAAGATCTTCAGCCATAAGCCGAAGTGTGGCGAGATGCGGAGAAAGGCCTCGCACACGACGATGAATGTCAAGATGTCGAGGAAGGAATTGGGGGATAGATCATGAAAATCAATCCCGTAGTAATACATGATGCCGCGAACGAATGGGTGGAGGGGAAACCCTAGCCCGCGGACAAAGTGAGGGAGGAATATGACCCTCTCCTGGGGTTCTGGGGTTGGGGCGATCTATCCCGCCGTAAAGAGATGATGGCTGATTTTCTTGGCCAGATACCCGGCCTCCTGAAGCTTTTTGATATCCTTCTCCCGGATGGTAGATGCCATCCACTTTCCTCCTGCTCCGGATCCGGACATTTTCGAAGGGCCTTGGTGGGCGGAGGAGACGAATGCTTGGGCACTGGAGCTCGAGCGACAGAGAATGGATAAGCAGAGAAAGAAGAAGGCGTGGGTGAAAAAGGGGAGTCCTTATCTCCTTGTAAAGGCAGCAGGGATCCTACGCCTCCCCACTTGCCCGGTAAACTCGCTTATTCCCCAAGCGCCGCGTTGATAGCACGGTTGGGTTACCAACACTCGTATTGATGAGGATCCCATGATATGGGGACATGATCTCTGCTTTAACAAGACGTGCCAATAAAACCGCCTCACAATATGTGCAGTAGCAGGTTGAGAAAAACGGTTCGCATAATGACCGGGCCGCGGCATGATGCCACACTATGGAAAATTGTCAGCAGTTTAGATTTGTGGAAAATTGTGCTCTCTACGGTGGTAGGTGGAAATTGTTTTGCAGAGCCGGACACGGTCCTTGTGTTCAAGATCTTCTATGGAGTATTCGGAGAAGGAACCCACCTTGCAATGCCGAAGACAATCTGCACGCCGAACTCGTCGTCATTGAAGCCTGGTTCAAGGGCTACTGAGGGAGTCCTGGATTAGGGGTCCTCGGACAGCCAGACTATGTACTTGTCCCGGACTGTTGGACTATGAAGATACAAGATTGAAGACTTCGTCCCGTGTCCGGGTGGGACTCTCCTTTGCGTGGAAGGCAAGCTTGGCAATTCAGATATGTAGATCTCCTTCTCTGTAACCGACTATGTGTAACCCTAGCCCCCTCCGGTGTCTATATAACCGGAGGGTTTAGTCCGTAGGACAAGAACAATCACAATCATAGGCTAGCTTCTAGGGTTTAGCCTCTACGATCTTGTGGTAGATCAACTCTTGTAATACTTATATCATCAAGATCAATCAAGAAGGAAGTAGGATATTACCTCCATCAAGAGGGCCCGAACCTGGGTAAACATTGTGCCCCCCGCCTCCTGTTACCATTAGCCTTAGACGCATAGTTTGGGACCCCCTGCCCGAGATCCGCCGGTTTTGACACCGACAGGGGGATCTTCTCCGTAGAGGTCGTGAACTCCAATGAAGAAGGGGATCAAGTGGAGAGCAAAGCATCTCAAATGATCTACTACTTTGCTAACCCTAAAACGTACGTAGGAGGAGAGTATATATAGTCTAGGGGCGAAAGGGTACATGGGCCTCGGCCCAAGTCACTGCGCGCAGGCAGGGCCGGAAGTTCCGGGTGTTGGAGGTTCCGGGCTAAGGTCCGGCCTAACCATAGAGTTGACACGGTGGGAGTTGGGCTTTCGGGGGCCGGAAGGTTCGGGCAGGCCGGAGGTTCCGGGGGCCGGAAGGTCCGGGCCAGGTTCCGGGCTGGTTCTGGGCTAACGAGAGAGTTGGCGCACCCGAGCTTGTCTGGGTCGTCAGAAGTCGGAAGTTCCAGATTGGCCGGAGGCTCCGGCAGCCGGAAGTTCTGGGCTGAACAGAGAGTTGGCGCCTGTTCCTTCTTCCTTAGCTCTCGGATTCGTGGCTTGTGCGTTGTACCTGATCACTCATAGTGTTTCTGACTTAGGCAACAGCCATGTCTCACTCGAATGTAAGGGAAGCTCAAGTAGGAGAGATCTCACCTCGGATTGAATAGCACGTGCTCAAGCTCTTGTCATGGGTCCACTTAGAGCTTGGGTAGTCGAGGTAGTATCCATGGGGATGACCGTGGGATGCTCCGCATGAGTGGGGTGGTGTAGTCGTGGTCGAGGTAGCCGTGCAAAGAACACCGTGATCGATGCTGAGTCGGGGTAGCCTGTGTCGAGGAAGTCGCCGTGGAGCTGCAGACGCAAGGAGACACTAAGTTGGTCAAGCGCTTAGTGGTGTCGAAGTAGTGGTGTGCCGGGAAGAAGACATTGTTGATGACACATCACGCCGGGTTTGCCACGCCTGGGGACACATCGTGGATGTAGGCACGCATTGGTGTCGCCAACATCGGGCATGCATAGACAGACAAAGACGAAGTTGATGAAGCGCCACATCAGGCTTGGCAAGCTCGGGGACACATCATGGACGAAGGCACGCATCGGTGTTGCTAGCACCAGGCATGCGTAGGCGAGGGACCTGCATGAGTTGTACGCCATGTCGAGGAGTCAGATGGGGCCAGCAAAGAAAAATGACGGTTGCGGCACCAAGGGGCATGGGGCCGATGTCGCTAACGGTGGTCGGAGTAGACGAAGTGGCGGGGAAGATCACGATGACGCTGGCAACGAGATGGTGCTGGACGAAGACGAATGGGTGGACTAGCGCCGCGGCTTGAGTGAGCGAGCTACAACGGCGCCGAAGAAGAGCGGTGGCCACAGCGGCGCTGAAGAAGAGCGGTGGCCACAGCGGCGGGTTTGTTAGGAGTGCCACGACGATGCTCGAAGTAGGTGAGGAGAACCCAATAGTTTGACGAAGACTGACGTGAACAGTGGCGCTCCCGCGCCAAGGTAGGCAGCGCAATGCATACCACATAAAGTTGATGCATAGGGATGGCGAAGTGGACCGCGGGCCATGGCACTACGACCCGAAGGGGCGATGCAGTGGCAGCTGGTGGGTCGGGGCGACGGCGGTGACCATGGGCCGTGATGCTACGACTCGAAGGGGCAGCGCAGCGGCAGAGCACGGGTCGGTGCAACCACGAGGACAGCCTTGGGCAACAGCCTCGATCATGTGCCATGCTTGCTATGGCCCGACAGGGCGACGCAGCGGCGGCGCGAGGGTCGGTCCAGCCACGGGGACGACCTGGAGCGGACGGCCTCGGGGTAGCGGTGGACCGCTGGCTACGGCACTACGCTCGAAGGGGCGACACAGTGGTGATGCGGATCTGTGCAGCTGTGGGGGAGAACCACAGGGCGGCGACACTGCGTCCTGACAGGGCGATGTAGCAGCAGCCCATTGCTCGATCGGTGGAGGGGTGCGCTGAACTCGGGGACGATCTTCATGGGACCTGCGGGGAGCGGGTGACCAAGCCGATCGTGAGCGAGGTCGGGGGTGCTGCTCGATGGAGGCGGGTGGCTGCGGAGTCTGAGATGAAGCCGGCGGCGATGGACACGTGTGACAACATGCGGACGAGCGCATCAGCACCGACACCTGGGCAGTTGATACGTCTCCAACGTATCTATAATTTTTGATTGTTCCATGCTATTATATTACCCCTTTTGGATGTTTATGGGCTTTATTTTACACATTTATATCATTTTTGGGACTAACCTATTAACTGGAGGCCCAACCCATATTGTTGTTTTATTGCCTGTTTCAGTATTTCGAGAAAATGAATATTAAATGGAGTCCAAATGGAATGAAACCTTCGGGAGCGTGATTTTTGGAACGAACATGATCCGGGAGACTTGGAGTACAAGCCAGGGAAGCTTCAAGGAGGCCAGGAGATAGGAGAGCACGCCCACCCCCCTGGGCGTGCCCCTTGTCTCGTGGGCCCCTCGTGGCTCCCCCGACCAACTTCTTTCACCTATATATTCCCATATACCCTAAAACCATCGAAGACGAAGATAGATCGGGAGTTCCGCTGCCGCAAGCCTCTGTAGCCACCAAAAACCTCTCGGGAGCCCATTCCGGCACCCTGCCGGAGGGGGCCTCCCTCACCGGTGGCCATCTTCATCATCCTGGCACTCTCCATGACGAGGAGGGAGTAGTTCACCCTCGGGACTGAGGGTATGTACCAATAGCTATGTGTTTGATCTCTCTCTCTCTCTCTCTCTCGTGTTCTCTCTATGGCACGATCTTGATGTATCGCGAGCTTTGCTATTATAGTTGGATCTTATGATGTTGCTCCCCCCTCTACTCTCTTGTGATGAATTGAGTTTTCCTCTTGAAGTTATCTTGTCGGATTGAGTCTTTAAGGATTTGAGAACACTTGATGTATTTCTTGCCGTGTTTATTTGTGGTGACAATGGGATATCACGTGATCCACTTGATGTATGTTTTGGTGATCAACTTGCGGGTTCTGCCCATGAACCTATGCATAGGGGTTGGCAGTGGCACACGTTTTCGTCTTGACTCTCCGGTAGAAACTTTGGGGCACTCTTTGAAGTGCTTTGTGTTGGTTGAATAGATGAATCTACGATTGTGTGATGCATATAGTATAATCATGCCCACGGATACTTGAGGTGACAATGGAGTATCTAGGTGACATTAGGGTTTTGGTTGATTTGTGTCTTAAGGTGTTATTCTAGTATGAACTCTATGATAGATTGAACGGAAAGAATAGCTTCGTGTTATTTTACTACGGACTCTTGAATAGATAGAACAGAAAGGATAACTTTGAGGTGATTTCGTACCCTACCATAATCTCTTCGTTTGTTCTCCGCTATTAGTGGCTTTGGAGTGACTCTTTGTTGCATGTTGAGGGACAGTTATATGATCCAGTTATGTTATTATTGTTGTGAGAACTTGCACTAGTGAAAGTATGAACCCTATGCCTTGTTTCCTACCATTGCAATACCATTTACGCTCACTTTTATCATTAGTTACCTTGCTGTTTTTATATTTTTATATTACAAATACCCATATCTACCATCCATATTGCACTTGTATCACCATCTCTTCGCCAAACTAGTGCACCTATACAATTTACCATTGTATTGGGTGTGTTGGGGACACAAGAGAATCTTTGTTATTTGGTTGCAAGGTTGCTTGAGAGAGACCATCTTCATCCTATGCCCGCTACGGATTGATAAACCTTAGGTCATCCACTTGAGGGAAATTTGCTACTGTCCTACAAACCTGTGCACTTGTAGGCCCAACAACGTCTACAAGAAGAAGGTTGTGTAGTAGACATCAAGCTCTTTTCTAGCGCCGTTGCTGGGGAGGTGAGTGCTTGAAGGTATATCTTTAGATGTTGCAATCGAATCTTTTTGTTTCTTGTTTTATCACTAGTTTAGTTTATAAAAGAAAACTACAAAAAAATGGAGTTAAGTTTGTCTCATACGCTTCATCTTTTTAATATATTTCATGAGTATGATGAAAAGGAAAATTGTGCTCAAGTTCTAGAAGAAGAAATCTATAAAATATTTGATACTAAATCTTTGAATGATGAGCATGATTGCAATGTTGTTAGTATGAACTCTTTGAATATCCATAGTACTAATGATGATTGCACTAGTTATGATGAAAATGTCTCTTATAAGCATATCGATTTTTATGGAGTAGATTGGGTTTGCAAGTACACACCAAATAGGGAAAATAGATATTGCAAGAGGCATAAGTATTTAGAAACTAAAGGGTTGCAAGAAACTCTTGATGTTTGTGCTGAAAAATTCAATATTTTTCGCGCTCCTTGTGAACTTTGCAATGAACTTGGTCATTTAAATCTCCAATGCAAATTGTTTCATGATCGAATCATGTCCAAAAATTGTGATAACTTGATTACCCTTGAGCATCATAAAGAGCTTAGTCTTCTTTTGGGGTATGAAGAAATGAAACGTATAACTGAGGGTATTCCAAAATTTAATCTTGATAGATGTCTTGATTTTGATCTAGAGAAGATTTATTTGTATTGTGCGGTGAATTGCATTGAAAATCCTTATATTGCCAATTACCTAAAGAAAAGAAAGCAAACAGAAGATGAAGAGAATACTAATGAAAGGGAAGAGACTTCCCAATATCCTCCTATTATTTCTTATGATGAATCAGGTAATGAGGAGGAGCTTTCTATTCAACCAATCTCATAAATAAGGAGCTCAAAGAAGAAGGTTGAACCCACACATAATGTGAAGAAGAAAAAGAAAAGAAGGATCAAGAAAGGTAAAAAGGTATCCCTCCCAAATGACGTTGCTCCTACTACTCATTGTGATGATGATTATTGCTATACTATTGGTGCTATCTACATTTTTAATGATGAGAGTGATTATGCTTATGATATGAAAAGGCCCAAGCTTGGGGAAGCTATGTTTGATAAGGATGAAATATTTGAGAATATATTTGATGAAGTTAATGTGTGTCCCAAGCTTGGGGATGCTATGTTTGTCGGCGTTCTGGGAACGGGGGTCCCCAGACTTGCCTGCCTGCAGCCTGCGGCGTGGCTCGAGTGGTGGCCCAGTACGGCCCATCTTCATCAACGCAAGACTCAAGACCCTCGCGAGGGGCCAAGCCTCACGGGGCAGACGACACAAGACTTCCTCAGGAGCGGCCTCGCCAGGCTGGCTCGCGAGGAGGCGGAGAGATCAAGGGAAGGGTACCTCGCGAGATGCTTGTGACGCAAGCCATGACGATCGAGACCAGGCGGGCGCCAGGCGGGCGCCGGCCCGTGCAGTGTCATTGTTTCCTCTTTGGTGCAAAGGGGGAAAGCACAGGCGTGGAGTACCGAGGCATCAGGCAAAGGTTACCATTTTAGTGCAACGAGACCAAGACTAGTAGAGCGGCATGATGGAGGTCACCGTGGAGCCCAAGATGGCGTCATCGCCTGTGCCTTTGGAAGCCGAAGACCAACTTTAGTCAGGATAACTTGTACTAGATGTTCTCCTTCAAAATGGCCGTTGTTGGCTCCCTTCCCGCTCAATATTTGGGAAGAGGACTAGGGCCTCTATAAATATAGATAGCCACCACAGTAGGGAGGGGATCAAATCCTTCTCAAGAAAACCACCACCACAAGAACACCTCTCGCGAGGCTGTTCTCCCCTTGTACTATTCATCATCCGCCCCTGAGGCAATCCACCACACCACACACTAGAGTAGGGTATTACACCACAACGATGACCTGAACCAGTATAAATCTTGTGTCCCTCGTGTTGTTCATCGTTTAGCTAGATTCTCGCGAGGCGATCAGACGTGGATTGGTAGGGGGAAGATCTTTGCGCGCACCCCAGATTTCAAACCTTAAGGGTCTGCCGGAACCCAACATCCGACATTTGGCGCGCCAGGTAGGGGTGCGCCGAAATCTTCCTTCTTCCGTCCTGCATTTCGCCGCTTCACCGCCTCCATGTCCGGCGACCCGACGGCCAACTCCGACCGCTGGGCGGCATGGCCCGCCCATGCCGTGCCGCCTGCCCAAGGTGACCTCAACCCCGTGACACTCTCACGTAATAATGAGTTGGGGCTATACACGCCCCAGAGTCTCTGGAGAGCCGCCCTCGGGCCTCGGGGGCTCCCTCCCACGCCCAGTGGCAGCACTTAGCTCCGCGCTGGTGAGAAGACGTCGAAGACTAGACTAGGTGCCGGACGCGACCTTTTGCTTTTGCTTCCTTTCGTGCGAACAAGATTTCTCATTTCGGATCCAAGTTGAAGTTGAATTTGTGTTTGCGTATGTGGGGAGGGGTGTCTTGTCTTGTTCGTGTGCTTTCTCGTGTTCTGATTTCTGTTCAAGTTGGAATTCACACTAGCTGCCTCCCTCTCACGAGCCCCTCACGAGTAGGGCAAGGCACAGCATGTGCGCCCGCCGTCCCGCGACCGGCGTTCTCTCTTGCCAGGCTCTCGCCGCATGGTCAAACGGGACCCTCATGAGGCCCTCGGATGGACACTGCGAGCCTATTCGAGGCCCGCCAAGACAAAGGTAAAACCACGACAACCTACTCATCACGAAAATCATGACATCATGTAGGCACCCATCCGGCGCCGACCTCGACAACACATAGGCAACAATCTTTTTACATGAGGGGCTTCCCCTCCCAAAATGCTCTCACAACCTTCAGGGCCACTCCCGAGTCTCTTCCTGCGCAGGACAAATAGCAGGGGGAAGCATGGGATCAGTCGGACATGTCGCTCACTGCATCCCCCAGGGCGCCCCAGAGGCATCACTGGCACCGCTGGCCTCCCCATCGTCGTCGTTGGCACCACCTTCACCACCGTTCACCACGTCACCTTCGTCAGCAGCAACGATCACCCCGTCGTCATCAGAAGTGAAGGCCCGGACGAGTGCATCTACATTGTCCTCCACCCACCGTGCTAGGTCGCCTCGGACGGCCTCAGGCACCGGGGCGATGGCGGCGTCGAACTCGAAGAGGGGGTTGATGTTCTGGAGATGACTGAAGATGCGGGAGAATGCTCGTGCGAGCATGCCGCGGCTTCGTTCTCCCACCAACTGGGGAGACCTCTCGAAGCAGTTTTCAAGATGCGTCACCACGTCAGTGAAGAACTGGAGATTGCCGGCGTAGTTGGTCACACGCGGCTCCTCGATGGCTACTTCGCAGATGTTGCCCTAGGCTGCATTGGCCCTTTCCCTGAGTGTTCGGAGCATGGGGCCATGCATGTGCTCCAGCGTCTGCCGACGACGAATCTCATCCTCGTTCCGCCGCGCGACGGCCTCGGCATCGTCGACCCGTCATTGAAGAAGAAGCAGCTCAGTGCGGGAGGAGGCCAGCTCACCCTGCGCCGTGCCTAGGGCGGCTGCAGTGGCCTCAGCTCGCTGCACGGCTTCGGTCAGCCTGGTTCTGAGAGCAGCAGTCCTGCCCACAGCTTCGGCCTTGATTAGCTCCAGCCGCTCTTCATACTCACGCTCAAGACCAGCGCGAGCTTCCGCCACGCGACGGTCGATCTCTTCCTGGATCCAGGCCTCCCACGCACCAACATCGTCCTCCTCCTGGGTGACCTGGCGCTCCCTCATCTCCAACCGCTCAAGATAAAGGTTGCGCTCGGCAGCCTCCAATGTCAGTGTTTCCTCGCGCCTCCAGAGCTCCTCCTCTTCAGCGGGCACCAGTTTCAGCAACGCAAGGGCGGCTCAGCGCAACTCCACCTGCTGCTCCAAAGAATTCCACCAGTCTTGGAGCTCCCACGTGCGCTCCTCCATAGCTTTGTGTCGCCGATCTGCCTCCTAAGCCTCCTCAATGGCCCGGGAGCAGGCCTCCCGAGAGGCCACCAGAGATGCCTCGGCCTTAGCATTGTCGAGATCATGCTGGTGGCGCGCGAGACCAACAGCCGCCTTCACCTTGCGCCGCTCCTTGATCAGCTGCAGGCCTTCAGCATCAAGAAGCGCATCCTTTCCCGCAAGCTCTGCACCAAGCTGGCTCACTGCATCTGTCGCCTTCTGGAGGAACTCTCGGCGGACAGCGCTGCGCTCCGGCGCACGCCTGAGCACGTCGTCAACGTCATCCTCCGCCATCGACACTGGCCGAGGACCTTGGAGTGGTCGCCCCCTCTCGGCAAGGGGCTGGGGGCTGGCGCCCCCACGATCATCGGACTGGCCCTGCAAGGGACCCAGCCAGGTGCTGATCCACCTCCCAACGAGGAACCGAAGATCGACTTCAACCACTCGCCGCCTATGATCAGCGGAGGAGCCCGGGGCAAGCTGGTTGTGCTTAGGGAGAGCTCGCGAAGGAGGAGCGGCGCGCCCGCAGGCTCAAGGCGCACCGCAGGCCGGCCTACCTCTCCAGCAGAACGCACGCCGAGGGTGGCGCGCAAGCTCGGGGCGATCAAGGTCGGCGGTGGAGGTGAAGCCTGAGGAAGCGGCTCCGTGGCTGGCTCTGCGGGCTCGGCAGGAGGGATCCTGAAAGGCCACGGTCAGCAAAGGGAATGACAAACAAGGAACCATAAGAAGGAGGGACTCACTTGTCCACGACGTAGTACTTCCTGTGCTTCAATGGGCGGCACGGGTGATCATCACCACCCGAAGCCTCCTTCCTCTTGCGGAGGGCCTCGAAATCTATGCGGAACTGGCCCAAGCTCTCAACATGTGGGCCGGCGCGCGGCATAGGAGCGGAAGCATCAGGACAACCTACATCAAGGGCGCCGGTCTGAGAAGAGCGATCATGTGCCACCTCTTTGTGGCCTGCCGAGGCCTTGGGGGCTTCGGCCTCGGGGGCCGCAAGTCGCGCCCCCTCATCAGCCACCACCTCGAGAGGGGTGATGTCTACTACACAACCTTCTTCTTGTAGATGTTGTTGGGCCTGCAAGTGGACAGGTTTGTAGGACAGTAGCAAATTTCCCTCAAGTGGATGACCTAAGGTTTATCAATCCGTGGGAGGCGTAGGATGAAGATAGTCTCTCTCAAGCAACCCTGCAACCAAATAGCAGAGAGTCTCTTGTGTCCCCAACACACCCAATACAATGGTAAATTATATAGGTGCACTTGTTCAGCGAAGAGATGGTGATACAAGTGCAATATGGATGGTAGATATAGGTTTTTGTAATATGAAAATATAAAAACAGCAAGGTAACTAATGATAAAAGTGACGTAAATGGTATTGCAATGGTAGGAAACAAGGCATAGGGTTCATACTTTCACTAGTGCAAGTTCTCTCAACAATAATAACATAGATAGATCATATAACAATCCCTCAACATGCAACAAAGAGTCACTCCAAAGCCACTAATAGCGGAGAACAAACGAAGAGATTATGGTAGGGTACGAAACCACCTCAAAGTTATTCTTTCGGATCGATCTATTCAAGAGTCCGTACTAGAATAACACCTTAAGACACAAATCAACCAAAACCCTAATGTCACCTAGATACTCCATTGTCACCTCAAGTATCCATGGGCATGATTATACGATATGCATCACACAATCTCAGATTCATCTATTCAACCAACACAAAGTACTTCAAAGAGTGCCCCAAAGTTTCTACCGGAGAGTCAAGACAAAAACGTGTGCCAACCCCTATGCATAGGTTCATGGGTGGAACCCGCAAGTTGATCACCAAAACATACATCAAGTGGCACGTGATATCCCATTGTCACCACAAATAAACACGGCAAGACATACATCAAGTGTTCTCAAATCCTTAAAGACTCAATCTGATAAGATAACTTCAAAGGGAAAAATCAATCCATTACAAGAGAGTAGAGGGGGAGAAACATCATAAGATCCAACTATAATAGCAAAGCTCGTGATACATCAAGATCGTTCCATAGAGAGAACACGAGAGAGAGAGATTAAACACATAGCTACTAGTACATACCCTCAGCCCCGAGGGTGAACTACTCCCTCCTCGTCATGGATAGCGCCGAGATGATGAAGATGGCCACTGGTGAGGGATTCCCCCTCCGGCAGGGTGCCGGAACGGGCTCCCGAGAGGTTTTTGGTGGCTACAGAGGCTTGCGGCAGCGGAACTCCCGATCTATCTTCTGTTTCGATGGTTTTAGGGTATATGGGAATATATATAGGCGAAAGAAGTCGGTCGGGGAGCCACGAGGGGCCCACGAGAGTGGAG
>NC_041383.1:387508898-387518011 GCF_002162155.2 Triticum dicoccoides | reverse complement strand
CCCCTGGCTTGCACTCCAAGTTTCCCGGGTCACGTTCGTTCCAAAAAATCACACTGCCGAAGATTTCATTCCGTTTGGACTCCGTTTGATATTCCTTTTCTTTGAAATACTGAAATAGGCAATAAAACAGCAATATGGGCTGGGCCTCCGATTAATAGGTTAGTCCCAAAAGTAATATAAAAGTGTATAATAAATCCCATAAACATTCAAAACAGATAATAATATAGCATGAATGCTTCATAAATTATAGATACGTTGGAGACGTATCAAGGGGTTCCATAAGCTCCGGAGGATGACGCCTCGGGAACCCCATGCGACATCAACACCTCAACATCAGGGGCCCCAGCCCCCGCTGATGCTTGCCTCCTTGCAACGACTCCTGAGGCAAGGTCGGCGAGGGCGACTGGGGGAAGAACCGCAGCAACCGGGTTCTCGCGGGGCCCCACGAGGCCAGCCGGGCACATCCCCCATTCGTCAAAGCGGGGCATCTGCCTCACGAACTCGACCCTGTTCAAGCACAGATACAAGAGGGCTCCTCCATGACGGACGCTACCAAGAGAGGGGTCACCAGTCAGAACCTTCAGCACCTTCTTCAGCATCTCAGGCGCAAGATCCCCTTCCTGGAGCCTCATACGGTCTTGACGCCCGGAGAAGGCCCACATCGGGCGGGAGTGGCGCTGGAGAGGAGCGATGCGGCACTGGAGGAACTCCTTCACCACCTGCGGCGCCGTCACCTCGATCTTCCTCAGCCTATCGAAGCGATGCCAGACGAAAGCAAGCTGGGGGCTCGTAAGCTCCTCGTGACCCCAACTAGGATTGGGAATAACAGGCAATGTCGGGTGCGCGAGCAAGGGGCTGGGCACCCCAACGTCCACATATAGCCATCGCTCCCGAAACCCGCTCACGGAGGATGGGAGGCCAAAGTCGATCCTTGAGGCGGCTGTCTCCGGCACGGCCTGGAAGCTCACGCATCCCGAACATTGGGAGGGGTCAGTCAAGAGCAGAGAGAAGAAGTGGCGCAGGAGAGCAATGGAAGGAGGGATCCCCACCATGGCCTCACAGACAAAGGCGAAGACAGCAAGCAGAGTAATAGATTGGGGACCAAGATGCATCATATGAATCTGGTAATGGGAAAGCACCGCATTGAAGAAAGTGGAGAAGGGGGGAACCAGGCCCGCCCACAGGGCGTCGACAAAGAATCGGACCTCCGTGACGATCCTGTCGAAGGAGGCATGGGATGCAGGCCAGACCGTCGTCCTCCCGCACTTGTTGAAGCTGGAGGCGAGCGCAGAGCAGACCTTCTCCAAGGCTTCCAGATTGAGTATGAGCGACTTGTCGACGGTGGGAGCGGCTGCCAGGGGCGCGCTGGACGAAGGCGCAGGTTTCTTCCCCTTCTCCTTTTTCGTTGGTGCCATGGCAATGGAAAGGGGGGAGAACTCAAGATGGATTGGAGGTGGAAGCAGAGGCTCAAGGCGGAAAGGGGAACAAGAAGCGCGCGGGCAGCCAGGGGAGAATAACTGTGTACAAGCCTTGTGGCCGCCTAGCTAGGCGCGTAATGAGGGAGCATGGGGAAGCGGAGGCGCCCACGTCCAATCAACCGCCACGCGGCGCCCAAGGCCGCAGGCTGATGGGGCCCGCGGCGCTCCGCACTTGCCCCTTCGCTTCTCTGCTAAGCTAAGTCCGAGCACGTCTTGGGCCCGGGGGCTACTGTTGGCATTCTGGGAATGGGGGTCCCCAGACTTGCCTACCTGCGGCGTGGCTCGAGTGGTGGCCCAGTACGGCCCATCTTCATCAACGCAAAACTCAAGACCCTCGCGAGGGGCCAAGCCTCGCGGGGAGGATGACACAAGACTTCCTCAGGAGCGGCCTCGCCAGGCAGGCTCGCGAGGAGGCAGAGAGATCAAGGCAAGGGTACCTCGCGAGGTGCTCGTGACGCAAGCCGTGACGATCGAGACCAGGCGGGCGCCGGCCCGCGCAGTGTCCTTGTTTCCTCTTTGGTGCAAAGGGGGCAAGCACAGGCGTGGAGTACCGAGGCATCAGGCAAAGGTTACCATTTCAGTGAAACCAGACCAAGACCAACAGAGCGGCAAGATGGAGGTCACCGTGGAGCCCAAGACGGCGTCATCGCCAGTGCCTTTGGCAGCCGAAGACCAACTTTAGTCAGGATAACCTGTACTAGATGTTCCCCTTCAAAATGGCCGTTGTTGGCTCCCTTCCCGCTCAATATTTGGGAAGAGGACCAGCGCCTCTATAAATATAGATAGCCACCACAGTAGGGAGGGGATCGAATCCTTCTCAAGAAAACCACCACCACAAGAACACCTCTCGCGAGGCTGTTCATCAAATCCTTCTCAAGAAAACCACCACCACAAGAACACCTCTCACGAGGCTGTTCTTCCCTTGTACTGTTCATCATCCGCCCCTGAGGCAATCCACCACAGCACACACTGGAGTAGGGTATTACACCACAACGGTGGCCCGAACCAGTATAAATCTTGTGTCCCTCGTGTTGTCCATCGTTTAGCTAGATTCTTGCGAGGCGATCAGACGTGGATTGGTAGGGGGAAGATTTTTGCGCGCACCCCAGAGTTTGAACCTTAAGGGTCTGCCGGAACCCAACATCTGATAATGTTTAATGAAGATGATATTTTTAGCATCCCAAGTTTTGATATGCAAAGTTGTTATAATGATAGCATGCGTCTTACCTATGATGATTATATTAATGAAAGTGGGTTTGGAAGAGTGTCAACTTTAGGAAGTAGTGATCCCACTATTTTGGAGGATGTTGAATCTTATTGTGATGAATATGAAAGTGGATTTGGAAGAGTGTCAACTTTATTTAGTGATGATTCCACTATCTTGGAAGAGGTTTCAATCGATTATGATGAGAATGAAGTTGCTACTTATGATGATTATTGTGATGAAACTTATGCTATAAAAAGTAGTGATGATTATATTTATAAAACTTGTCATGATTATGATTACCCTTTTTCTGAACATTACTCTTTTAATGTGGAAACAATTTTTAGTGTTCAAGTCTCTTATGATACTCCCATTATTCCGAATGAGAAGAATTTTGCTTATGTGGAGAGTAGTAAATTTTCTATGCAAGTAGATCATGAAAATAATGCTTTAGGTGCTGGTTATATTGTTGAATTCATTCATGATGCTACTGAAAATTATTATGAGGGAGGAACATATGCTTGTAGGAATTGCAATAATGTCAAGTTTCCTCTCTATGTGCTTCAAATCTTGAAGCTATGCTTGTTTTACCTTCCTATGGTAGTTGATTATTGTTCCCATAAGTTGTTTGCTCACAAAATACCTATGCATAGAAAGTATGTTAGACTTAAGTGTGGTTGTCACATGGTTTATGATGCTCTTTTTGTGCTTCAATTCTTGTCTTTCATGTGAGCATCATTGAAATCTCAATGCCTAGCTAAAAAGGCTTTAAAGAAAAGCGCTTGTTGGGAGACAACCCAATATTTTTCCTTGCTGTTATTTAATAAATTTTGCATCTACCTTCTGTTTAGATGTGTTTTTATGTTTTAATTAGTGTTTGTACCAAGTAGAACCTATAGGATAACCTATGGTGATAGTTAATTTGATTCTGCTGAAAAATAGAAACTTTGCGCGCACGAAATTAGTTTTGTTAAATCACAGAAACGTGCTTTTGCATTGATTCTTTTTGCTGTAGATCAATAGACAAATTTTCCAGGACTTCCTGTTTTGGTAGGATTTGTAGAGTTCCAGAAGTTCGCGTTAGTTACAGATTTCTACAGACTGTTCTGTTTTTGACAGAATCTGTTTTTCGTGTGTTGTTTGCTTATTTTGATGCATTTATGGCTAGTATTAAGTGGTATGAACCATAGAGAACTTGGAATACAGAAGGTTTAACACCAATATAAATAAAGAATGAGTTCATTACAGTACCTTATGTGGTGGTTTTGTTTTCTTTCACTAATGAAGCTTATAAGATTTCCTGTTGAGTTTTGTGTTGTGAAGTTTTCAAGTTTTGGGTAAAGATTTGATGGACTATGGAATAAGGAGTGGCAAAAGCCTAAAGCTTGGGGATGCCCATGGCACCCCAAGATATTCAAGAGTAGCCAAAAGCCTAAGCTTGGGGATGCCCCGGGAAGGCATCCCCTCTTTCGTCTTCGTTCATTGGTAACTTTACTTGGAGCTATATTTTTATTCGCCACATGAAATGTGTTTTGCTTGGAGCGTCTTGTATGATATTAGTATTTGCTTTTTAGTTTTCCACAATCATCCTTGCTGTACACACCTTTTTGGAGAAGCCTACTTTATTAGAATTTATTAGAATACTCTATGTGCTTCACTTATATCTTTTGAGCTAGATAGTTTTTGCTCTAGTGCTTCACTTATATCTTTTAGAGCACGGCGGTGGCTTAATTTTGTAGAAATTTCTATTCTCTCATGCTTCACTTATATTATTTTGAGAGTCTCTTAGAACAACATGGTATTTTCTATGGTTATAAAATTGGGCCTAGAATGGTAGGCATCCAAGTTGGGTATAATAAAAAACTATCATAGGAAGTGAATTGGATGCTATGATCAATTTGATACTTGATAATTGTTTTGAGATATGGAGGTAGTGGTATTAAAGTCATGCTAGTTGGGTGATTATGAATTTAAAGAATGCTTGTGTTGGAGTTAGCAAGTCCCATAGCATGCACGTATAGTTAAAGTTGTGTAACAAATTTGAAACATGAAGTGTCCTTGGATTGTGCATCCTTATGAGTGGCGGTCGGGGACGAGCGATGTCTTTTCCTACCAATCTATCCCTCTAGGAGCATGCGCGTAGTGCTTGGTTTTCGATGACTTCTAAATTTTTGCAATAAGTATATGAGTTCTTTTGACTAATGTTGAGTCCATGGATTACGCACTTTTACCTTTCCATCATTGCTAGCCTCTTCGGTACCGTGCATTGCCCTTTCTCACCTGGAGAGTTGGTGCAAACTTCACCAGTGCATCCAAACCCCGTGATATGATACGCTCTATCACACATAAACCTCCTTATATCTTCCTCAAAACAGCCACCATACCTACCTATTATGGCATTTCCATAGCCATTCCGAGATATATTGCCATGCAACTTTCCACCGTTCCGTTTATCATCATGACACGCATTACTTTTGTCATATTGCCATTGCATGATCATGTAGTTGACATCATATTTGTGGCAAAGCCACCATGCATAATTTTTCATACATGTCACTCTTGATTCATTGCACCATCCCGGTACACCGCTGGAGGCATTCATATAGAGTCATATCTTGTTCTAGTTTCGAGTTGTAATTCATGTGTTCTAAATCAATAAAAGTGTGATGATCATCATTATTAGAGCATTGTCCCCAAAAAGAAAAAAATGAAAAAAAGAAAGGCCAAACGAAAAAAGGCCAAAAAAAAGAAAGGCCGAATAAAAAAAAGAAGAAAATAAATAAATAGGGGGCAATGTTACTATCTCTTTTTCCACACTTGTGCTTCAAAGTAGCACCATGTCCTTCATATAGCGAGTCTCATATATTGTGCTTCAAAGTAGCACCATGTTTTTCATATAGAGTCTCATATGTTGTCAATTCCATATACTAGTGGGAAGTTTTCATTATAGAACTTAGTTTGTATATTCCTACGATGGGCTTCCTCAAATGCCATAGGTCTTCGTGAGCAAGCAAGTTGGATGCACACACACTTAGTTTCTTTTGTTGAGCTTTCATTCATTTATAGCTCTAGTGCATCCGTTGCATGGAAATCCCTACTCCTCATGTTGCCATCAATTGATGGGCATCTCCATAGCCCGTTGATTATCCTCGTCAATGTGAGACATTCTCCTTTTTTTGTCTTCTCCACACAATCCCCATCATCATATTCTATTCCACCCATAGTGCTATATCCATGGCTCACGCTCATGTATTGCGTGAAAGTTGAAAAAGTTTGAGATTATTTAAGTACGAAACAATTGCTTGGCTTGTCATCAGGGGTGTAGAATTTGGGAACATTTTTGTGTGACGAAAATGAAGCATAGCCTAACTATATGATTTTGTAGGGATGAACTTTCTTTAGCCATGTTATTTTGATAAGACATGATTGCTTTTATTAGTATGCTTGAAGTATTACTATTTATTATGTTAATATGAACTTTTATTTTGAATCATTTGGATCTGAACATTCATGCCACAATAAAGAAAATTACATTGAGAATTATGCTAGGTAGCATTCCACATCAAAAATTCTGTTTTTATCATTTACGTACTCGAGGATGAGCAGGAATTAAGCTTGGGGATGCTTGATACGTCTCCAACGTATCTATAATTTTTGATTGTTCCATGCTATTATATTACCCCTTTTGGATGTTTATGGGCTTTATTTTACACATTTATATCATTTTTGGGACTAACCTATTAACCGGAGGCCCAACCCATATTGATGTTTTATTGTCTGTTTCAGTATTTCGAAGAAAAGGAATATCAAACGGAGTCCAAACGGAATGAAACCTTCGGGAGCGTGATTTTTGGAATGAACATGATCCGGTAGACTTGGAGTACAAGCCAGGGAAGCTTCGAGGAGGCCAGAAGATAGGAGGGCACGCCCACCCCCCTGGGCGTGCCCCGTGTCTCGTGGGCCCCTCGTGGCTCCCCCGACCGACTTCTTTCGCCTATATATTCCCATATACCCTAAAACCATCGAAGACGAAGATAGATCGGGAGTTCCGCCGCCACAAGCCTCTGTAGCAAACCTCTCGGGAGCCCGTTCCGGCACCCTGCCGGAGGGGGGATCCCTCACCGGTGGCCATCTTCATCATCCCGACGCTCTCCATGATGAGGAGGGAGTAGTTCACCCTTGGGGCTGAGGGTATGTACCAGTAGCTATGTGTTTGATCTCTCTCTCTCTCTCCTGTGTTCTCTCTATGGCACGATCTTGATGTATCGCGAGCTTTGCTATTATAGTTGGATCTTATCATGTTTCTCCCCCTCTACTCTCTTGTGATGAATTGAGTTTTCCTCTTGAAGTTATCTTGTCGGATTGAGTCTTTAAGGATTTGAGAACACTTGATGTATGTCTTGTTGTGTTTATCTGTGGTGACAATGGGATATCACGTGATCCACTTGATGTATGTTTTTGTGATCAACTTGTGGGTTCTGCCCATGAACCTATGCATAGGGGTTGGCACACGTTTTCATCTTGACTCTCCGGTAGAAACTTCGGGGCACTCTTTGAAGTACTTTGTGTTGGTTGAATAGATGAATCTGAGATTGTGTGATGCATATTGTATAATCATGCCCACGGATACTTGAGGTGACAATGGAGTATCTAGGTGACATTAGGGTTTTGGTTGATTTGTGTCTTAAGGGGTTATTCTAGTATGAACTCTATGATAGATTGAACGGAAAGAATAGCTTCGTGTTATTTTACTACGGACTCTTGAATAGATAGAACAGAAAGGATAACTTTGAGGTGGTTTCGTACCCTACCATAATCTCTTCGTTTGTTCTCCGCTATTAGTGGCTTTGGAGTGACTCTTTGTTGCATGTTGAGGGATAGTTATATGATCCAGTTATGTTATTATGGTTGAGAGAACTTGCACTAGTGAAAGTATGAACCCTATCCTTGTTTCCTACCATTGTAATACAGTTTACGCTCACTTTTATCATTAGTTACGTTGCTGTTTTTATATTTTGAGATTACAAATACCCATATCTACCATCTATATTGCACTTGTATCACCATCTCTTCGCCGAACTAGTGCACCTATACAATTTACCATTGTATTGGGTGTGTTGGGGACACAAGAGACTCTTTGTTATTTGGTTGCAGGGTTGCTTGAGAGAGACCATCTTCATCCTACGCCTCCTATGGATTGATAAACCTTTGGTCATCCACTTGAGGGAAATTTGCTACTGTCCTACAAACCTATGCACTTCCAGGCCCAACAACGTCTACAAGAAGAAGGTTGTGTAGTAGACATCAGCAGTCAAAGCAACATCAGCACCCGAGCAGCAAGGCCCGAGTGACCAATATAGTAGTGGAGCCCGAGCTCGATGCAGCCGACGAGCCTGACGCAGCTGGGGATGAGGC
Organism: Triticum dicoccoides; assembly: GCF_002162155.2. NCBI lineage: Eukaryota > Viridiplantae > Streptophyta > Magnoliopsida > Poales > Poaceae > Triticum > Triticum dicoccoides. The sequence goes on along the minus strand of NC_041383.1, from coordinate 387,509,914 downwards.
CAGCAAGGCAGATCGCAGGGCCTCCATGCACATGCGGCGGAGGCAGGTGGAAATGGAGAGATCCCGGTCAAAGCAAGGCGGCGACGGATGGCGCAGAGTAACAGGCAGGTCGACGCACGGATGACGGTAGGCCATGATGGGATGGCTCAGGATGCATGGCTCTGGGTAGGAGGAGAGGCCAGTCGGTTGCACCGATGTCGGAGTAGGGGTGTGCGAGGGTTGGCGGCGGCGTGCGACGCAAACCGATCTTAGATTGGAAAACCAAAAAGAAAATATCAATCAATATGATAGGCTTGAGAGAGAGAAACCCGGAGCAAGGGCTCGAAAAAAGACTCTCTAGGGCAGTGGGTCAACACGACCGGCGGATGAACCCTAGGTACGGGCAGCGCGGCCCCTTGCGACCGTCATGGCGGCCGGCCGCCCCAAGGGCGACACGCATGGCGGAAGTGGTGGGTGGCAGCTAGGGTTATAATGGGTTAGGCTGATACCATGTTATAAGTGATAGAGAGGGATTGACGGAATATGATGGATGTATTATTGAGCCTCGAGAGCGAGTATAAATTGAGTACAAGACTTGGAGGGCAAGAAGCCTCTCCTGGAGATAAGATAGGAGATGGATTACAAATCCTAGACTACCAAATACATGTAACCCAAATATATCTCTAACAACTACAACTCAAACAAATAGTTCATCTTCCAATACAACAAATAGTTCAACAATGCAACATCACACATACAACATAACTAGTTTTCCGACAACCGATAATCGAACCATTGTGCTTCGCCTTTTTATTAACATGCATAACTAGGATCATTGCGAGGTCCTCCTCCTCTTGAATATCAAATTCTTCGTCGGAAGAACCTTATGAAGAACTCATGTACAATATTGAATTTAAACTAGTCTATAAAACTACAAACAACATGCACCAAATTCATCTACAAAATATAAAGTTGAGTCAATACATACCTTGCAAGCGTTTTCTTAAACACCTTGTGGGCGCCGAGCGGCAGTGGCC
>NC_041383.1:387505657-387508725 GCF_002162155.2 Triticum dicoccoides | reverse complement strand
GGTGGTGCACGGGGATAGGCGGGGGAAGCACCGACGTGTCGTCGGAGCAAATGGGGAAGGTGCGGGCGGCGGTGTCGGTGTCAAAACCGGCGGATCTCGGGTAGGGGGTCCCGAACTGTGCATCTAAGGATAATGGTAACAGGAGGCGGGGGACACGATGTTTACCCAGGTTCGGGCCCTCTCTATGGAGGTAATACCCTACTTCCTGCTTGATTGATCTTGATGATTATGAGTATTACAAGAGTTGATCTACCTCGAGATCGTAATGGATAAAACCCTAGAAGTCTAGCCTATGTGACTATGATTGTCATTGCGTCTACGAACTGAACCATCCGGTTTATATAGACACCGGAGGGGACTAGGGTTGTACAAAGTCGGTTACAGAGAAAAGGAATCTTCATGCCAAGCTTGCCTTCCACGCCAAGGAGAGTCCCATACGGACACGGGTGAGAGTCTTCGGTCTTGTATCTTCATAGCCCAACAGTTCGACCCATATAAATAGTCCGGACACCCGAGGACCCCTTAATCTAGGACTCCCTCAGTAGCCCCTGAACTAGGCTTCAATGACGAGGTGTCTGGCGCAGATTGTCTTCGGCATTGCAAGGCGGGTTCCTTCTCCGAATACTCCAAAATAATCTTTGAACAAAAACTGTGTCCGGATCTGCAAAACAAATCCCACACACAACCGTAGAGAGTATAATATTTCACGAGTTCAATCCGCTAACAACCTTTTGTAACGTGACATCACGTCGACGCCCCGGTCATTATTCGAACCGTTTTTAGCCTGCCGTCTCATATTTCAAGATGCGTATTCATTGCCACGTCTTGTCAAAGTAGAGATCGTGTCCCCTTATTGTGGGTTTCTCATCAATACGGGCATGGGTAACCCAATCGTGCCACCTGCATGGCCCTTGGGGAACAGGCAAGTTTTAAGGCGAGTGGGGAGGCACTTGATATTCACTGCCTTTATAAAGATATAAGGATACACCTTTTTTCACCCACGCCTTCTTCTTCTCTTCCCATCCATTCTCGAGCTCCAGCACCCAAGATCTCGTCTTTTCAGCCCAAAAAGCACTCCCACCATGTCCGGATCCAGAGCGCAGGGCAAGTGTATGGCCTCCTCCATCAAGGAGAAGGACATTACGAAGCTCCGGGAGGCCGGGTAGTTGGCCAAGGAAATCGCCCATCGGCTTCCGGCCAAGGGACAGATCGTCCCCACCCCGGAGCCCCATGAGAGGGTGGTGTTCATCTCCCACTTCGTCCGTGAGCTGGGATTCCCTCTCCACCAATTCGTTCGCGGACTCATGTTCTACTACGGGCTGGATTTCCACAATCTGCCCCCCAACTCCATCCTCAATATCTCGACATTTATTGTTGTGTGCGTGGCCTTCCTCCGCATCCCACCTCACTTCTGATTATGGCTAAAGACCTTCAATGTGAAGCCGAAGGTGGTGAGTGGTCAACATGCGGAGTGCGGAGGCGCCATGGTGAGCAAGATGCCCAATATCACATGGCCCGAAGGCTCCTTCGTGGAGACTGTCAAAGGGTGGCAGTCGAAGTGGTTCTACGTCATAGAGCCGCGCATCACCAGCTGGGCCGCGGCTCCCGCATTCTGGTCCAGAGCCCCGATGTGGCTCACCTCCTGGACAGAGAAAGGCATGGACCGGTATTCTCCAGACAAGCTGACAGCGCTTCAGACACGCATTCAGAACATGATAAACAAGAAAATCAAGCTTTTCAATGTGATCTAGGTGATGCTTATTCACCGGGTCCTTCCGTGCCAACGCTGGACTTGCCATCTATGGGAGTTTGATCCGGCCAAGCACCAGACCCTGCTGGAGCTCTTCGGCACTACGCACGAAGACATCTGGAAGGTGCTCTTCAAGGCCAACGAGACGCGGCCGGCTATGACCGAGGACCGCAGGCACGACTTGGTCCATCCCTCTAGTTCGGTATGTTTTTTCATGTTTTCAAGGTATGTAGTTTACTTGCATACTCGAGGAAGATGCCTAAGCCTCCCTACTAATTCTCTCAGGCCTGGACAAAGAAGGTGGAGCGGATTCAATGTCCGGCTCCGCTGCCTGAGGACCTAGAAATCCCGCTTCTAATGAAGATGTTGGTTCCGGCGCCCTATCAAGCGCTGGAGAATAAGGCCAAGGGGACCAGAGGTGGTCTCCGTCGCAAGGGCACTCCGGACGTGACGTCCGAAGACTCCAAGACTCACTCCTCCGCTGCTGAGGACGACGAGGAAGAGGAGGAGGAAGAATAAAGCCATTCCCCCTTTGAGGGGAGAAGAAAGAAAAGGACGACCTCCACGCGTCTGGAGGGCGAGGCGTCCAAGAAGGGGAAAGCTTCCCTTTCGGATAGCTCCACGGCAGCCACCGACATCAGCTCGGAGTGGTAGCCCAGTGTAACACCCCGGATGTAACTTTCCATCTTTGTATCTCCAACTCTTGCCATTTTCGGCTATGTGATATGATATTCCCTCCGTGGTTGGGTTTTGTCTTTTTTTGCATTTTATTCATGTTATGCATATCATATCATGTCATCATGTGCATCTTATTTGCATACGTGTTTGTCTCATGCATCCGAGCATTTTCCCCATTGTCCGTTTCGCAATCCGACACTCCCACATGCACCGGCGCACCCCTCTTGTCTCTTTTCATGTGCGGGTGTTAAACATTCTCGGAATGGACCGAGCCTTGCCAAGTGGCGCTGGTATAGCACCGGTAGACCGCCTGTCAAGTTTCGGGTCATTTGGAGCTCGTTTGGTACTCCAACGGTTATTCGCATAACCGCAAAGGCCTCTTTTGAGTTGCAGCCCAACACCCCCCCAAAACAGCCCAATAACCCATCTAAGTCACTTCCATGCTCTCCGTCGTCGGATCACGATCGTGTGGGCGAAAACTACACCTCATTTGGACACTCCTAGCTCCCTCTACCTACAAATATGCATCTCCCCCTCCAAATCCGGGTAAAACCCTAGCCCCGCTCCTCTCCCCGCCGCCGGACACGTCCGGTCGCCGCGCCGCCGCGGTCCGCCGCCGCCCGGCGCCGTCCAGCCACCC
>NC_041383.1:387332968-387505396 GCF_002162155.2 Triticum dicoccoides | reverse complement strand
AGCGCGTCGTCCGCGCCGCCCGGCCGCGCCGCCCGCGCCGCCGCCCGGCCCCGAGCTCCTCCTCCAGCCGCCTCCCCGAGCTCCTCTCCGTCCTCTCCGGCGAGACTCCGGCGACGCCTCGATCCGTGCCGAGCCGGATCCAGATCTGCCTCTGGTTGACTTTCTTCCCCGAAAATCTACCAAGTCTTTTCCGTCAGTAAATTTTGTTGCATGTTCATCGCACCACAACTTTGCACCCGTGGCTCCTTTTTGGGCGTGTAGCATACCGAATTCTTCGTCTCGAAGGGTACATCATTTAATCTCATTGCATCATTTTCATTTGAGCTCATATTGATGCCCGAAATGCTGTTGGAAGAGTGCTTCATAATGTTAGTTTCAGATTCTTATCAGAACATGCACTTTTGTCATTTTTGCCATGATTGATGTGTGCATCTTATGTACTTGAGCCCTACATTTGAGTTGAACTATGCCATGCCATCTTTATAGAGGTGCTTACCATGTATTTTTGTGATCAATGTGGTGACTAGCACAAGCATGCAAACTAGGCTTCGTGATATTGCTGATTCTAGTCCCTGTTTTGCTGATATTTTGATGTCACGTAAACATGATGCTATAGAGAGATCCATACATATTTTGAGATACTTCAGTAAGGGTGTTTTGAACATATGGTTATGCTATATCCATCCATGCCCCTGGTTGCAATTACGGAGTAGCCTAGCATGTCATTTTCGTGCTCTACTTTTGCTTCAAAATGTTTCCTGGCAGATTGTTTACATGTTATTCAATTTTGCCAAGGTTGTTGTAGTTCATCCGTGTATGCTATGATGTTAATCTTGCCATGTATAGCTTCTATGTCATGTCTTCTTGATGGATATATGCTTAGTTTATCATGAAATACTTTGTAGTGAGTGCATCGAGCTCGCGAAGGTGCCTTCGTAATTCTGTCAATGCCATGCTCTGTTTGCTGAATCTGTTAACGAAACTTGCTATGTTTACATGGGTGCCATCATATTTTCTGATCCTTTTTGGCTTATGGTCAGTAAGGGACTTTTGATCTATGCTTTGAGTAGATTCATGCCATGCCTAGTTTTGCTATTATAGGTTCCTGTAGCATGCGGATAACTTGCTCTGAACGTTGCTTCGTGATGCTGTTTATGCCATGTCCAACCTGATATTTTTTGCACTTTCACCATGCTTGTTTGAACCTGTTATGATGTGATTTAGCCGTAGCTCAGTGTTCCTATTTTGTTAAGCATCTCCTGTAGATCACTTCCATATGCTTTGTTTTTATGTTAGGGTGCTGTAGCATAGTTTCTTGTTGCATGCTAAGTAGCATCGTGTTGTTAATCGCAGCTTTGTGCCATTCTTGTTTTGCTTGCCATTTGCAAACCGTGCATCCGTTCCCGGTGATCTTCATACCGATTTCAACCGAAATCATCTCATCTTTCCAGCGGCATACTTGGTTTGCCAAGTTGATGCCTTGTTCATCCTTTTTCCTCCCGGAGCACGCATACGCATTGCATATCATAGCTCGCATATCATGACATGTATTGCATCATGTTGCTTGTGCTTTGCACCGTGATTTATTGTGTTCCATTGCTTGTGTTCTTGCTTTGGGTAGAGCCAGGAGATGAGTATGTGCACGAGGAACCTGTTGAGTATGCTAACGAGGATCAAGCCTTCGACAACTCTGAGAACCTTGCAGGCAAGATGAGCATACCTTCGATATCACTTCTATCTTTGCTTGCTAGTACTCGCTCTATCGCTATGTTAGCTCTACCTGCCACTGTTTATCATGCCTCCCTATTGCCATGTCAAACCTCTAACCATCCTTTCCTAGCAAACCGTTGTTTGGCTATGTCACCGCTTTTGCTCAGCCCCTCTTATAGCGTTGCTAGTTGTAGGTGAAGATGAAGTTTGTTCCTGGTCGGAACATGGATATTTTGGGATATCACAATATCTCTTGTTTAATTAATGCACCTTATAGACTTGGTAAAGGGTGGAAGGCTCGGCCTTATGCCTGGTGACTTGTTCCACTCTTGCCGCCTTAGTTTCCGTCATACCGGTGTTATGTTCCTTGATTTTGCGTTCCTTACATGGTTGTGTGATTTATGGGACCCCCTTGACAGTTTGCTTTGAATAAAACTCCTCCAGCAAGGCCCAACCTTGGTTTTACCATTTTCCACCTAAGCCTTTTTCCCTTGGGTTTTCGCGAGCCCGAGGGTCATCTTTATTTTAACCCCCCCGGGCCAGTGCTCCTTCGAGTGTTGGTCCGAAATGGGCAGACTGCAGGGCCACCATGGGGCAACTCGAGGGCTGGTTTTACTCGTAGGCTGACCTATCCGGTGTGCCCTGAGAACGAGATACGTGCGACTCCTATCGGGATTTGTCGGCACATCGGGCGGCTTTGCTGGTCTTGTTTTACCATTGTCGAAATGTCTTGCGAACCAGGATTCCAAGGCTGATCGAGTCTTCCCGGGAGAAGGTATATCCTTCGTTGACCATGAGAGCTTGTGATGGGCTAAGTTGGGACACCCCTGCAGGGTATATTATCTTTCGAAAGCCGTGCCCGCGGTTATGAGGCAGATGGGAATTTGTTAATGTCCGGTTGTAGATAACTTGACACTTGACTTCATTAAAATGCATCAACCGCGTGTGTAGCCATGATGGTCTCTTCTCGGCGGAGTCCGGGAAGTGAACACGGTTTGAGTTATGCTTGACGTAAGTAGTTTCAGGATCACTTCTTGATCACTTCTAGCTTCTCGACCGATGCGTTGCTTCTCTTCTCGCTCTCACTTGCGTATGTTAGCCACCATATATGCTTAGTGCTTGCTGTAGCTCCACCATATTACCCCTTTTCCTACCTATGAGCTTAAATAGTCTTGATTTCGCGGGTGTGAGATTGCTGAGTCCCCGTGGCTCACAGATTCTACCAAAACAGATGTAGGTGCCGAGGATACCAGTGCAGTTGGTGCAACCGAGCTCAAGTGGGAGTTTGGCGAGGACCTTGGCCGTTACTATGTATCGTTTCCAGATGATCAGTAGAGGTGCCCAGTCGGGACGATCGGGGATCTAGCATTTGGGGTTGTCTTCATTTCTTTTGAATTTGACCGTAGTCGGTCTATGAGTGTATTTTGAATGATGTATGATCTTAATTTATGTATTGTGTGAAGTGGCGATTGTAAGCCAACTCTCTTTATCCCTTTCTTGTTCATTACATGGGATTGTGTGAAGATGACCCTTCTTGCGACAACACCACTATGCGGTTATGCCTCTAAGTCGTGCTTCGACACGTGGGAGATATAGCCGCATCATGGGTGTTACAGGTTGGTAATCAGAGCCATCTCCGACTTAGGAGCCCCCTGCTTGATTGTTTGCTGGCGATGTTGAGTCTAGAACAAAAATGTTTTGAGTCTTAGGATTATATATATCGGAGAGTAGGATTCTTTTTACTCCTCAGTCCCTTCGTCGCTCTGGTGAGGTCTCGTGACGTAGATGTTTTGACTTTCCTCTTCTCAAATTTCACTAAATTTTTTTTAGGATCACGCGGGTATCTTGGAATCGTTCCGATGGTTTTGTGATGAGAACATTGTTCTTGGTGCCTCCTGTCTATTATGTGGCATTGACCCGGGGAGTTGAGCTCCGAGGTGTTGTCGTCACAATTTTATCGTTGCAGTTCTGGAATACCTGAGTTTTACACGCATCGAAAATCTCTTTTATGTAGTTGTTGGTGAGATAACCTCGACGCCACCCAGTACTGGGGTGGGAGTTCGGGAGTATTGCCATAACTCGTATAACGGATGCTTTTCGAAGGTTGAGGTACACGATTTCCGAAGGTTTCTTGGTTATGTGTTGACGGATGGATACAGCTGGATGTAGGGAATGTTAGTTTGGGTGAGATATATTGCTTCCCTTGTATCCCCAACACCTGATTGCATAACCAGAAAGTTTCGGGAGTTTATAGGTGGGATTCAAGTAGCTCTAGCATTTCTTCCCGCAGATATTTGGTTTGTGATTGGGTAATCCTTACCACTTATTTGTTCCAGTTGTACCTTGTTTAATTCATTCATCAATCTCTTATCAAGTGGCTTCTCACCTTAATGGATGTGTGATGTTAGCTTTGGGAATTCATTCGTTCATCCTTGTTCGAATGTTTATTGGGAAGACTATATGTTGCAATTTCTATCCATTGATTCAACTTGTCTATCTGTCTATCAAGATGCTAACGGATGTCACCCTCTTCAGGATGGCTCCGCCAACGCGTCAGAATCCGGAACGCAATGATGGGAGTCAGGCGAACCCTCCACCTCTACCTCCGCCTCCGGAGGCATGGCAAGCTCTGATGGCAGCCACAAACGCCAATGCCCAGATGATGATTCAGCTCATGCAAGAGCACAACCAAGGCCAAGGCAACCAAGGCAATCAAGGTCAAGGGCAGTTCGATCATCAGCCTCAATTTCCTACCCTCAACCAATTCCTTGCAAATCAGCCGAAGTCTTTCAGCTATTGTGCCGAGGCCACAGACGCCAATGATTGGCTCGTGGATATCAACAAGCATTTTGAATGCAACAATGTCAGGCCTGAGGACTACGTCAAGTTCGCTTCTTTTCAACTCAAGGATCAAGCAGCTGATTGGTTCCAGCAATACAAGGATTCCAGAGGAGGTCGAGTGATTACTTGGACTGACTTCTGTCAGGACTTTAAAGCTCACCATATTCCTACAGTGTTGTTGAGAGCAAGCGTTAGGAGTTCCGCAATCTCAAGCAAGGCAACATGTTAGTGTATGAATACAACAAGCAGTTTCAGAAACTTGCTCGCTTCGCTAAGCAAGATGTTCCTGATGAGAAGAGTATGATCTATCAATTCAGAGGTGGCCTTAGAGAGGATCTCCAGTTAGCTCTCGTTCTTGTTGAGCCTACTTAGTTTGATCAATTCTACAATATGGCACTCAAGCAAGAAGGTGCTCAGCTCAAGTGTGAGGCTTCGAAGAAGAGAATCAGGGATGCAGTGCAGTCTTCTTCTTCCTCACAAGTGGCAGCTAAGCAGCAGAAGTTCTACCTTCCCCCTCCTCTGTTTCGTCAGCCTTACCAGCAGAAGAACTCAGGTGGTCGTGGATCTTCCCACCCACCCAACCCAGGCTATCAGAACAAGTCTCGGTCTCAAGCTCCAAGGTCAAATGCTCCTTATCATCGTCCGCTCTTAGAAGTGACTTGCAACAAGTGCCAGCAAAAAGGTCACTATGCGAACAAATGCTTCAATCAAAGGCGCCTTCCTCCTCCTCCTCCTGTGAGATCTTCAAGCAATGCAATGGTCAAGCATAATCCGAAGTCTGCAAAGGTGAATATGATGAATGCAGCGCAAGCAGAGGATTCTTCTGATGTGATAATGGGTAATCTCTCAGTTAATGATATTCCTGCAAAAGTCTTATTTGATACTGGTGCATCGCATTGTTTCATGTCAAGATCGTTCTTTGCAAAGAATGATTTTACTTGGTCTTACCTGGATAAACCTTTGGGTGTTGTTTCTCCGGGGAAGTCAATGAGAGCCAACTCGTTAGTTCATGATGTTTCTATCAAGATGGGCGACTATAAATTTCTTTCTAAACCATTTGTTCTTGGCAACTCTGATATTGATCTAATTCTCGGGATGGACTGGCTTTCTAAGCACAAGGCTCAGCTTGATTGTGCTGCCAGGCAAATTCAATTGACACACCCTTCTGAGGATGTTATCATCTATGCCGCTCGTGATGAAACCATTCGGTTGTTTTCTCTCAATGAGAAGGGCGAGTTGGATGCTATTTCTCAAATTCCAGTCGTTTGTGAGTATCAAGATGTCTTTCCAGAAGAGCTTCCAGGTATGCTTCCTCATCGGCCAGTCGAATTCGTTATTGATCTTGAGCCTAGAACTGAACCTGTTTGCAAGCGTCCTTACAAGCTTGGACCCAAGGAGCTGAAGGAACTGAAGAAACAACTCGATGAACAAGAGCGCCTGGGTTTGATCAGACCGAGTTCATCTCCATGGGGTTGTGGAGTTCTTTTTGTCCAGAAGAAGGATGGCACGGACCGACTTTGCGTCGATTCCCGTCCATTGAACAAGAAGACAATCAAGAACAAGTATCCACTTCCCAACATCAATGAGCTATTCGAGCAACTCAAGGTGCTAAAGTATTCTCCAAGCTTGACCTTCGTATGGGTTATCATCAGATTCGCATTCGTGAACAAGATATTCCCAAGACATCATTCAGAACAAGCTATGGTTCTTATGAATATACTGTCATGTCTTTCGGCCTTGTCAATGCTCCTCCAACGTTCTCTCGCATGATGAACTTTATCTTCAACCCCTACACCAATGAATTCGTTTTGGTGTATCTCGATGATATCTTGGTCTTCTCCAAGAATAAGCAGGATCATGCCAAACATTTGCGATTGGTGCTCGACAAGCTCAGAGAGCATCAATTCTATGCGAAGTTTTCCAAATGTGAGTTCTGGCTTGATGAAGTTCTTTACCTTGGTCATATCATCTCTGCCAAGGCCATTGCTGTTAATCCCGCGAAGGTGTCTGCAGTTGTGAATTGGGAACCTCCTTAGAATGTCAAGCAGCTCTGCAGTTTTCTTGGTCTTGCAAGCTATTGCCGAAGATTCGTTGAGAACTTCTCTAAGATTGCAAAGCCTCTTTCCAACCTCCTCCAGAAGCATGTCAAGTATGTCTGGACGCCTGAGTGTGACGTAGCTTTCAACACCCTCAAAGAGGAGCTAGTCACAGCTCCTGTCTTGACTCCTCCTGATGAATCCAAGCCATTCAAAGTGTTTTGTGATGCTTCTCTTCAAGGTCTCGGTGCTGTGTTGATGCAAGAGAAAAACGTTGTGGCCTATACCTCTCCTCAGTTGAAGCCCAATGAAAAGAACTACCCCACTCACGATCTTGAGTTGGCGGCAGTTGTCCATGCATTGATAACATGGAGACATCTCTTATTGGGAAGGCAAGTGGACATTTTCACCGATCACAAGAGTCTCAAGTATATCTTCACTCAACCCAACCTCAACCTCAGACAAACTCGATGGGTCAAAATGATTCAAGAGTACAATCCGAGTATTGAATATACTCCTGGCAAGGCGAATGTGATTGCAGATGCTCTGAGCAGAAAGGCTTATTGCAACAGTCTAATCCTCAAGCCATTTCAACCGGATCTTTGTGAAGCTTTCCGCAAGCTGAATCTTCAAGTTGTTCCTCAAGGCTTTCTTGCCAACCTCATAGTCTCTCCTACTTTGGAAGATCAAATTCGTGAGGCACAACTCCAGGATACCATGGTGAAGAAGGTGAAACATGGTATTGACAAGGGCATTCCCAAATACAAGTGCTATCGCTTGGATGACAAAGATACTCTTTTCTTCGAGGATCGTATTGTGGTTCCTAAAGGTGATTTGAGAAAAGTCATCATGAATGAGGCACACAATTCCCTCCTATCCATTCATCCTGGAAGTACAAAGATGTACCATGACCTCAAGCAGTCATATTGGTGGACTCGAATGAAGCAAGAAATTGCTCAATTCGTGAATGAATGTGATGTCTGCAGAAGGGTGAAAGCAGAACACCAAAGACCAGCTTGCCTCCTTCAACCTCTTGCTATTCCGGAATGTAAGTTTGACCATATCGAGATGGACTTCGTGACTGGATTTCCTAAGTCCAAGCGTGGAAATGATGCTATCTTCGTTGTCATTGACAAGCTTACGAAAGTGGCTCATTTTCTTCCTATCAAAGAATCTATCACAGCAGCTCAGCTGGCAGAGCTATACACCTCCAGAATTGTCTCCTTGCACGGCATTCCACAATTGACATCTTCAGATCGTGGAAGCATCTTCACTTCTAAGTTCTGGGACTCCTTTCAGAAGGCCATGGGAACCAACATTCATTTCAGCACAGCTTTCCATCCTCAAACAAGTGGCCAACTCGAGCGAGTCAATCAAATCCTTGAAGATATGTTCAGGGCTTGTGTCATCTCTTTCAGTATGAAGTGGGAAGATTCTCTTCCATATGCCGAGTTCTCCTATAACAACAGCTTCCAAGCGAGTTCAGGCAAGGCCCCATTCGAAATTCTCTATGGCAGAAAGTGCCGTACTCCTCTCAATTGGTCTGAGATAGGTGAACGCCAACTTCTTGGCAATGACTTGATCACAGAAGCCGAAGAAATGTGCAAAGTCATTCATGAGAATCTCAAAGCCGCGCAATCGCGACAGAAGAGCTATTATGATAGCAAGCACCGTGACTTGGCTTTTGAAATCGAAGACCATGTCTACCTCCGCGTCTCTGCAATGAAAGGCACTCGTCACTTCGGTATCAAAGGGAAGCTTGCCCCTAGATACGTGGGTCCTTTCAAGATCATTGGCAAAAGAGGCGACCTCGCCTATCAACTTGAGCTTCCGTCCAACTTTGCAAACGTGCACGATGTGTTTCACGTGTCACAGCTTCGCAAGTGCTTCAAGACTCCTCAGCGCACTATCAACTTCGAAGAGATTGACCTCCAAGAAGATCTCTCTTATCATGACCACCCCGTTGCTATTCTTGAAGAAACCAAGCGCAAGACTTGCAACAAGTCAATCAAATTCCTGAAAGTGAAGTGGTCACACCATTCCGACCGAGAAGCCACCTGGGAGCGCGAGGATCACCTCCGTTCCGAATATCCGGAGTTCTTTCAGTCCTAGATCTCGGGACGAGATCCTCTTGTAGTGGTGGAGTGTTGTAACACCCCGGATGTAACTTTCCATCTTTCTATCTCCAACTCTTGCCATTTTTGGCTATGTGATATGATATTCCCTCCATGGTTGGGTTTTGTCTTTTGTTTTGCATTTTATTCATGTCATGCATATCATATCATGTCATCATGTGCATCTCATTTGCATACGTGTTCGTCTCATGCATCCGAGCATTTTCCCCGTTGTCCATTTCGCAATCCGACACCCCCACATGCACCGGCGCACCCCTCTTGTCTCTTTTCGTGTGCGGGTGTTAAACATTCTCGGAATGGACCGAGCCTTGCCAAGTGGCCCTGGTATAGCACCGGTAGACCGCCTGTCAAGTTTCGGGTCATTTGGAGCTCGTTTGGTACTCCAACGGTTAACCGCATAACCGCAAAGGCTTCTTTTGAGTTGCAGCCCAACACCCCTTCAAAACAGCCCAATAACCCATCTAAGTCACTTCCATGCTCTCCGTCGTCGGATCACGATCGTGTGGGCGAAAACTACACCTCATTTGGACACTCCTAGCTCCCTCTACCTACAAATATGCATCTCCCCCTCCAAATCCGGGTAAAACCCTAGCCCCGCTCCTCTCCCCGCCGCCGGACACGTCCGGTCGCCGTGCCGCCGCGGTCCGCCGCCGCCTGGCGCCGTCCAGCCGCCTGGCCGCGCCCTCCTCGCCGCCCGGCCGCGCCGTCCGCGTCGCCCGGCCGCGCCGCCCGCGCCGCCGCCCGGCCCCGAGCTCCTCCTCCGGCCGCCTCCCCGAGCTCCTTTCTGTCCTCTCCGGAGAGACTCCGGCGACGCCTCCGCGCCGAGCCGGATCTAGATCTGCCTCTGGTTGACTTTCTTCTTCCCCGAATATCCACTTGTCTTTTCTGTCAGTAAATTTTGTTGCATGTTCATCGCACCACAACTTTGCACCCGTGGCTCCGGTTTGGGCGTGTAGCATACCGAATTGTTCGCATCGAAGAGTACATCATTTAATCTCCTTGCATCATTTTCATTTGAGCTCATCTTGATGCCCGAAATGCTGTTGGAAGAGTGCTTCATAACGTTAGTTTCAGATTCTTATTAGAACATGCACTTTTGTCATTTTTGCCATGATTGATGTGTGCATCTTATGTACTTGAGCCCTACATGTGAGTTGAACTATGCCATGCCATCTTTATAGAGGTGCTTACCATGTATTTTTGTGATCAATGTGGTGACTAGCACAAGCATGCAAACTAGGCTTCGTGATATTGCTGATTCTAGTCCCTGTTCTGCTGATATTTGGATGCCATGTAAACATGATGCTACAGAGAGATCCGTATATATTCTGAGATACTTCAGTAAGGGTGTTTTGAACATATGGTTATGCTCTATCCATCCATGCCCCTGGTTTCAATTATGGAGTATCCTAGCATGTCATTTTCGTGCTCTACTTTTGCTTCAAAATGTTTCCTGGCAGATTGTTTACATGTTATTCAATTTTGCCAAGGTTGTTGTAGTTGATCCGTGTATGCTATGATGTTGTTCTTGCCATGTATAGCTTCTATGTCATGTCTTCTTGATGGATGTATGCTTAGTATATCATGAAATGCTCTGTAGTGAGTGCATCGAGCTCGCGAAGGTGCCTTCGTAGTTCTGTCAATGCCATGCTCTGTTTGCTGAATCTGTTAACGAAACTTGCTATGTTTACATGGGTGCCATCATATTTTCTGATCCTTTTTGGCTTATGGTCAGTAAGGGACTTTTGATCTATGCTTTGAGTAGATTCATGCCATGCCTTTTTTTTGCTATTATAGGTTCCTGTAGCATGCGGATAACTTGCTCTGAACGTTGCTTCGTGATGCTGTTTATGCCATGTCCAACCTGATATTTTTTGCACTTTCACCATGCTTGTTTGAACCTGTTATGATGTGATTTAGCCATAGCCCAGTGTTCCTATTTTGTTAAGAATCTCCTTTAGATCACTGCCATATGCTTTGTTTTTATGTTAGGATGCTGTAGCATAGTTTCTTGTTGCATGCTAAGTAGCATCGTGCTGTTAATCGCAGCTTTGTGCCATTCTTGTTTTGCTTGCCATATGCAAACCGTGCATCCGTTCCCGGTGATCTTCATATCGATTTCAACCGAAATCATCTCATCTTTCCAGCGGCATACTTGGTTTGCCAAGTTGATGCCTTGTTCATCCGTTTTCCTCCCGGAGAACGCATACGCATTGCATATCACATCTCGCATATCATGACATGTATTGCATCATGTTGCTTATGCTTTGCACCGTGATTTATTGTGTTCCATTGCTTGTGTTCTTGCTTTGGGTAGAGCCGGGAGACGAGTATGTGCACAAGGAACCTGTTGAGTACGCTAACGAGGATCAAGCCTTCGACAACTCTGAGAACCTTGCAGGCAAGATGACCATACCTTTGATATCACTTATATCTTTGCTTGCTACTACTCGCTCTATCGCTATGTTAGCTCTACCTGCCACTGTTTATCATGCCTCCCTATTGCCATGTCAAACCTCTAACCATCCTTTCCTAGCAAACCGTTGTTTAGCTATGTCACCGCTTTTGCTCAGCCCCTCTTATAGCGTTGCTAGTTGCAGGTGAAGATGAAGTTTGTTCCTGGTCGGAACATGGATATTTTGGGATATCACAATATCTCTTGTTTAATTAATGCACCTTATATACTTGGTAAAGGGTGGAAGGCTCGGCCTTATGCCTGGTGACTTGTTCCACTCTTGCCGCCTTAGTTTCCATCATACCGGTGTTATGTTCCTTGATTTTGCGTTCCTTACATGGTTGGGTGATTTATGGGACCCCCTTGACAGTTCGCTTTGAATAAAACTCCTCCAGCAAGGCCCAACCTTGGTTTTACCATTTGCCACCTAAGCCGTTTCCCTTGAGTTTTCACGAGCCCGAGGGTCATATTTATTTTAACCCCCCCGGGCCAGTGCTCCTTCGAGTGTTGGTCCGAAACGGGCAGACTGCGGGGCCACCACGGGGCAACTCGAGGGCTGGTTTTACTCGTAGGCTGACCTATCCGGTGTGCCCTGAGAACAAGATACGTGCGACTCCTATCGGGATTTGTCGGCACATCGGGCGGCTTTGCTGGTCTTGTTTTACCATTGTCGAAATGTCTTGCGAACCAGGATTCCGAGGCTGATCGGGTCTTCCCGGGAGAAGGTATATCCTTCATTGAC
Organism: Triticum dicoccoides; assembly: GCF_002162155.2. Lineage (NCBI taxonomy): Eukaryota > Viridiplantae > Streptophyta > Magnoliopsida > Poales > Poaceae > Triticum > Triticum dicoccoides. The sequence continues at coordinate 387,493,477 of NC_041383.1, read as the reverse complement.
CGTGAGAGCTTGTGATGGGCTAAGTTGGGACACCCCTGCAGGGTATATTATCTTTCGAAAGCCGTGCCCGCGGTTATGAGGCAGATGGGAATTTGTTAATGTCCGGTTGTAGATAACTTGACACTTGACTTCATTAAAATGCATCAACCGTGTGTGTAGCCGTGATGGTCTCTTCTCGGCGGAGTCCGGGAAGTGAACACGGTTTGAGGTATGCTTGATGTAAGTAGTTTCAGGATCACTTCTTGATCACTTCTAGCTTCTCGACCAATGCGTTGCTTCTCTTCTCGCTCTCACTTGCGTATGTTAGCCACCATATATGCTTAGTGCTTGCTGCAGCTCCACCATATTACCCCTTTTCCTACTTATGAGCTTAAATAGTCTTGATCTCGCGGGTGTGAGATTGCTGAGTCCCCGTGGCTCACAGATTCTACCAAAACAGATGCAGGTGCCGAGGATACCAGCGCAGTTGGCGCAACCGAGCTCAAGTGGGAGTTTGACGAGGACCTTGGCCGTTACTATGTATCGTTTCCAGATGATCAATAGAGGTGCCCAGTCAGGACGATTGGGGATCTAGCATTTGGGGTTGTCTTCTTTTCTTTTGAATTTGACCGTAGTCGGTCTATGAGTGTATTTTGAATGATGTATGATCTTAATTTATGTATTGTGTGAAGTGGCGATTGTAAGCCAACTCTCTTTATCCCTTTCTTGTTCATTACATGGGATTGTGTGAAGATGACCCTTCTTGCGACAAAACCACTATGCGGTTATGCCTCTAAGTCGTGCTTTGACACGTGGGAGATATAGCCGCATCGTGGGTGTTACACCCAGGGAGAAGCCCCTAGCCAAATTTTGAGTATCCGGACACATTCATATATCCGGTCTCTCTACTTCACTATTTTAACATGTTGAATCATGTATTTGCAGTCCGGCTCGGTCCAACCTCGAGCGGTCCTTATCTTCGGAGGATTCGCTAGACCCAGAGGCGATGGACAGCGGGACCCTTCCGGCGGCCTCCTCTCCTAAGGACATGGACGGCACCGAGGCATCGTCCGGAAGGATCCCAGGTCCGGGAGAGACTCAGGAGGCCGTCAGGGAGGCACCGGAGGGTGAAGCCTCGGCTGCCGGACACATGGGGGGCAAACCCCCATGGATACTAACGACGGGGGCCATATCCAATTTAGCCCCCAGCCGAATACAGTTCCAGAGACCCATACGGCTCCGGAATCAGGCCAGCCGCCTCTTTCGAAAGAAGGAGGTGTGCCTATTCCACCGGTGACCTCTGTCCATCCAGAGGCACCGGATAATTTGCTGGAAGCACTATGAGGCGCTTCCATTGTTGAGGAACACCGTACCCTTATGGGTACAGTGATTGAGAGGATTCGGTCCGCGAAGAGCAGACTAAACGAAGCCTGCACAAGCCTTCTAACAGGCTTTGAGGTAAGTAACGCAACTATGCAGAAAGAATGTCACAGTATTGACAGTAGACCCTGAGACTTTGTCTGGTGTTCGGAAAGAAAAGCCGAATAGAGGATCAAATAATTTTTGCAGGAGACTAACCTGAAATATCTATGTGAATAAGTAGGCATCGCTGCTGGTTGTGAACTCTCACAATGCTGAGGTCTCCGGACTGAAGCAGAGTCTGGAGCGGACCGAAGAGGAGCTCGGCCGCGTGAAGATGCAGCTGGAGGACAGTCAAGGTATGCAATAACCTTGTATATATTCACGAAGGATGAATGATTTGTTCTGACTAAAGTGCCATTTTATTTGTTAGGGGCGGCGACCGAGGTGGAGACCCTCAAGAAGGCGCTGGCCGAGGTCGACAAGAAAGCAGCCAAGGAAAAGGCCGCCCGTGAAAAGCACGAGGCCAGGGTCAGTGAGGTCCAGCAGGAGCTCTAGGACGCCGTGAAGAAATGCAAGTCCTTGGAGCATAAACTTGCGGATCAAGAGGCCAAACTGGACAAGGCCCGCCAAAATGCACACGATGCCCGGGTTGAAGCCCAAGGCGCCCTCCAGGAAATCCAGGAGGCCAGGAAAATCATGGCGGGTAAGGCCTTTATTATGCAGAGCAAATATGTGAAGAAAAGGTTCCTCTTACTGACCCGGATTTGGAGTTTTGCAGGGGCGTTTATGGATCTGCCGCACAGCGTTTCAGACGCTGCGGAATTCTTTCGGGCCAAAGAGGGGAGCTCCATGGAGAAGCTATTTTGGTCGCGATACCTTGCGCCAGAATATCTGGTGCCCTTTAGCGATCAGCTGAAACAGCTGGTCAAACTGCATAGTGTGGCCGAACTAGCCATGGAGGATTTAATAATCCAGCTATGGCCTGCCGAAGCTATGCCCAGCAGCTACTCCGGGCTCGTGAAGCGGATGGTCAATGCCTGCCGCCGGCTTGATGCCATCGAGCGGTTCGTCTGTATCGAAGGCGCGCGCATGGCCTTCGCCCGAGTCAAGATGCACTGGGTGAAGATGGACGCCGTGAAGGTTGCGACCGAGGGACCGCTCGCGGGCAAGGAGCACCACACGCCCGAGTTGTATTTTGACAGTGTCCCGGACGGGTGCCGTCGTGTGGTAGAGCAATGTGCTAAGGATGTTATCTTTGAATGAATACATTCATGTTATCCTATCCTGTACTATGAAACAAGATCGTTATGTAATATAATGTTTGTTATGTAAAATTTTACCTCCTGTGTGGCCATATTGTTAAATCTGAGAGTTGACCAGTCGTCGGCTTTTGCCCCCATGTAGGTAGTACGAGGGTGTTCGGGATGAATCTAAACACTCTATACTTCAAAATTTGGTCCTTAAAGGAGGTGTTTAGCGCAACGAACCAGGCAATCGGACTATGTGGCTTTATCACCCGCACTTAGCCATAGGAGTTTGACAATAGAAATTTAGGCGCCGCCCCTAGTATTCGTAAGTCCGAACTTGGGGTACTTTAAACACCTGATCGGATAAAAACTGATTCCTCGCATAATGCGGAAAAAACCGCTAAAGATTTTAACCTCTCGAACAGCTGACCGGCTCACGCCGCATCATGACAGTCAGTTTTCGACTTTCTCTACCAAGGTGCTCATCCGGATGAACTAGGACACAATCACAGTAGTTCTCCCTTTACTAACCTAGCCGATATAACAGAATGTAAGGTAGTAAGCACATGAGCCGGGCAACCCAACTATTGACCAAAGACATGATTCAGAGCCGATGCATATAATGCAAAAGTTCGGGGTGCCAAACTATACTGTAAAAGTGTTTGGACTTTGTTGCCGTATTATGGAGCATAATGAAGCCCCTGGGGAATTAAGCATACCAGAGTGTATGGATGCAATTAATAAAAATATCAAAAAAGAAAAAAATGAAGCAATAGGCTAATGCCACAGAAATTGGGTGCAAACTATTTTCCATTGTAGTTTGATTAATATGTCATAGCGTATTTATACAAGTGGTGCGATAAGCAACAGAGCAATTTAACATGCCACGACCAAGGGAGAGCTGCGTGCGGGTCCTCAAAAACAGGTATAACGATCGTTTAAAGAGACCACCTGGAGATTCCCCTATACACCCATGCTTCTTGCTGTCTTGGTGTATCCGTCCTTGATAGGTCCAACAATCAGGTCACCAGGAAAGGCCTGGGAAAAAGAAACCTGAAAAGAAAAGAAAGGGTGAAAGTATCTAGGTTCAGGAGTGGTTGAGCCGTATTATGGACCATGATCTAGCTGTGCCTCCGTCTATGCCCATGGTATATTGAGTGCGTAGTTATGTATGCGCGGTACGAATGCCGCCATTTGGTCGGGACTGGGATGAAGGCTGAATTGCTAGTCAAGCTCTTGATGAGCTGGACTGTCCTGCTACAGAGTAGTTCGGACTTGCTTGATAGTGTCCGGGAGCTTGGCCGCCGAATTAAGGTTCTTCCTGAAAAGGCCGTTTGTACTTATGCTACGAGTGCAGCGATGTGCTCCTCGGTGCGGAGGGAGCGTTCCGTGTTTCCATTGACTGTTTTGACACCACGTGGTCCGAGCATCTTGAGCTTGAGATAAGCATAGTGTGGTACCACATTGAATCGAGCGAATGCGGTTCATTCGAGCAGTGCGTGATAGCCGCTGTGGAAGGGGACTATATCGAAGATTAACTCTTTGCTTTGGAAATTGTCCGGGGATCCGAAGACCACTTCCAGTTTGATTGAGCCCGTACAGCGGGCCTCTACACCTGGTATGACACCTTTGAAGGTGGTTTTCTGGGCTTTATCCTTGAGGGATCGATACCCATTTTGCGCACTGTATCCTGATAGAGCAGGTTCAGGCTGCTGCCACCGTCCATTAGGACTCGCGTCAGATGGAACCCATCGATGATTGGGTCGAGGACTAGTGCGGCTGAACCGCCATGACAGATACTGGTCGGATGGTCCCTGCGATCAAAGGTGATCAGGCAGGATGACCATGGGTTGAACTTTGGGGCGACTTGCTCTATCGCGTAGACGTCCCTGAGCGCGCGCTTGCGCTTCCTCTTGGGGATGGGTAGCGTATATCATGTTCACTGTTTTAACTTGGGGGGGACTTCTTCTCTCCCCCTGTGTTTGTTTGCCGAGGCTCCTCGTCATCGTCCTCGCTTTGCAACCTCTTCTCCTTGCTCTCGACATTTAACTTGCCGGCCTGTTTAAAAACCCAACACTCTCTGTTGGTATGATTGGCTGGTTTATCAGGGGTGCCGTGTATTTGAAATGGATGATCGAGTATGCAGTCCAAACTGGACGGGTGAGGGAGTCCAGGATTAGGGGGTCCTCGGACAGCCGGACTATATGCTTATGCCGGGCTATTGGACTACGAAGATACAAGATTGAAGACTTCGTCCCGTGTCCGGGTGGGACTCTCCTTTGCGTGGAAGGCAAGCTTGGCAATTCGGCTATGTAGATTTCCTCCTCTATAACCGACTCTGTGTAACCCTAGCCCCCTCCGGTGTCTATATAAACCGAAGGGTTTAGTCCGTAGGAAAAGAACAATCATAATCATAGGCTAGCTTCTAGGGTTTAGCCTCTCTGATCTCGTGGTAGATCAACTCTTGTAATACTCATATCATCAAGATCAATCAAGCAGGAAGTAGGGTATTACCTCCATAGAGAGGGCCCAAACCTGGGTAAACATTGTGTCCCCCACCTCCTGTTACCATTAGCCTTACATGCATAGTTCGGGACCCCCTACCCGAGATCCGCCGGTTTTGACACCGATATTGGTGCTTTCATTGAGAGTTCCACTGTGTCGTCACCGTAAGGCTTGATGGCTCCTTTAATCATCCACAACGATGCGGTCCAGGGCGATGTTTTCCTCCCCGGACAGATCTTCGTATTCGACGGCTTCGCACTGCGGGACAACTCGCTTGGCCATCTGGACCAGATCGATGGCCACGCCTCTGGCCATCAGGTCAGGTTTGGAAGCCTGAATTATACCGCCGATACCGCGGAGACTTGATCTTCGACGGATTCGAGCCCATGACTGGTGTGCCCTCTAGTCGCGACGAGCATGACCTTGATCTGTCATTGGACGGTGTTCAGGAGATCACACCTGCAGCTGCCCTGGCTTTAAATCTAGTACAAATCGCGCCATCCGAGGACGGGAGGATGGACCCCGCTACAGAGGCCGCACACTCAACGACGATAGAGCCGAACACAGATTCCACTTCCGACGAGGTCTGTGCCATCGGACCCTCGAACTCGTCTCCGGCCATAGGCTCCGAACTGCGTGCGTCCGTGCCCATCGGATCTAACTGGGCACCGATCATGGAGTTTAGCTCCACGGATATCTTTCAGCACTCGCCCTTGGGCGATGTGCTAGATTCATTAAAATCTCTCTCCTTGTCAGGAAACTCTTGGCCGAACTATGTCCGGCTTGAGTAGGAAGCGGACGACGAAGGAATTCGTTGCCCACCCACCACCCACTTAATAGCCACTGTCGACTACTTAACTGACATGCTTGATTTCGACTCCGAAGACATCGACGGTATGAACGGCGATGCCGAAGAAGAAAAGGAACCACCACCCACAGGGTGCTGGACAGCCACCTCATCATATGACATATATATATGGTGGACACACCCAAAGAAAACAATGGCGAGGATCAAAAGGATGCAATGGAAGATAATCCTCTTGAGAAGCAACCAAACCATCGACGTCAGCGACGCCGCTCTAAATCCCGCCATTGCAAAAATAGCGATAACGGCATAAGAAAGAATAATACCCCGGACGATGCTAGAGATAACGACGACCCCATGGACCCAACGATGGAGCAGGCCGAGCAAGGGGACGGTGAACACAGTCCGGGGCCGCTACTCGATCACAGCAATGCCGAAGGCAAAACCTATAAACCTATCTCCGGAGAGGAGAACAGTCCGGATGACGATGCACACATCATCCCGGGAAAGCATTTGGAACAAGAGCACCTCCACAAAAGGCTTATTGCCACTGCGAGGAGCTTGAAGAAGCAGAAGCAACGACTTAAAGCCGCACAGGATACGCTCAACCACAGATGGAACAAAGTGCTCGACACTGAAGAAATCTATGGCGGTGATCGCCACACAAAGAGCTACCCAAAACGCAAGCTACTACTCGAATTTGACGATGAGGCTATAGCGCCCATTCCACCAAAAAACAATACGGCCGATCTGCCGGACCAACCACCTCATGGCCGAGACAAAGCGGTCAATGACGCCGCACACAAGTCAGCACACGATCTACGTGAGCACCTGGACAAAAGAGCTCGTATGGCCAGATCGATCTATGGATCTAGGAAATGTGTTCCTATGCAGGATCGCGTCCACCAAACCGACTATACGGATCAACAACCAGCTTGGAATCAACACCGAACACTACATTCGTCGAACCCACGCCATGACACAACCAAGTACAGGGGCGCCGCCCACCCCCTGTGCTTCACCGATGAGGTGCTGGATCATGAATTTCCAGAGGGATTTAAACCCGTAAACATCGAGGCATACGACGGAGCGACAGACCCTGCATTCTGGATTGAGGACTTCATTCTTCACATTCATATGGCTCGCGGAGATGATCTCCACGCCATCAAATACCTGCCCCTCAAGTTGAAAGGACCAGCTCGGCACTGGTTGAAAAGCCTCCCCGAAAATTCAATTGGAAGTTGGGAGGAACTCGAGGACGCTTTCAGGGCTAATTTTCAAGGTACCTATGTCTGATCTCCGGATGCAGACAATTTAAGTCACATAATCCAACAACCCGAAGAGTCAGCCCGTAAGCTTTGGAACAAATTTATCACCAAGAAGAACCAAATCATCGACTGTCTGGATGCTGAAGCCCTAGCAGCTTTCAAACACAGTGTCCGGGACGAATGGCTTGCCAAACACCTCAGCCAGGAAAAGCCAAGGACAATGGCAGCCCTAACAACTCTCATGACCCGCTTTTGCGCGGGTGAGGACAGTTGGTTCGCCCGCAGCAGCACCAGCGACCCAGGCGCATCCGAAATCAGGGATCGCAATGGAAAGCCGTGACGCAATAAAAACAAGCGTCAAAATAACGAAGACAACCCAGATAATATAGTGGTAAATGCCGGATTCAGGGGCTCTATACCCGGTCAACAGAAAAAGCCATTCAAAGGTAGCAGAGATGGTCCGTCCAGCCTAAATAAAATTCTAGACAGGTCCTGTCAGATTCATGGCACCCCCAAGAAACCTGTGAATCACACCAACAGAGAATGCTGGGTTTTCAAGCAAGCCGGCAAGCTAAACGCCGAACACAAAGGGGGGAGCCGCCAAGTGAAGATGACGACGAGCCTCACCAGCCGAACACTGGGGGACAGAAAAAATTCCCACCGGAGGTCAAAACAGTGAGCATGATTTATGCCACTCACATACCAAAGAGGAAGCGCAAACACACACTTCGAGACGTATATGCAGTAGAGCCCGTCGCCCCCAAATTCAACCCATGGTCGGCCTGCTCAATCACTTTCGATCGCAGGGATCATTCGACTAGTATCCGGCATGGAGGTTCGGCTGCCTTGGTGCTCGACCCAATAATCAACGGATACCATCTCACCCGAGTCCTCATGGATGGCGGTAGTAGTCTTAACCTGATATATCAGGACACTGTCCGCAAGATGGGGATAGACCCGTCAAGAATTAACCAAAGCAGGACTACCTTTAAAGGAGTAATACCAGGTGTTGGGGATATAACTATTGGAATGACCCGCCCAGGAGGGGACAGGTTATACTTACAAATATTCTTGAAGCCCAAGACCAAGGATAGAGATGGCGGTTCAGTTAAAGGCCCAAAGCCCAGAGGTGACTTAAGGCCCGTAGTGATAAACCGCCATATGTGCGTGACTTGTATTGTAAGGCAAGAATTGTTAAGAGACCGATCCGGACACTGTTTATGAGCCAGACGGGACTCTGTAAGCCGCTGGGCGTTGACCTCTGTATATAAAGGGACGACCCGGCGGCGGTTCAGGGCAAGTAACATCAAATCGAGAGCTAGGTCAAGTGATTCGCTCCCTGGTTATCAAGACATAAGCAATTCCACTCAAAACTGGATCGTAGGCTTTTACCTTCACCGTAAGGGGCCGAACCAGTATAAACCTCGTGTCATTTGTCCCGATTAACCCCTTTAAGCTTCCTAGTTGCGATGGCTCCACGACTAAGTCCTTTCACTAGGACATTTGCCGTGACAATTCCACGAGAGTTGGCGCCCACCATGGGGCCAGCGCACGGTGGATTTGAGTTCTTGAAGGGCAGCTTCGAAGGGCTCAAGGGATACATTGTGGGCCGGATGACCAAGAGTCGTTGCGGCAAGCTCTACATAAACGACGCAGGCTAGGGCCCCAAGGCCCTCTCAATTGAGTACGGGTACCGGGTCCCCTTCGGTGGAATTCACGTCTTCATCGGCAAGATCGGCGAGCCAGGCCCTGAGCTGGACATCTGCACCGACCTCATCAAAACGGCTCAGCGTGCGAGACCTGCCCGGGCTCTGCCTGCTGTGAAGCGTGTCTTCATGGGATGCATCCACGAAGGGTACTCTGAAGGATCTGCATCTAGCAGTGAGACGGCCATCTATTCTGATGGTGAGTCGACCATAGGCGAGACAAATTCGTTGTATCAACTGCAAGACGGCGGGCTTGGGGTCTGTTCCGATGGCAGCAGTATTCCGGATTTCCTTGAGCCACCGAGCCGGGTCGAAATCTTCATGGCCTGCACACAACCTATCCAAGACTCCACAACTGTGGCATCCATAACCTCCGGGTCAGCAGCAGCCAGGGCAGGAGGCCCTGTGCGCTCGCCGGCTCAGGTGCTGATGGATCTCACAGATAAGATGACCGCTCTGTTAACCGCCATGGTCAATGTCGGTGTCAAAACCGGCAGATCTCGGGTAGGGGGTCCCGATCTGTGCGTCAAGGCTGATGGTAACAGGAAGCAAGGGACACAGATGTTTACCCAGGTTCGGACCCTCTCAATGGAGGTAAAACCCTACTTCCTGCTTGATTAATATTGATGATATGGGTAGTACAAGAGTAGATCTACCACGAGATCGTAGAGGCTAAACCCTAAGAGCTAGCCTATGATGGTATGATTGTAATTGTGATCGGCCTTCTAAGGACCAACCTCTCCGATTTATATAGACACCGGAGAGGGCTAGGGTTTACATGGAGTCGGTTACAAGGAAGGAAACACAATATCCGGATCGCCAAGCTTGTCTTCCACGCCAAGGAGAGTCCCATCTGGACACGGGCCGAAGTCTTGAATCTTGTATCTTCACGCTTCAATAGTCCGGACATTGTACACAGTCCGGCTGTTCGAAGACCCCCTAATCCAGGACTCCGTCAGTAGCCCCTGAACCACGCTTGAATGATGATGAGTCCGGCGCGTAGTATTGTCTTCCCCATTGCAAGGCGGGTTCCTTCTCCGAATACTCCAGAGTAGTTATCTAACACGTAGACCGTGTCCGGATCTGCAAGATGATCTTCACATAGCATAAACCCGATCCGCTGGCAATCTTCGGGCGTCGTGCCCTTGCATCGTGGCCCGGTCTAATGCGAACCGGCGTTTCTTACCCCACCTCGACTCGTGTTACGAGGCGGTTTTATTGGCACGTCCCGTCGAGGCAGAGATCGTGTTCCTCTTATTACGGGATTTTCCATAAATATGGGCGTGCCTGACCCCACGACGGCCGTTGGTATAACTCCGTGTGTTTTTAGATAAGCCTCAAATGGTCATACCGGGGACTCTTGATATTCACCCCCTTTATAAAGGGGTCGAGGCCTATGCCTCTTTTCCTCCTTCCTCGTGCCTTCTCGCACCTCGAGTTCTAACACCCGAAACCCAAGCTTCAACACCCCAGATCCTCCAATATGTCTGATCCATCCCTCAAGGCCGGTGGGTGGCCTCCTCGATTCAAAAGGAAGACATGGCGAAGCTTAGGGAGGTCGGATACCTGACCGCCAACATCCAGCACAGGCTTCCCGCTCCGGGGCAGGTCATCCCCACACCGGAGCCTAATGAGTGCGTCGTTTTTGTCCCTCACTTCCTCCGCGGTTTGGACTTTACCCTCGATCCCTTTCTGAGGGGGCTCATGTTCTACTATGGGTTGGATTTTCATGATCTGGCTCCAGACGCTACCCTCCATATCTCGCCATTCATTATCGTGTGCGCGGCTTTTCTCCACATCACCCCACACTTCGGCTTATGGCTCAAGACCTTCAATGTGAAGCCGAAGATGATCGGGGGGCGACATGTTGAGTGCGGAGGTGCCGTAATAAGCAGGAATGCCGATGCCCCATGGCCGGAGGGTTCTTTCCCAGAAGTATCCGATGTATGGCAATGGAGGTGGTTCTATGTCACGGCTCCCTGAGGCACAAAGTGGGTGGCTGCTCCCAAGTTCCGCTCGGGCCCTCCGTCACAACTAGCATCTTGGACCGACGTAGGACATAATTGGTGGCCCGCAGGTGATGTACCAGTACTGCAGAATCGCATCCGGGAGCTTCTTGAGAGGGACATTAATCTTGTCAGCATAATGCAAGTGATGTTAATCCGACGGATGTTGCGTGCCAACGCCGGCCTCTCCGGATGTGGGAGTTCAATCCGGAGGGTCCACGGACTCTCAAGCACTTCTTCGGCTTGAAGCTCAAAGAGACGCGCAAATTATTCTTCGGACAGAAAGTAGAGTGTCCGGACACCACCGAGGATGCGGGCCAAAGCTGCAATCTCCTAGATACCCAAGTAAGTAATCTTGACACCGGACACCTTGTTTTGCATAATTGTTTATTCTGAAAATCATCCGCGGCTAGGAATGGCTCAGCAAGGCGGAGAGAATTAGGTGTCCGGCGCCACTTCTCGATGGCTCGCCTGGCCCTACCATGGCCAAGATGCTCGACTGGGTACTCAGCAGAATGCCTCGGGGAAAGACGAGGGGAAGAACGAAGAAATCGAACTCCACACGCTATGCATCCGAACTGGGGGAATTGTTACCTTCCCTAAGGAGGATAGTCGGGGAGGGGAGGCCAAGGCCTCCTCCCCGCGCGGGAAGAAGAGGGCCGCCTCCAAAGACCTGGAGACGGAGATGCCCAAGCAAGGGAAGAAGGTATCACCAAGGGGCTCTGCCGCGATGGGCGTCCTCACCGCGTTATGCCCGCCAACAGGCCAGCCCTCCACCAAGCTATAAGTCAATCATTAATTCGAAGGTACTGTGCTTCTCCTAGATCAGTAACCAGGATTCGCCTTTTGCAGTCCGGCTAGCAGCTCTTCTCAACAGAGTTCGTCTTTGGGGGACCTTCCTCCAGAGATGATGGAGAGCGAGACCCCACCTACCTCTCCGGCTCATGAAGCGGGCGACACCGAGGTGTCGTCACGGAGGAGTCCGGATTTGCCAAAGCCGGAAGTCAATGCGTCAGCCGCCCTGAGCCCGGAGCATTTGGCTCCCACGAGGGGCGATGGGAAGGGTTCGGCACAGTTCAATGTCCGGCCGGATGTACTGACGGGCTTACTAGAGCGAGCTGCGCTCACGGAGGAGCATCGCTCATTAATGAGCGCGGTGCTCAAGGAGATTTCATCCGCTACAAGCGGTTTGAGTGAAGCATTTACAAGCCTGCTCAGAGGCTTTGAGGTATGTAGTGAAGAATACACTATTTCTTTGGCTATGAGGCACGCGCTAGATGTGCTCCATATAGGTAGTAGCCCCTGAGACTCTGGTTGCCCGCCCTAGGCGGCAAACGGGGGATCATAAACCAATGATTGTGATGTAAATATGTGTAGGTACTTGTGGGTCCGGCCGCTGGCCAGTCCGTTGAAGTTGCCGAACTAACGAGGCAGATTTGATCGATTGATGCCGATATCACGCTGGTGAACAAGCGGCTGGACAAATCACAAGTTATGTGCTCTGCCTTCCTTTGTATAGGAAAATATGAAGGCGACATGATATTAATGTAGTATGTTTGGTCTGCAGATGGTGCTGCTGCCGTGGAGGCCCTGAGGGCGGAATTTGCCCAGGCCAAGGAACAGGCCCGGGTTAGCAATGCGGCTGCCCTAAAGCCGGCCGAGGAATTGAGAGCCGAATAGGCTGCTCATCACCGAAGCGAGGAAAAGTTAGCCAAAATGGCTGTGGAGTTGAAAAATGCCACTGATCGGTATGAGCTCCTTAAAAAGGAGCATGAGGATAATTCGGGCGACCTGAACAAGGCACTTAATGCCACCAAGGAAATACGGACCGAGCTCAGGGGTGCGCGGGAGGAGCTTTAATAGGCCGATAAAATCGCGGCTGGGAGCTCCTATTTGCTGCGGACAAAGTTTTTTGATCCGAAGTACGCTCCCCTGGATGGACGTTGGAGTCTTGCGGACGCATATGCGGATTTGGCGAAGAGTATGGCTAACGCTGCCGAGTTCTTCAATGATCAAGGTGATAAGGAAGTGGACAAGCTTTTCTGGTCGCAATTCAATGCTCCCACTCGCCCGCTATCGTTAAGTGACAAGATGGCTGCTGTAGCGGAGCTTCACAGGCTGTCCGGGCTTGCAATGCGGTCTGTAATAGAGCATCTTTGGCCGAAGGGGCCTAAGTCGGACAGTTACTTTGGCTTGGTGCTACAATTCCTTGGGGCCGTGCCCCGGATCGATGCCATGAGAAGGTCGGCGTGCATAGAAGGTGCACGTATGGCTCTTGCCCGCGTTAAAGCGTATTGGACGGATATGGATGCCACCATTATAGCGTCCCAGGATCCGGTGGGGGGCTAATATCCGGCCGAGCACTACTTGGCGCAGGTCATAGAGGGTGCCCGCCTAATAGAGGCGCAGTGCTCGAAGAATGTCTTGTTCGAGTGATGAATCGAATCATTGTAAAAACAATGTTTATTTTGATTATAAGGCTATATTTATACTGTTTGCTTGAAAATATGATTGTGTCCCCTGTGCGGCCGTTTATATATATATATATATATATATGTGTGTGTGTGTGTGTAATCCGAAAGTTAGCAATCGTTGGCTACAGCCCCCACACATTCAATGCGGGGGTGTTCGCGAGAAATATGCTTAATCACACTTGATCCAACGTCTTGGTCCGTGAAGGAGGTGATCGCACGTTGAACCAGGCAACCGGACTATATAGCTGTAACACTTTCGCTTAACACTCCCGAATACGGGTGCGTATGTACATGGCCGGGAAATGGCCCTTCGTTAATGCTGAGGAATCCTAAAGATTCCGGTGAGTCGTCGAGTGGTTGATAGTCTCTCGCTGTATCATGACAGTCAATTTTCGGCTTTCTCTACTGAGGTGCTCATCCGGAATAACCAGGACATAATCGCAGTAGTTCTCCTTTGGCCACCCTAGCCGATAATAAGGGAACATAAGACGGCAAACCCAGGAGCCGGGCTAACCCAACATTTGACCAAAGACATGATTCAGAGCTGATGCATATAAGGCCAAACTCGTGACGCCGAACACTCCCGAAGGTATTCAGACTTTATAACAGATGATGGGCTCAAGAATGCCCATTCATTATAAACCCTGTGTTTCCAGGTACGTGCATTGATCTGTCGTGGCGAAATGCCAAAAACGACAGTATCCTCTATGGGTATGGAACCCATGGATGGTTAAGAAACAAGAGGCAATAGAAAAGGTTTACACAGGGGCTTAATCTAAAAAGAAACCTATTGAATGAGGCCCTGCTGCACGTCTGCGCCTTTGTCTCCGTTGTGCCGCATCCTGGAAGGGTATCGCACGAACGTTGTCTGTGGAGAAAGAAAACTCATAGGAGAGTGCAACGTAAGTATGCGATGGATAGTAAAAGTGTAAGATGTTGGCCTACCAATAAGGTTGAGCCAAGTGTGGGGCTTTATTAAGTGTTTATAGCCCTGGTATCCGCTATGGGATTACATATACGGTGCCCTGGTTCGATCTGGGCTACCGGACTCGTCTAACCGTGTCTGTGCTCCTAACGACCAGTCATGTTTTTTTTGATATTAGAGGCCGCTTATAGTCCGGCCGCTAGGGCCGTCGCGTGTTCCTCTGTGCGCGAAGAGCGCTCTATTATTCCCCTAACGGTGATGACGCCACATGGACCGGGTATCTTGAGTGTAAGGTAGCCATAGTACGGCAATGCGTTGAAGCGGGCGAATGCCGTTCTTCCAAGCAATGCGTGATAGTTGCTTTGGAAGGGTGCGATGATGAAGAGTAGTTCTTCGCTTCTGGAGTTGCCTGGAGAGCCGAATGTTACCTCCAGTATGACGGAGCGCTTGCTGTAGGCTTCAACGCCTGCTATCACCCCTTCAAAGGCGGTGTTGCTTTTACTAATTCTACATGGGTCTATCCCCATCCTGCGGACAGTGTCCTCATATATTAGATTGAGACCGCTGCCGCCGTCCATGAGGATGTGGGTGAGATGGTATCTGTCAATTATTGGGTCAACCACCAAGGCATCTGATCCTTCGCGCCGAATACTAGTTCGGCCATCCAGGTGATCGAAGGTGATCGGATAAGACATCTAGTAGTTAGGTGTGGGTACGATGGGCTCTATATCGCACGCGTCTTTATGCGCGTGTTCGTGCCTTCTCAAGGATGTGCGAGTCGCGTGGATCATGTTCACCGTTTTAACCTCTGGCGGGAATTTTTTCTGTCCCCTAGTGTTCGGCTGGCGAGGTTCATCCTCGTCTTCACTTGGTGTTTCCCTTCCCTTGTGTTCGGCATTTAGTTTGCCGGCCTGCTTGAAGACCCAGCACTCTCTGTGCATGTGGTTCGCAGGTTTGTCAGGGGTGCCATGAATTTGGCATAGTCTGTCCAGGACTCTGTTCAGACCAGACGGTCCCTCCTTACTGCCTTTAGATGGCTTATTTTGCTGATTAGGTCGAGAGCCCCTGAATCCGGCATTAACCGTTGAGTTATCCGTGCTCTCTTCCTTGTTTTGGCGTTTGTTTTTATTACGCCGTGGCTTCCCGTTGCCATCCCTTATTTTGGATGTGCTGGGGTCGCTGGTGCCTTTACGGGCTAGCCAGCTATCTTCGCCCATGCAAAAGCTGGTCATAAGGCTTGTTAGGGCTGCCATTGTACTTGGCTTTTGTTGGCCGAGGTGTATGGCGAGCCACTCGTCGCGGATGCTGTGTTTGAATGCCACTAAGGCTTCGGCGTCTGGACAATCGACAATTTGATTCTTCTTAGCGAGGAATCTGTTCCAAAGCTTGTGGGCGGACTCTCTGGGCTGTTGGATTATGTGACTTAAATAGTCAGCATCCGGAGGTCGGACATAAGTCCCTTGAAAATTCGCCCTGAAAGCGTCCTCGAGTTCCTCCCAACTCCCAATTGAATTTTTGGGGAGGCTTTTCAACTAGTGTCTAGCTGGTCCCTTTAGTTTGAGGGGAAGGTATTTGATGGCGTGGAGGTCATCCCCACGAGCCATGTGTATATGCAGGATAAAGTCCTCGATCCAGACCCCTGGGTCTGTCGTTCCGTCGTATGCCTCTATGTTCACAGGTTTAAAGCCCTGTGGAAACTCATGGTCCAGTACCTCTTCGGTAAAGCACAGGGGGTGAGTAGCCCCTCTGTATCTGGACGTGTTGTGGCATGCCGTCGGCTGTTGTTGTGTCCGGTGTTTATTCTGAACTGGTATTTGATTGGCATAATCGTTTTGACAACCATAGTCCCTTGCTGGGGTGTGTCCTTTAGATCCGTAGATGGACCTAGCTGCGCCAACTTTCTTATCCAGGTGCTTACGTAGATCGTGCGCGGCGTCGGTAGCTGCTTTGTTGCGGTTATGAAGTGGTACGTCTGGCCTCCTGGTCGTGTCACTCTTTGGTGGAACGGCCTCATCGTCGAATTCTGGCAGTAGCTTGCGTTTTGGTTAGGTCTTTGTATGGCGTCCGTCGGCATATCTTTCTTCAGTGTCTAGCACTTTGTTCCATCTGTGGTTGAGCATTTCCTGTGTGGCCTTAAGCCGTTGCTTCTGCTTCTTCAGACTTCTTGCTGTGGCCATAAGCTTTCTATGGAGGTTATCTCGTTCCACGCGTTCTTCCGGAATGATGAATGCATCATCGTCCGGACTGTCTTCTTGTCCTGGGCCGGTTTGACGAACTCGTCCCTCTGGATCATTGTCCTCGAGCATCTGCTCCGAACTATGTTCGGCGTGACCTGTTTCGTCCTGCTCCATCGCTGGTTCGGTATGGTCGTTGTTGCCTTCGGGGTTGACCGGAGTATCGATCCTTCTGGCGCTCTTGCTGATATTTTTACTGTTGCTGGACTTGGAACGATGTCTGGTGCCGTTGCTTTGGCTTTTGCCCGAGGGTTCTATCTTCCGGATTGTCATCCTCGCCATCCTTGGGCGTATCCACCATGTATATGTCATATGAGGAGGCGGAAGTCCGGCACCCCATAGATTCTGAATCTTCTCCTACATCGTCGTCCATACCGTCGATGCCTTCGGAGTCGAAGTCAAGCGCGTCAGTTAAATCATTAACCATGGCTATGAAGTGGGTGGTGGGTGGGTAACGAATTTCTTCGTCATCTGCTTCCCACTCGAGCCGGACATAGTTCGGACCGGAATTTTCTGTCAAAGAGAGAGTTTTTAATGAGTTCAGCATGTTGCCAAAGGGCGAGTGCTGGAAGATGTCCGCAGCGGTGAACTCCATTACTGGAGCCCAACCTGGCTCAACTGGCTCGGGAGTGCGCGAACAGGAACCTACAACTGGATACGAGTCCGCGGGTTCGGAGTCACAGGCTTCCTCAGAAGTGAGGCCTGTGTTTGGATCCATCGCCGATGAGGGTACGGCCTGCGGGGCGGGGTCCAACCCTCCATCCTTAGGCAACGCAACCTGCCCCGGATTTAGATCCGAGGCTTCTACCGGGGTGATATCCCGAGCATCATCTGACAGCGGGTCTAAGCCGTGCTCATCGTGACTGTTCAGTGCTCCTGGCGCCGGCCCGAATCCATCGAAGATCAGGCCTCCGCGAATATCCGATGTGTAGTTCAAGTTTCCGAACCCGACCTGGTGGCCGGGGGCATAGCTGTCGATCTGCTCCAGATGGCCAAGCGAATTGGCCCGCAGTGCGAAGCTGCCGAACACGAAGATCTATCCGGGGAGAAAAGTCTCGCCCTAGACCATGTTGTTGATGATTGGAGGCACCATCAAGCCCTGTAGCGATGACATAGAGGAACTATCAATGAAAGCACCAATGTCGGTGTCAAAGCCGTCGGATCTCGGGTAGGGGGTCCCGATCTGTGCATCAAGGCTGATGGTAACAGGAAGCAAGGGACACAGATGTTTACCCAGGTTCGGGCCCTCTCGATGGAGGTAAAACCCTACTTCCTGCTTGATTAATATTGATGATATGGGTAGTACAAGAGTAGATCTACCACGAGATCGTAGAGGCTAAACCCTAAGAGCTAGCCTATGATGGTATGATTGTAATTGTGATCGGCCTTCTAAGGACCAACCTCTCCGGTTTATATAGACACCGGAGAGGGCTAGGGTTTACATGGAGTCGGTTACAAGGAAGGAAACACAATATCCAGATCGCCAAGCTTGTCTTCCACGCCAAGGAGAGTCCCATCCGGACACGGGCCGAAGTCTTGAGTCTTGTATTTTCATGCTTCAATAGTCCGGATGTTGTACACAGTCCGGCTGTCCGGATACCCCCTAATCCAGGACTCCCTCAGTCAACCCGGCGGATCAACATCAACATGATGCAGAAGTGGCGCAGTTAAAGATGGATATAGTGCAGGCTAAGGAAGACCTGGCAGCAGAAGATGTCAGGATGACCATAGAGCGGGCGACTCTGGACGCTCAGGCTTAGCGGATTCAAGCACAGACTTTCCGGCTCACACAAGATCAACACACATCTAATGAGGTCATGAGGAGAAGATACCAAAAGACTCAATCCCGGCTCCCTTCGGTTTATGATCCTCGAAACCTCTTCCATACACCCGGTGCAAGACCCAGTAACCCACCGGAGATAGACCGGATTGTGATACCCAGGGTTGGGACGCCGGTTCAACCACAGGTGATGGCCCCCCGTATGAATACTGCTCCGCTCAGTATGTACCGACACCACCGGGTCATTATTCTAACCCGTTGCAGAACATGATCGCGACGGCGGCACGACTGGCGGCTCTCCCGATGGATGGCGACTCTCCGGCGGCAGTTGAAACCCGTCGGGTCAGAGAACTTCTTCAGACGGCCTTAGCACAGCAGGAGGCGTACTCGTATAGCCAGGGCAGGATTCATTCAACCCCTCGTTCAAGCCGAAGCCCGAGTTGTAGCAAGCACATGGACTCAGCGGCCGTTTCAAGCAACGCCCGACGTCGTAACCAGCCAGGCGGGCATGAACCGGCGTGCAATGGAGACTTTAACTTGGTGGATCAAGATAGAATACGTCAAGAGGCTGAGCGGGCGGCTCAGCAGGCCGCTGAGCAGGCAGCTCCGCTAACGGCTTATCAGCCTTATCCGGCTTACTCGATGACTTCTATTGAGGCAGACATGGCCACAAGGATTGGAGGTGTCCCTTGTCTGGTGCCAGCTCTACGTAATGAGCGTTTGCCTAAGGATTTCAAGGGACCTAGGAAGGTGCCTAATTATATGGCTGACTTATAGCCCGGGGCATGGATTGAAAGTTACGAGATGGCTATGAGTTATTGGAGGTCAGTGATGCTGCGATGGCCAAGTACTTTACCATGATGTTGGATGGGACCGCCCGCACTTGGTTGAAAAGCCCACACTTGGTTGAAAAGCCTGCCGCCTAATTCAATCAGTTCATGGGCGGAGTTAAAAGCCTGGTTCATTCAGAATTTCAAGGATACATGCAAGCAACCCATGTCAATTGTGGATTTGACTAGTTGCAAGCAGGAGGAGGGCGAGTCCACAACCCATTGAGTGCACTGGGTTAAGGCCATAATACATTCGTCTAATAAGATGGATGCCGGCTCTGCAGTTTTAATGTTGGAGAAAAATTGCCTTTTTTTGCCTCTGAAGATGAAGCTAGGGCGGCTCAAGCGCGATTGTAATGATATGAGTACGCTGATGGCGGCTCTGGTCAAGTACTCCGAATCTGATAGTACCAAGGATCCTGAGTCTGATGATGAAAAGACAGGGAAGGGAAAGAAGAATGGCAACGGCAAGGGCCCTCAGCATAACCCGGCAAATCAAGGAGGTAATAAACGTAAGGCTGATGGTAGTTTGGAGTTTGTGTCTAACACCAATGCGCAGGGTAACAATCAACGACGTAAGGGGAGACCACCTCCCCGGTCTAGCGGGTCAGGCCCCATACTTGAGCAGTTACTGAATGAGCCCTGTCCAAGGCACGACACTCAGCAGAAGCTGGCTACTCATCTATGGAAGGACTGTATGATCATGAAGTCTTTCAAAAATTCCAACATGTTCGGCGGTAATAATGGGCAGGGCGGCGGCTCAGGTGGCGGCGGTTTTCATGGCCCGGGCGGCGGTTCAAATTCCAACTTTCAAAATTCTCAAGGTAATAAGGTGGTTATAACCAGCAATCTGGCCAGGGTGGTCAGCTGCAGCAGAAACAACAACAGGGTGGATACCAGAGCCATACAAATCAGCTAAATAGTGAACAATATCTTGTGTTTACGACCAGTTTGTGCAAACGAGACCCGAAGCTTCATAAGAGGGTTGTGAACGCTGTTGAGCCGACAGTTCTTTGTTATTTGAGATGGTCCGAGCACCCTATTCTATGGAGTAGGGAAGATCACCCTCCACGGGTTGATAATCCGAGTCACCTGGTCTTGGTGGTGGCCCCTTAGGTTGGTGGATATAAGTTCACTAAAGTACTCATGGATGGAGGCAGCAACATCAACATCCTCTATTATGAGACCTTCCGTCGCATGGGGTTAACTGATAAAAACCTTAAGCAGTCCAGCACTATTTTCCATGGTGTAGTGCCTGGTAACTCGGCGTATCCAGTTGGCAAGATCGAGCTGGAGGTAGCCTTTGGAGATGAGTATGACTCCAGGGCCGAGAAATTGACTTTTGAGGTGGTCAAGATTAGAAGCCCATATCATGCTCTGTTTGGGCGGCCGGCTTATGCCAAGTTCATGGCACGACCGTGTTATGTGTATTTACAGCTCAAGATGCCGGGTCATAAGGGTACCATCACAGTGCATGGGAGCCAGAAGATAGCCTTGGAATGTGAGGAAGGCGACGTGGCTTATGCTGAGTCGGTCTGTGCAACAGAAGAGTTGAAGTTCTACAAGGACAATGTTGACCCGGCAGATATGACATCTTTGAAAAAGCCAACCACAGAGCATGAGCCGGTCATGAAGTTTAAGTCGGCCGATGATACTAAGCTTGTTGACTTTGTTCCAAGTGACTCATCTAAGCAATTCAGTATCAGTGCTAATCTGGATCCCAAATAGGAAAGCGCGCTCATCGAGTTCATCTGTGGCCAACCGATCATACGACCCATACAAGGCCCATTGATGATACAGCCTGTAGAAGGCCCATTGTGTCTACGACCCGTATAAGGCCCATTGTTTCTACGACACGTAGAAGGCCCATTGTTTCTATGACCCGTAGGAGGGAAATGGTAACTATAGTAAATATGTAGCCCATGGTTATTGTGGCCTAGTTTTAAAAAATAGGTTATTGTGGCCACTAGCAAACCGCGGAAAAAGAACTGCACTGACTACAAGGAAAGAAATAAACAAGACAATAAGGAAATAAATAAGCAAGCAACTTACGCTAGGCTATCATGGCTATTACACATATTACATCCACTGGGCATCAAAGTTCGCCACCAGTGCAAATATAGGGAACACAACAGCATATAAACGCCGCAGCAAAACAAGTCCAGAACTGAAACCACTTCATAAGAGCTCAAGAAACAATATCCTGGGTACCCATAATGCTGGCAAGATGCTTAGCAAGCTTATTAACTTTCTCTTGTTTGGCGCTTAAGTCCTCCAGCACTTGCTGTTGCACCAGAAAGTATGCATCTGAATTCTGCAGGGACTTCCTCAGTCCTTCGGCTTCCTGTCGCATAACATCTGATCAATGTCTTTCAACTTGAAGTTGAGACTCAAGAAGCCGAACTGATTCGGGCAACGAGTTCGAAGAGCTGGTGCCAGCAGTAGTAGCCAGTAACTCGAACACTACATCAAGGCAGGACTTTGGGGTTGTCTCAATGTCTTCAGTATAGTTTTTATCAGCTTTCTTGGAGACCAACAGGGATGTCTCACTATCTTGAACCTTATCTGAATTACTTCCTTTACCATTGCATAATGGGGCACTCTTCTCCAATATTTTATCCGCATTCTAAAAGAGAAACAAACAAACACATCACAGGTTTACAATGTAGTATATGAAACTCATTTTGGTAAACTAGTTCAGTAGTAAGGTGGACAGGATAACAACATGAAACAAACATATATCTATGTAGTATGGTCACTGTATGGTCTATATCATTCTAGTTTATGTTGCCAAATCAAGATAGATACAGTTCAAATCATATCTATTTAAGACAAAGCAGCATAGACAAAATATAAGTGTGGGAAACTACACAACAATAACAACACTTGTAATGTGCATGGCATGAGAACATAACTGTTTATTCAATTGAAACTGAAATCAACATAGAGCAAGTTACAACAGCAAACAGCCAAACACGTTAAAGAAACATGTTTAAAACATACCTGTTGCGCCATTGGAGTTTCAATTGCATCCTTCAAATTTGAAATTAGTTGGTATGAGTAAATACAGTGATGCAAGAGAAAAGTAGTATGAACCATAGCTATGGAACCTGACTTGAGAACAATTCTTCTTCTGCTTTAAGCATTGACTTGGGGTTTGGAGTGGTGGTCCTCATGCTTTGGGCACTGCAGTTGCCTTACTAACTGCTCGTGTTTGGGTGCTCTGTGGTGGAGACGGTGTTGTGTCAATGGGAACTGGGTTACTATCTGCTGGGGTTGGGGTTAGAAGGGGTGTAGCTGGTTCTCTGTCCAACTGGATAGGGGTACAATCTTCATGAGTGTGGGTTATGTGTGGAGGGGCTGGTTCTTGGGCAAGTACAACCATGGTTCTATCTGCATCGACAGGTAGCACGATCTTTTCTGAAGACCGTGTTTTTACTCCCACGGATACTGCCATCACTCCCTCCAATTGAAATGGCTGATAAACAAGAAAAGTAATTGAATGTACAAACATCGTAAGATAGACAGGTGCAATGGATAGTAGGGAAGAAAACAAGGCATGAAATAATTCACATTTATGTTGTCTAACCAAAGAGAATAGCAGGACATAATTTCACATATATGATGGCTAATTAAACAGGATAGCATGACACAATTTCACATGTATGATGGCTAACTAAACAGGATAGAATGACATACTTCAAAATATGATGACTATGTAAACATGATGACATGATATAACTATACGATGTGTCTATTAAAGTGGTTGGCATGCCATAAATCACAAACATGCCGTCGATGGAAACATGATGGCATGATATAATTCACGGATAGAATGACATAATTTAAAATATGATGACTATGTAAACAGGATGAGATGATATAACTATATTATGTCTTTAGAAAATGGGTTGGCATGCCATAATTCAGATACATGTTGTCTATGTAAACATCATGGCATGACATAATTCAAATATATGATTTATATACTAAGGAAGTGAGCAGAGGGCGATCGCATATATGATGTGTCAACTAAGGAGATGGCATTCAATATTGTGTATATGATGTAATAACCAAGCATTGCAATACAACATATGCATCATATGAGTAATATAACCCTGCCAAGTTTGAGCATACACCTCAGGGGGATAATAGGACTGGTCATCTGCCTCTGAGTCCTCCTCTGAAGAGCTATCTGTAACCAGCAAAATATATGCTTCAGCAGGTAGCATTGTCTGCTCTGAAGACCTTTTTTTCACTCCAGATTTCTCCATCACCAATTCAAATGGCTGATACACAGGAAGAGCAGTTGAATATACAAACATTTTCGACAAAAGCAATGAGAAATACAAAAAAAGGACGACATGATATAATTCACATATATGATGCTTGCCTAAAAAACATGGCATTGCATAATTCACATACATAATGCCTTGTAACAAGATAACATTGCAGAATTCACATATATAATGTCTTGCAACAAGATGGCATTGCATAATTCACATATATGGTAATTAGACACGAAACAAGTGGCATTCACACAAAGCATGTCTAAACTAAGCAAATGACATAGCAATGCAAGATACCATATGCACGATATGAGCAACATAACCCTGCCAAGTTAGAGCATGCACCTCGGGGTGGGGGGGGGATATGACTGGTCATCTGTCTTTGAATCCTCCTCTGAAGAGCTATCAGTAACCAGCAAGACATGCGCTTCGTCAGATAGCATTGTCTGCTCTGAAGACCTTATTTCCACTCCAGATTTTTCCATGACCGTGCCGAATGGATGATGCACAGGAAGAGTAATTGAATGTACTAAATTGTTGACAAATTTAACACATAATAAAAAATGATGGCATGATATAATTCACATATAAGATGACTGGCTAACCAGGGTGGCATTGCAAAATTCACATATATGATGCCTGGCTAAACAAGATGGCATTGCATGATTCACATATACGATAAAGAAACTATAAAGATGGCATTGACACAAAGCATGTCTAAACTAAGCAGATGACATCTTTAATGTAAGGCACCATATGCATGATATTACCAACATCAGCATGCCAAGTTAGAACGAAGACCTCATGGGGTAAATAGGAGTGGTCTTCTCCTTCTGAACCCCCCTCATAACATTTATCTTCCTCTTGATTACTATCCGAAATGGGTGGAGGGGGGCTGCCTTTGCGCCCACCATGGAGCGTTGTCTGCATGAAATTTTATTGCCATGCAAGGTTCGTCTCTTTTTCTCTACATGATCAGTTCCATTGTGTACAATAACTGGCATGCATAGGAGTAAAACATAGTGAGATTATGTAAGGAGTGCATGCACAAATCCAGAGTGAATGTAGCAAACTGTGGATAGACCCAAAACCAATGATAGCAGGCAGATAATAGCTTTAGTTAAAAAATACAGATAATGGATCCTTTAATGTTTGTTTGCACCCAACATGAAACTCATAGTAGACACCCGAGATTAACGAGATAGTAGACAAATAGTACTAATTGCTGCCCCAATATGTACCCCACAACCATTTAAAAATCAAGTTTCAACATTAGTTTGGACCTGACTCAGAGTCTAATAGGTGAACACGATGATAATGTAGCATGTCATCATATTAAGCGACGCATAACGTAAGCAGACACGGAAGAGTGCGACCTCTCTTGCGGACCCGTGTAGTCCTCAAGGTCATCTACTCAGTTGATGATGGTAATGCAGTTGTCGTGGCTGCTGGCGGCGGGGAAGAAGATCTGAGGCGGCGAAAGACAGTCTGGAGAGCGGATCCCTGCTGTGGTGAACCCTTCAGTCGTGGGAGCAGCTGAGCTGGGGTGGAACACAGCGCTGCAGGAGCAGGACAAACCACATAAGGTTTTCTTTGACAAATATCTGTAACAGAAGTAATTGAGTAAGGGCTTGTTTGAATCTGAGGATTCTAACAATGCAGGGATATGAAATAGACATGAATAGGATAGGAATGCACGTCCAAAACAGAGAATTTAAAAACATAGGATTTCTGCCAATCTGGGTGTTTGATTCACAACAATTGGAAGATCACAGGATGCAAAAAAGCGTGGTGAGATTAAGTCAAACCACAAGAAAATGTACAATTATAATGCTATTATGCTACTATCTCTTAGTCTTGTGCTTGATGAATAGTAATATGAAAAGGAGGACAAGTGTAAATTAGAATTCCTACGGTTTTTCTTTCAAGGAGACACTAAAGGAACAAATCCTACAGTTTTCCTTTGCTCCATTCCTTTGCACCAAATTCATAAAAAGTAGCACCATAGGAAACTTTCCATTTCCTATGTTTTTCATTCACTTTTCCTTTCAAGCACTGGAGATTCTAGTAGGCGGGCTTGAGCAAGGAAAATCCTACACTAAAAAAATGTTTTTGTGCCACTTCTATTACTTTGGACCCAGGCCACTGCCATACTAGCTCAACTCCCAGGCCCATCGACAAATGCACAGCTCAAAAGCGCAGAGATAAACAATGATGGCTTTCAAGAGAGTCCATAACGGATAGCTAAGTTGCCTGGTACCTCACTGCTTGTCATATAGTAGGATAAAATAATCGTATTTCTCATTACTACGAGTTCTCAGTGGACAATATATATATAACATGTAGAGTAAAAAAGAGATGCAACAAGTGTACAACCTCTTTGGTGAAGCCATGTCGATCTCAGCATGATTGGGTTGGCCGGTGAGGATGCTCCGGCTGACTTGGCTGTCGGAGGAGGGGAAGAAGATCTTAGGCGTTTGGAGATGGAGCCCGAGGTACTGCTCCACTGTGATGGAGGGTTTCGTCATTGGAGCAGCTCCGGTGAGTTGTACGACGCCGAGGCTGAAGCAGGACAAGAGAGACAATGTTAACCTGAGTGGAATTCTAATAGCATCTCCAATACATGACGTAAAATACATAACCGCAAAGTGCTAGATGTAAAATACATTAGCCGCTCATCTATGAACTTAACTGTCGAAACTGAACTTAACGTCGAAACTGAACTTAACTGTCGAAACTGAATTTTGCTGCCGAAACTGAATTTTGCTGTCGAAACTGAACGCACTAGCAAGGTGAGGCTACACGTCGGTTGACTGACTTTTTCATCTCTGGTCAGTCGATTTTGCAGCCGCTGGATACGAAATCAAGGGCCTGCAGTTCATCTTCAACCTCCACCCCCCTGAGCCGCCAGCCACCACCAGCCAAACAAAAGCCCCCCGCAGCCCGCGGTCAGCGGTGCGCCGCCCCGCCCGCCCCGAAAACACTCCCCACCACTGGTCCACCTCCGCCCCGGCCATCCCTCTAGCCCCCCCTGCCGAGCTTTTTCTCCGGCGATCCCCACGCCACTACCCCGCCAACGCCCCGCCACCACCAGCGACCACCGCTCCCACCTTGAACCCTAAGATAGATAGTGAGGTACCTCTCCGGCGAGCCCCCCTCCCTGCTGCGGCTGGTTCTTCCTTCACCGCGGCGAGCCCCCCACATCCTGAAAATCAACTGACCCAAAAGTTGATTCAATCGACTGAAGTGTAGCTAAATCGGAGCAGCATCGCAAGCAAGAGCAAGAGCGAGAGTAGCAGCGCGAGCAAGAGTAATAGCAAGAGCAGACCAGGCAGGGGAACAAGAGCAAGAGCAGAGCAGCAGCGCGAGCGAGAGCTAAAGCAGCAGAAGCTCCTATTGATGTGGACGTTGCCGCCGAGGGAGCAACATCATGGAGGAAGTGGCCGGCGACACCGCTGTGGATGGAGCCGCGCCGTGTCGGCTCGGCACCGAGCGCCGACAACACCGTGAGATCGAATCAAGAAGAAAATGCGGCGATTAGTGTACAACCTCTTTGGTGGTGCCAATTAGGCCACAACTTCATCCGAGGAAACGGTGATGATGATGCTCTTCCGGTGGTGTAGGTGAAGACGGCGGTGTGGGAATGGAGGTGGCGCGAAAGACGAGGGGAACGTCAGGGCAGCTCCTTGGAGGTGGAGGACGGGGTGGCTGAATCGGTGGGACGACGAGATCGACGACGGATCCTCATCTGCTATGGTGGATGAGGGACGTCGAAGTGTTGCTGTGGATGAGTCGGGGAAGAGGCTCCGACTAGGTAGCGGACGGAGCAGGGTATGGGGCTTCGTCCCGGGTTTTCACAGGCTCGGTGTACGAATGGGTGGGCGGATGGGATGGCAGTGGGGAACCATGGCTTAGGGACGCGCTTGTCCGAAATGTGGGGTAAGTTACGAAAGTACCCCCACCGATTTGAGGCGGTTCTTTCGGTTCAGGGGTACCATGGGCATTTCGCGTGTCCGGATTTCACAGGAGGTGGGAGTTTTCGCGCGGGTTGTAATTTCGGAATAGCAAGGCGCGGGTTGAGATGGAGCGAGTTGTTGGAGCACAACGAGACAAAGATATATCTTAAATATTTCGGGCTAACAAGGCGCAGGTTGAAGAGGCAGGAGTTTCGTAGCACGATAGACAGAGACGCCAGCTTGAATTTTCGGCATAACAAGGCGCAGCTTGAAATTTCGGGAGAACAAGCTTAACGTGTACCCAAAAAAAGATAATTTGCACCTCAACACGCACAACACACACACACAAACACCATTTAGACTAGAGTAAGGTACACGTGCATTGCACGCATGAGATTTGGCAACCAAATTATGAATAAATACCACATTATAGCATGTAAGCTTTGAGTCATATATGCATGACGTAGATGTTCGTTTAATTCTTATAGTTCATTTCATTCAAAATCATCTAGTTTTTATAAGAAAGCTAATCTATTTTAAGATTTATGGAATTGTGTGTTGTAAGACATAAAGTAAAAACAAATAATGGCAAATCATGTAGAAAAACATTTGGACAATTCTGATACGGAAGATTCTAGAACAAAGAAGAAGTGCTTGTGTTTTGATGTTTGTGCATTATGCTAAAGTTCAACCATGGAGTCTTCTAGATTATACATGTGGCAACATCTGGTGGAATCTAGATGATATCCAACGGCCAGTAATGCTCAAATTTGCCATCTTTGGACCATTGGATTCGCCTCATCCAACGACCATCTTTCAAAGTTAAAGTTACCCGCACACAATATAAAAAATATATAATATAATATATGTATATATACATATACATATATATATAGGGGTATAGATATAGATATGTGATGTGAAAGCCACCCATCATCTCCAATTAGAATAGTGTGTCCATGCACGGATGCGACGTGGCCAAATGATGTCTACCATCGGTATCTCAAATTCAAATCAGTCTGACCTTGTTCAATGTGTATACATTACAACATGCTTGTTTCCAAACCACACCGCGTAGATTTCCGTTATATTCATGCATGCATGGGTTTCAAACATCAGGATCTCTTATTCAAATATTTGAATTCAACTTTACATTGATTATGACCTCACCTAGTCTTTTACACCCACACAGTCGTCTTCTCTTTATAATTGTACCACTAACTTTCTCTCGTGCATGCATGTACACACACTACCAGTCGGCATTATCCATCGCACGCATGCAATCTTTTTCTTCAGGTCGGTCTCCCATGAAGGCACACACCCACACACATCCCCCTCTCCATCATATTGGGCATTCTTTATCTCTCACGCGTGCATGCACAACGATCGATGTTCCTCTATGTATGTGTGCATATAGCTAGGTCTTTCATAGTTTTCCATACAAACCGATCAATCGATATATCCAGTGAGGTCTCACCCTCTTTCCCACGTCCACATCGATCAATCTATACCTATCTATATAGGATTAACATATATAGCTAATACACCAACAGTAATTATATATCCAACGTCCCCCTCTCATCATCCATGCCTTCCGCTTTATCTCTCAGACGCGCGCACAATGGCGAAGACAGGGGGCAGTAAGGGCCCTGGCCCCCCCTAACATCACGATATATCGAGGCTAATATGAATGTGATCATTAGACAACTGCTGCTAAAAATGGTTTAAGTTCTTGAATTGACCCTCCTCGTAAAGGATTAGCAATGCTTGGCCCCCTAGCTCATTTATTTTTCATGGCTCCGCCACTGCGCACAATAGCGCATGTTCTCGCCCCCTCTCTCTAAATATCGATCTCGCACTTGTGCATTCCTTCATAGTCTCCCTCCACTCGGCCCCTCTCACCATCTTCTATCCCCCCATCGGATTTTGCCACATGTACAATCTTGCATACCCCATGCTTGAACTTAAGCATAATGCACAAACCTCAAAACAATAGTGGTTGTCTTTTGTTCTAGAATCTTCCGTATCATAACTGCCCAAACTTTTTTTCTAGTTGAATTGCCATTATTTGTTTTTACTTCATTGTTTACAATGCACAATTCCATGAATCATAAAATAGATTAAGGGCTTCTTTGATTCAAAGGATTCTTAAAGGAATTTTGGAGGATTCTAATCCTTAGGAATTTTTCCTATCTTGGTTGTTTGATTCGTAGGATTGTAAACCATAGGAATTTTTCCATATGATTCATTTGCACTAGATTTCATAGGAAACATCCCATCCAGTCAAACCTCTTTGAAAGAATGCTGCGGTTTTTCTATGCACAATCAAACACTCGTACAATCCTGTAGGATTCAAGATGACATTCCACTATAATCCCATGTTTTTCCTATTCCCACCTTTTGGAAATCCTAAGAATCCAAGAGGCCCTAGCTTTTTTATAAAAACTAATTGATTTTGAATGAGATGAACTATAAGAATTAAACGAAGGTCTACATCAGGCATATATGACTCAGAGCTTTCATGCTATAGTGTGGTATTTATTCATAATTTGGTTGCAAAATCTGATGCGTGCAATGCACGTGTACCTTACTAGTACTTCGAGTATATGCAAAACACGTAAATTAGAATTCCAATGGCACGCTACATTCATGAAGCCAGATGGCACATGTGGAGGCATTGTCGCGGCCTCCTTGTGTGGATTGATCACAGTGATGTGCTGCTGGTTCCAGAAGAGTGTACTCGTCCTCCCTGAGCCATACTGTCGGTACATGCATGAAGCGAAGATGTGCACGCATGCCACGCACACACTCATTCCCTCGCACGCACACGCGGGTACACAAGCGGACACAATTTTGTACCAAGATCCACCCCATGTGATAATTTGACGCGTGTAAATTCATTCACTTCATTGATGGTCAATTAATACAGCGCATGCAAATTGAGTGGACGTGAGGGCGGAAGAAAGACAATACTACCCCACTGCGCGCATGCGAGTAGTTAAATCATGGGTTGCTAGTAGTACTTCCATTTGTCTCCTTCATATTTTGTGCCAATTTTTGACAGTAACATAATATTTACGCATTTGAGCAATGTAGTCTACTTGAAACCAAAACCATCAATTAATCTTTACCTTGTTCCCATCCCATCCGAAAGCCTGCTCACACCTACTAGTACATACCAAACCTGAACGTGTTCCCACTATGCAGGTATTAGTACTAGTGCTAGTACTTAGGTTATAAAAAGGGGAACTACCTAAAATTACTCTACCTTTCCTCCTCATAAGTGCTTCTTCTTCGTCCGTCCTTGCCATGGCCGGTGAGCAGAGCTCTAGGTCGAGAACTACTCGTAACAAGGGAGCGGAAACCAAGGCTGCAGAAAAAAAAGAGGGCTCGCCGCCACGCAGAGACCTTGAAAGATCTCTCACGGGCAGGCGATGGCTCCCAGGAGCGCCCTAGTCGCGAAGGCGAACATGCCGAGCCGGCGGCGTTGGAGTCGTTATCCCTCGACGGCATGCCCGATCAGCTCAATAAGCACCTCAATAAGCAGAAGGAGTTCATCCAAGGCTTGGTGGAGCTGCTGAAGGAGAGCCTCGACGACATGCCTGCTGAGCTCAATAAGCAGGGGGAGTTGACTGCCGGCTTGGTGATGCTGCTGAAGAAGAGCATTGCCTTGGAGAAGAAGGCGATCGGGAAATCCTGCAACTTCAGGAGGACAAGGCAAAGCTCTGCCATGAGCTCGACCTGTTGAAGGAGAAGAACGCCGGCTGGAAGAAGCTGCATGAGAATAGTAGTTCCTCGATGAAGATGCTGCAGGCCCTCGTCATGGAACAGAAGGAGGAGTTGGCGAAGCTCCGCATCGAGCACCCGGCTGCTGTCAAGGTACGTAATGCGGTCGTGGAACATATGATGAAGGCTTGCATCGAGAAATCCCGCGTCATGGACAGAATGAAGAAGATGGCGGAGGAGACACGCAAGGAGATGGAGGTCGTGGAGGCGATGAAGAAGTAGTTACGAATCCACGGCGAATTAGATCATTTGGGGTGATAATCTTCCTTCTTCTTTTGCTCCTGTGTTTCATCTTTTGCTTCGGGTGTTTCGCCGCACGTGTCACGTTCTCTCCGAGGCATGAATAGAACAATGCTTTTTTTGACGGAATGAATAGAACAATGCTAACAATGAGATGACTAGCAAATTAGATCATTTTTTATCGCCATATGGCACTGGGCTGCCATGTTTTGTGCTCCTCCGTCGTAGTACTACTCCACTGGAAAACTTGAGTACACCGCACGGTTCTTTGCTCCTCCTCAGGTCGTCAGCGCATTTATACGAGCAGTCAAATCCCAAGGCCCCGCCTTCCAACAGTAATGATCCATCAAATCACAAAGGCCCTCGCCTCTCGTGAAACCGACCAAGCTAGACTGCCCCGCCCTCTAGCCTTTTAAAAAATGTATACTTTTGTACAGTAGTAGTATCGATGGATTGCGTCATGGAGAAAAACTTGAAATTAAAAAAAAGGTGGTACATATAGAGAGCGCTCGTCGCCAAATTATGCATATAGTACTATTAAAAAGGCTAGTCACAGTAATGGTGTCCAGCACAACCCACCCCTCAAATAAAACTAAGCATCCTGGAATCCTTTGACAAAACTAAGCACCCAGAAATTCTTTGACAACTAAACTGCTGGCTATATGATGTTGGCCATATATATTGTACGTATATAATGTGAAGAAACTAGTGGTAGTACTATACCAACTAAAAGATGAAATGTAAGAAATACTAGTATGTACGTACTGAAGAGTTAAAGTAACGAGAAGAAACATAACATAGTTCTGCTGGGGGCTCACCACAACACACCCCTCAAATTAAATTAAGCACACCTAAAATTAAACTTTGCAACTATTCCGGTAGACACTGCATTAGCACCACCATGAGCAACAACACTGCCACCTTACTCGGAGTCCTCGTCCACGTCCTCGACTTCGTCCTTGTCCCTCTTCCTCTTGGCCGATACTTCTTTGCTTGAACCGCACACTTGGCTCTTGCTCTTCATCCAACCCATGTAGATATTGAAACAAAGGTAGCCATCCATTGCAGCATAGTGGATGTGGTCTATATCTAGTACATTCCGCTGCCATGCATAACGATGAAACGTGTATGGAGGTTTCTGCAGTTTACCGTACGAAGGATGAACCATGGCTCCTGCCAGGGTCAGCATTGAAGGCTGGCCACCGGAGGGCAGCAGATGATTCTTCTGGAGGTCGAAGGGGTTGCCTACAACGAGGCCTATCCGACCTAGGACTTCCTCGTCGTTCATAAAGTCTACAGTAACGAATTTGACTAGGTTGCTCTCGAGGAAGTTCTTAAAATCCAGGCATTCAACGTCGGCTTGGCATATGTGGTAGACCAAGCATAAGTCATGCGCGCAAACCTGGATCACGGCGGGCTTCTTCCTCTCTTCGTCCTTTAGATCCTTCTCTCATCCTAGGACTATGGTGTACTCAACATCTAGCCCAGCGACCCACTCATCATCTGAGTTTTGGAACATGCGTCTGAAGCGAGAAAGGCATCCTTTCACCGTCGCGGAAGAACGAGTGTAGATGATGTCGAACTCATCATCGATGATGGTTCTAACCTTTTACTCACCGCCAATCATGGAGATTTGGGACGCCATGGATTTGGGAGGAGGGTTAGGATTAGTGGAACTGCCGTAATGTGAAAGGACGGGACGACCAGGAGCGAACCGCGGTAGTATTAAAGGACGTGCGGGGACGAGTAGGAGCGAACTGCCAGCGTGCGAACGACAGGGTAGTGGCTTTCCATTCTACCATGATACGGGCTTCCGAGAGCCCTTGGATCTGAGATCAAACAGTTGCATGGCATGATTCTAGACCTATGGGTGAATATCCTATCCTGGAGGGTTATTCTGCAAATTTTCAGCAACTTAGCATGTGACCGTTTGATCTCAGATCCAAGGGCTGCCAGCAGCCCGTATCATGGTCGCGCCTACCACGACCATCGCATCGCTCGCGCAGTCATGCCCTTGGAGATTTAACACGGTGCGTTAGGCTATTTTATGTTGGCATGTCATACATAGTCATCACTTAGTCACTCATACTACAACAAGGTTAGCTATAAGGTTGGCTATAAGTGTATTGTTTTTTACTTCTATCTATCTCTTTCTTCGTACTCCCTCTATCCCATAATATAAGAATTTTTTTGACACTAGTGTAGTGCCAAAAACGTTCTTATATTATGGGACACAGGGAGTAGTATTTATTGCATTTGCCAAGGAGTGACCTCTTCCAATGAAATGGTGTGCTTATTAGTTTTTTGTTGCTAAGTTTGCTTCATTTAATTAGCTATAGACTCAAAATTGTCTTTTCACCTAGGTACACATGCTTAGCACCATTTCTTCCTTGGGTCACCAAACTAGTCTCTCTCTTCTTGATTAACTTGCCACATCAGACTTTCTGCCTATGTGGCAAGCTTAGCACCTGTAGGAGCAAGTTAGTACAATAGTGCGCTTTACATGGCATTTTTGCATATGTGGAGGAAAGAGAGGCAAGGGAAAAGTGGAGAAGTGGGCTCTCATGCAAGAGCCAACCTCTACTACATGGTGGAGCATTGGGAGAGGCACCTGTATGGAGGTGGTCAGGAATCGGGAGACTCACGCCGGTCGTAGCGCCACAGTTAAAATGATAAGGGCAAGTCAAATCACGGGGCCCCACCTGTCCAGCAGTAACTCGCTGTCAAATCACACAACCCTACGTTTGCAGCAACCTACTCCCTCATCTTCTCGCGTCTTTGTCGAACCGACTAGGCGGAATTGCCCCGCCTACCGCGCAGGAAAAGCCCCACCCTCGACTTTTAAATAGTATAGTATGCTAATTTTGTATCCATAGATTGCGCCATGGAGCAAAGCCTCTAGAAAACGGCGGTACACATGTACGGAGTATACAACACGCCCGTCGCGTTCGCGCCGCACCCCAGATGGTCGGTCGGTCTGGCACGCTGCTCTCCGGATGGAACACGCGTCATATTGCATTTGCACACACATGTGGGACCGCAATTGAGAACCGACCATAGGAACACTCCCCGGCCCCGCAAGTCGGGTGACTTAATAGAAGAGGGAGACGAGAAATAGTACTAGAGAAGTGTTGTACTACGTTGGTGCCTGGACGAACCCTGCAAGACACGGAAGATCAGTTCATCCATGCATGTGACCAGACTCCAGCAGACACACCTCGATTGGCTAACATCTACATATCATGCAGGCTGTGTTATACATGGCTGTAGTTGTGGTGAGAAATCTAAAAAAAGGTTTCTTGTCATTTCGCAAAATTAGGTGTCATGTGCTTCGGATCACTGTGAGGGTTAAACAGCGACAACTGAGTTGGGCTAGTCATTGGGGGCACATGCACGAAGACTACTCGGCTGCCATCTAGGTCAAGCCGGCTATGTTAATTAGGACATCTATCGACGGACCCCTTTTCTATGAGTTTATCTTTAATTTGAGCTTTGTTCCTCGTCTAGTTTGTTTGTCGGGATTCATGTTGTCTCCTTTGGGCAGTGAGGTTATGATTTCTTGTCATGTGGCATTTTTTCGTGTTATATGTTATAATCGGCGCTTCAGATCAAAATGATGACAACTGCGCCTCCGGGCCACATGCATGAAGACTTCTCGACAGTCATTGACGAGGTCAAGCCGGCTCCGGTAGACAAAAGAAAACTAGTACTACTCCACTATATAGGCAGGAGCCTCCGCGCTTGCTTGCTAGTGTTGCTCTCTTCACACTGTATCCTCCTCTCCAGATCTAAATACAATAGCGATGTCCACACACACTCTCTCTCTCTCTCTGTTCACCGTTGGTCACAGATCCAGCCGGATCCTCTCCACTAGGGAAGGTGAGAAGGTGCAATGTTCACGCGGTCGTCCTCGGCGACGGCTCTTACCCACTCTGGCGCGTCCTGATCAGCCTGCCTTGCCGTTCTCTCCCAAGCACCACTGGCGAGGGAGGGCCTCCGACCCCTTCTTCCTCGCTGTCGGAGTGTGGGCAGATCCGGCCTCCCGTCGCCTACCTAGCGACATCCCGACGACCATCAGGTATAGCTTCCTTCGAAACCGGCCTTTCTCTACTTCTCGAGCTCCTGACGTCGCTACATTTGCATCTTTTACTATTTCTTAGGCCCCCTCGTAGATAGGATCCATCGGTTGTTCAAAAACCACCTATTTTTTACGTTTAATAGGTAAAACTAGTTCATGCACTCGAATCTAGTACTACTTGGTTCAAACAAGGAAGAAAGGGGGTGGGGGTGGGGGAGGATTTGTTACCTGAATCTAGGACTTGGTCGAAAGAGGAAATAATGGGGGCGAAAAGTAGCAGAGACTGGCTATCCAATTGGTCTCTAGGTCTAATAGGGAAATAAAGGGAAACGCAGGACAAACTCAATATAAACCCGATCTATTGGTTGAAAAAGGAAAGAAAGTGGGGACTAGGGGACAAGTCAATAGAGTAAGTCTAGCACTAGATTTGCTAGCCTCACAAAGTATAAGGTGGCTATCCCAAACAAAAATGGGACCAACCCAGATATCCTGTTCTGATGTTTGTTGCCCCGAGCCACTCTTATGTAATTCCACCAGTAAAATGTAGCAGTCGCATTGTTAAAAGTAAGGACACGTTAAACCAATGTTGTTTTCAATGTAATGCCTCCAGTAATATGAATCAATGACACTTTTTACATGTCCTTCTAAATTTCCCATTAAGATAAGTTGGTTCTTTTCGTTAGAAATGCAACTGTCCTGGTCCGCCTACTCTCCCGTGCCTAAAGTAATGTTGTATTTAACAGTTGTCATAGTTAATCCTAATGCCCACACTAATATCTAGCAATGCCACTGCTTTAGAAATTGCTACTGCCCTTGTAGGATTGCCATTCAGATAAGGAACATGCTTCTTTTCATTTCATGCATGTGTCGGCATTCTGGGAACGGGGGTCCCCAGACTTGCCTGCCTGCGGCCTGCGGCGTGGCTCAAGCGGAGGCCTAGTGCGGCCCAACTTCATCAGCTCAAGCTCAAGACCCTCGCGAGGGGCCGAGCCTCGCGGGGCGGACGACAGGAAGCTTCCTCAGGAGCAGCCTCATCAGGCGAGCTCGCGAGGAGGCGGAGAGATCAAGGAAGGGTACCTCGTGAGGTGCCCGTGACGCAAGCCATGACGATCGAGACCAGGCGGGCGCCGGCCTGCATAGTGTCCTTGTTTCCGCTTCGGTGCAAAGGGGGCAAGCACAGGCCAATGCATCATGCAAAGGTTACTGTTTCGGTGCAACAAGACCAAGACCAGTAGAACGGCAGGATGGAGGTCATCGTGGAGCCCAGGACGGCGTCACCGTCAAAGTCTTTGGCAGTCAAAGACCAACTTTAGTCAGGATAAGTGTACTAGATGTTCCCCTTCAAAATGGCCAAATGTTGGCGTCCTTCCCACTCATTATTTTGGGAAGAGGCCCAGGGCCTCCCTCTATAAATAGAGCTAGCCACCACAGAGTAGGGGAGAGGTTTTGGGTAGACGAGGGAGAGAGAGGCGACTGAACTCACCCAAGCAGTTCATCGCACTAGCCCAAGAACAGCCCCTCTTGAGGCTGTTCTTCCTTTGTATTGTTCATCATCAGCCCCTGAGGCAATCCACCACACCACACACTAGAGTAGGGTATTACACCACAATGGTGGCCTGAACTAGTATAAACCTCGTGTCCTTTGTGTTTTTTTTTCTAGCCTAGATTCCTTGCGAGGCTTCGAGATGTGAGTTGGTAGGGGAAAGATCTTCGTACGCACCCTAGAGTTCGAACCTCAAGGGTCTGCTGGAACCCGAAATCCGACATTTGGCGCGCCAGGTAGGGGTGCACCAGAATCCTTATTCCGCCGCCTCGCGTTCAGTCGCCTCGCCGTTCTGATGTCAAGCGACCCGACTGCCAACACCGACTGCTGGGCGGCGTGGCCCGCCCACGCCGTGCCACCGGCCCAGGGCAACCTCAACCTTGCGCCTCAGGCAGCTCGCGCTCCGCAGGGCGCTGCAGGGCACGGGCGACGCGGCCAAGAGCCGCCTACCCTCACACCGCGACATGTGCAGTCGGTAGCAAGAGCCTCAAGCCACGCCGCGGCCACAGCACCGCACACCCGACGGGAGCAGGCGAACTCAAGGGCCGCACTCACGGTGGCCCGAGAGCTGCTACAGTGCCGGCTGCTGGAGGGCGGCCACGATGTGCTGTTAGAGTGGGTGTCCGAGCTCCTGGACGCCGCCGCCTCGGGAGCACCTCCTTTCTGCGTCCAGCTGCCACCCCAGCTCCAAGGCGGGCCGTATGGCGGCCCCATACGTGCCCACGCAACTCCGAGCGGACTCCAGGGCCTACTCAACACCAACCCAGCCGTCAGCACCGGGCGACAAGTCGCGCCGGCCCAATCTCCGGCCGGCGAAGGAGTGCACGCCGCGGCCTTCGGACTCGGCGGCCCACCACGCCACCACCCCCAAGACAACGCTCCAAGCCGAACTGCATGGCGTATGGGGCACTACGGCGAGGCCCACGGGGCGGTGGCCCCGAAAGCTTATGTGCCCCACATGGTGGATCAAGAGTGCGCACTAGAAGAATACCATGGTTCGTTCCTCGGGCCAGGCCGGGGCGAGGAGACACCAGAAGCTGAGCTCTTTCAGGAACCCCAAGAGAGCCTCGACAACCGCGCTGGTGGCAACAATTATCGGGTACCACTAATTCCTCAGGAGCAAGCTTATGCTAACCATGGGTCACAGGAGGTACAGGTTGCCGCAGCAGATGGCTGCCCCAATGCGGCAGCCTCCTACCCCTCAGGAGGAGGGCACCGGGGGCTGCAGGAGAGGGGCCAAGATCCAAGTTCACCCCCACAGCGCTCGGAGCAAGGCGTTCTTAGGAGGTAGGCCCTCTGTCGGGGAGGTGCCTCAGGGTCTGCCCCCGACAGAGGACCCGTGGTTGTCGGGGGAACTGCTGGCGATCGCTCTACCCCATTGGCGTCGTCCTTGGTCTTTGGTCGCCGCCAATGGCGGTAGAGTGTGGCGCAAGGCGGGGCCCTCGTCTGGCGATATGAAGCAAGGCCGGTACCTGTGAAGAAGGCCCAGTGCCTGTGAAGCTCGCCGCCCGTGACACTCTCACGTAATAATGAGTGGGGCTGTACACGCCCTGGAGTCTCCGGAGAGCCGCCCTCGGGCCTCGAGGGCTCCCGCCCATGCCTAGTGGCAGCACTTAGCTCCGTGCTGGTGAGAAGATGTTGAAGACTAGACTAGGTGCCAGACGCAGCTTTTTGCCTTTTGCCTTTTCCTCTGTTGTCAATGTTCTTCGATTCGAATTTAAGTTGGATTTGAGCTTGAGACTTGCGTGTGTTTGGGGAAGGGATGTTTAGTCTCGTTCGAGCAATCTCTCGTGTTCTGATTTCGGCTTTGTATCCAAAGTTAGCGTCAGCTGCCTCCCCTCGCAAGCCCCTCGCGAGCTGGGCCGGGCCGGTCCAAGCATGTCTACAATCCGGACCGCAGTCGCAGCACCCTCTCAGGAGGTTCTCGTCGCAGGATAAATGGGTTCACCCACAAGACACTTGAGGCGCTCCGGCTCCCACAGGCTCGCTCGGGGCCCGTCATGATCAAAAGGTAAACCAGTCAGCTGACCCATCACCAGGCCAGTAGCCCAGCATAATCTCACACGTGGTGTTATGTTTACAAGGATACTGATTGCAAACCTTTACATGAGGGGCTCCCCCTCCCAAAATGCTCTTACAATCTTTACGGCCGAGCCCGAACCTTTTTCATACAGGGTAAACAACGACGACAAACGATCAATCGGACATATCACTCACCACGTCTTCTGGGGCGCCTCCGGAGGCGTCGCTGGCGTCACTGACATCATCACCGTCACCGCCATCACCTCCATCAACGCGAGGCTCGTCCACAACGCCACCTTCATCGGCGGCCACGATCATGCCATCATCATCAGATGCGAAGCCCTAACGAGGGCGTCCATGTTATCCTCCACCCACTGCGCCAGATCGC
Organism: Triticum dicoccoides; assembly: GCF_002162155.2. Lineage (NCBI taxonomy): Eukaryota > Viridiplantae > Streptophyta > Magnoliopsida > Poales > Poaceae > Triticum > Triticum dicoccoides. The sequence goes on along the minus strand of NC_041383.1, from coordinate 387,454,054 downwards.
CCCGGATGGCTACGGGCATCGGTGCGATAGCGGCATCGAAATCGAAGTGGGGATCTCTGTCCTGTAGATAGCTGAAGACACGGGAGAAGGCACGCCCAAGAAAGGCTCGGCTCCTCTCCTCGACAAGCCAATGGGCCCTGTCAGAGTGGGTCTCCAGCTATGTCACCACATCCGTGAAGAACCGGAGGTTGCCGGCATAGTTGATCACGCGCAGCTCAGCAACAACCGCCTCGCAAATGTTGCCCATGGCTGCATTGGCCCTTTCCCTGAGCGTTAGGAGCATGGGGGCATGCTATGCTCCAGAGTCTGCCGCTGACGGATCTCGTCCTCATTCCGCCACGCGACAGCCTTGGCACCGTCAACCCTCTGTTGGATAAGAAGCAGCTCGGCATGGGAAGAGGCCAGCTCCGCCTGTGCTGCGCCAAGGGTGGCTGTGGAGGAGTCCACACTCCGCGTAACTTCATCCAGCTTGGCCCTGAGGGCCGCGGTCCTACCCTCAGCTTCGGCCCTGATCAGCTCCAACCTCACTTCGTATTCACACTCAAGATCCGAGCAAGCTTCCGCCACGCGGCGGTCGACCTCTTCTTGGACTCGGGCTTCCCGAGCGGCGACGTCATCCTCCGCCTGAGTCACCAGGCGGTCCCTCATCTCCAACCGCTCAAGGTCAAGGTTGCACTCGGTGGCCTCCAGCGTCAGCGCCTCCTCGCGCTTCAGGAGCTCCGCCTGGTTGACGGAAGCCCCCTTCAGTGACACGAGGGCCACCTGGCGCAGTTCCACTTGCCGCTCCAAAGAGTTGCTCCAGGCTTGGAGCTCCCGCGCGCGCTCCTCCGCATCCTTGCACCATCGGTCCGCTTCCCGGGCCTCCTCGACGGCTTGGGAGCAGGCCTCCCGCGAGGCCACCAGCGACGCTTCAGCCTTCGTGTTATCAAGGTCACGCTGGTGACATGTAAGGGCGACGACTACCTTCAGCTTGCGCCTCTCCTCAGCAAGGCGCAGGCCTTCGGCCTCAAGGCGCACATCCTCGCCAGCAAGCTCCGCACCGAGCTGGCTCACCGCATCCGCCGCCCTCTGAAGGAACTCTTGACAAAGGGCGCGGCGCTCCCAAGTGTGCCCGAGCACATCTTCCACGCCACCCCCCGCCACTGATGTATGCAGAGGGCCCTGAGGCGGCATGCCCCCTCTCGGCGTGGGGCTGGGGGCTGGCGCTCCAGCGGTCGCCCGATGGACCTTGCCAGGAATCCAGCCTGGCGCCGGTCCATCCCCAGAGGAGGAACTCAAGACCGACTTCAGCCAGTCACCATCCATGATCAGGGAAGGAGCACGGGGCAAGCTAGCTATGCCCTAGGAGAGCTCGTGAAGGGAGGACAGCAGGCGCGCAGGCTCGAGGTGCACAGCGTGACGGACCACTTCTCCGACCGGCCCTGTGGCGGGGGCACTGCTCGAGCTCGGCGCGCCCAAGGTCAGCGGTGAAGACAAAGCTTGGGGGGATGGCTCCTTGGTCGTCTCCGGAAATTCGGCAGGAAGGGCCCTGAAAGGCCACAGCCAGCTGCAGGAACAGTGAGGTAAAGGAGCAGAGAGAGAAGAGGACTTACTCGTCCACGGCAAAGTACTTCCTGCGCTTCAACAGGCGGCAAGGGCGATCATCGCCACCCAAGGCCTCCTTCCTCTTGCGGAGGTCCTCGAAGTCTACGCGGAACCGTCCTAAGCGCTCGGCGCAAGGGTCGGCCTGTGGCATGGAGGAGGCGTCAAGGTGATCAGCACAAAGGGGACCGGCCTGGAGGACGCCGCCAGGCATCGCCTCATGAGGAACGGCCGGGGCCTCGGAATCCCCAGCCTTAGGAGCCGTAGGCCGCAACTCCACGCCTGCCACTGCTCCAGGACGGGCTTCGGGGGATGCCGCCTTCGGGGCTCCATGCGGCGTCAGCATCTCGACATCGGCCCCCTTAGCTCCCGGCGGTCCTCCCTCCTCGCTCCATCGCCTGAGGCAGGACCGCCGTGGGCGACCGGAAGAGCAACCACAACAACTGGGTTCTCGCGGGGTCCCGTGAGGCCAACCGGACGCAGCCCCCACTCCTCAAAGCTGGGCATCTGCCTCACAAAATTGGCCTTGCCCGAGCAAACATACAAGAGGGCAGCATCGTGTCGAAGGCTGCCTGGGGAAGGATCGCCAGTCAGGACCCTGAGCACCATCCTCCGCACTCCAGGCGCCAGATCCTCCTCATGGAGCCGCATGTGGTCTTTGTGCCCCGCAAAAGCCCACATCCGATGGGAGTGACGCTAGAGAGGAGCAATGCGACGTTGGAGGAACTCCTTCACCACCTTGGGCGCCGTCATGTCGAGCGCCCTCAAACTCTGGAAGCGGCGCCAGACAAAGGCGAGCCGGGGGCTCGCGAGCGTCTCATGATCCCAGCCTGAGTTGGAAACAGCGGGCGAGGACGGGTGTGAGAGCAGGGGGCTGGGCACTCCGACATCCACATACATCCACCGCTCTCTGAACCTGGCATCCGGAGGAGGAATGCCGAAACCGATCCCCGAAGCAGCCATCTCTGGCACGGCGAGGAAGCTCACACATCCTGAGCATTGAGTGGGATCGCTCAGGCGCAAGGAGAAGAAGTGGCGCAGGAGGGCAACGGAAGGAGGAATGCCCACCATTTCCTCGCAAACAAAGGCGAAAACAGCCAGGAGGGTAATGGACTCAGGCCCCAAGTGCATCATGTGGATCTGATAATGGGAGAGCACCACATTGAAGAAAGCAGAAAAGGGGGGAACCAGACCCGCCCACAGGGCATCGGCGAAGAGCCGGACCTCCGTGATGACCCTATCAAAGGAGCATGGGACGCAGCCCAGACCGTGGTCCTGCCACACTCATTGAAGATGGAGGCAAGAGCAGAACGGACCTTGCCCAAGGCTTCGGGGTTGAGTATGATTGACCGATCAACGGCGGGGGCCCCCGCCGGAGACGAGCGGGGCGAAGGCACGAGCTTCTTCCCCCTTTCCTTCTTCGTTGGTGCCATGGCAATGGGAAGGGGGAGAGTTCGAGTTGGGTTGGAGGCGGTGCTTGGAGCTCAAGGAAGGAGGAAGGGCAGGAAGTGCATGAACAACAAAAGGGGAATGGCTGTGCGCAACCACGGGTCCGCTTAGCCGGGCGCGTAATGATGCATCGTGGGGAAGCGGAGACCCCCACGTCCAATCAATCGCCACGCGGCATCCAAGGCCGCAGGCTATTGGGGCCCGCGGTGCTTTGCACTTGCCCCTTCGCTTCTTTGCTAAGCCAAGTCCGGGCGCGCCTTGGGCCCGGGGGCTATTGTCGGCGTTTTGGGAACGGGGGTCCCCAGACTTGCCTGCCTGCGGCCTGCGGCGTGGCTCAAGCGGGGGCCCAGTGCGGCCCAGCTTCATCAGCTCAAGCTCAGGAATCCTCACGAGGGGCCGAGCCTCGCGGGGCAGACGATAGGAAGCTTCCTCAGGAGCAGCCTCCTCAGGCGGGCTCGCGAGGAGGCGGAGAGATCAAGGCAGGGTACCTTGCAAGGTGCCTGTGACGCAAGCCATGACGATCGAGACCAGGCGGGCGCCAGGCGGGCGCCGGCCTGCGCAGTGTCCTTGTTTCCCCTTCGGTGCAAAGGGGGCAAGTACATGCCAAGGCATTAGGCAAATGTTATAGTTTCGGTGCAGCAAGACCAAGACCAGGAGAACGGAAGGATGGAGGTCATCGTGGAGCCCAGGACAGCGTCACCGTCAGAGTCTTTGGCAGCCGAAGACCAACTTTAGTCAGGATAAGTGTACTAGATGTTCCCCTTCAAAATGGCCAATTGTTGGCGCCCTTCCCACTCATTATTTTGGGAAGAGGCCCAGGGCCTCCCTCTATAAATAGAGCTAGCCACCACAGAGTAGGGGAGAGGTTTTGGGTAGACGAGGGAGAGAGAGAGGCGACTGAACTCACCCAAGCAATTCATCGCACCAGCCCAAGAACAGCCCCTCGCAAGGCTGTTCTCCCTTTGTATTGTTCATCATCAGCCCCTGAGGCAATCCACCACACCACACACTAGAGTAGGGTATTACACCACAATGGTGGCCTGAACCAGTATAAACCTGGTATCCCTTGTGTGTTCTTCTTTCTAGCCTAGATTCCTTGCGGGGCTTCGAGACGTGAGTTGGTAGGGGAAAGATCTTCATGCGCACCCCAGAGTTCGAACCTCAAGGGTCTGCCGGAACCCGAAATCTGACAACATGTTTCATCACTTGTTAGTCACCCTCCTTTCCACCTTTCTTGTGCAAGCAGAGATATACATTTCACGCTCGATCTTAGTTGAACTGCACAAATGATATCCAAATTATAGTTGAACATTCCAGGAGCTTCACAACCAACCTTGATGTTGCTCAATTTTATTGCAACTAATGAAGAAGAAGCTTTGTGGGTTTCGTTTTCTGAAGGAAATGGAACAAGGGCTGGAGCTCTTTTCTTAAGAAAAATTAAAGAAAAAGCTGCTAGCTCATGGGACATTGCTTCATTTTACGTGAACTGCACCAAAAGGTCCCATGAATTGAATCATCCATGTTGGTGACTGAAAGAGCCAGCTTCAACATCCCAGTCTAAGCACCCCCGGCCTCCATCCTTGCGACGCATGGTACACCTTGTTTGTCACCTGCTCGACTCTAGTGTCACTGATAAAATGAAGTAATAATATAGTTAAAATAGAGCGAGTGTCCTCTCTATCATTTCATTTCCAATGTAGATAAAGAAAGTGCTTCTCTTTGTTAATGTATGTTTCATCAACTAGTCCCATTGTTAATGTTTAAGCATTTCTGCAAACTGGGGTGCTTAATTTTAGTTGATCTGTACAAAAACAGAGATTTGAATCTCTCAAGGTGCCTCCTTGTACTACCACTGTACACTGATGTTCATCACTGGCAGAAGGTGTATCTGGGAGACTTGGGATGATTTCCAGTATGAGGCGTACCATATTAGGCGTCGCAGGGCCCATCTTGCCCTCGCAGCATGGCATACTATGATAATATCGCAATATTTTCTTCTATTTATTTTGTGTGTTTCATCAACTAGTGCCACTATAATGTAATCACACTTTTTCATTATCTGTGCAAACAGGGTTATTCAGCTGCATTTTGGTGGAACTGCACAAATGTACGTATGGAACCGACATATATGCAGAGTGCGAGGTGTGCCAAGAAAAAATTACCGACACCAACCATGCTGCATGCACGCATTGGCATCCACCACCACCAGTGGGATGTGTGGCACTCTCTGTGGATGGATCTTTCTCGGCAGCAAATCCTCTAACCAAACACTAGTAGCTTATATTGGCAGTTTTCTAGGGTGTACTCTTTTCTGAAAGAAGCATCAATCTATTTTTATTTATTTGTACACTGTGTCACAACTTTGACCCAAAGTTCCAGAGCTATTTTAGGGTGATTGGCGTAGTACTCGGAGACTGATTGTAAGCATGATATTCATTAGCTGTCACACTGATTGTAAGCATGAGTAGGTGGAAGATTAGGTTAGTGCGAAGCTTACCTGAAACCCTACCGCCGCCGTTGAAACGAGGCGAGCGTCGAGGGAACCATGGAGAACGGCGGGGAAGCGACGTCGTGCCATCCGACCTCCTTTTGCGGTGGGAGAACGAATACTCCTGTGGCTGCGGCTGGCTCTGGACCCTCTTGAACGGCACACCATACTCGATCAATTCGTTATCCTCTGGGTGCTCGACCTTCAACCTGTACGCGCACCACCTCCGCCTGACTATCGCCTCGGGCGAATATGTTTGCTCCATCGCCCAAAGGAGATACTCGATGAACTCGGAGGACTGCGACATGACTGCCGCCAAGGAGTACATGTACATCGCCACCCTCATCGCCGCCATCTCGCTCTTTCGCATACATTGCCACATGGCCTACACCGTCCTTGAAATCTCCCACTCATTGTCAAACCAGTAAGGATCTCCTTCAACCTGGATAACTTTGCCTGGTCGCCACCTCCGATCTGCCTGATTTGCTGCTACATCCTCTCCATAGATGTCCTTCTGAGTGGTCCGGTGCTAGCTTTGTAAGATGGGAGGAGAGACGGTGATCTTGCAATAGATAAGAGGGAGAGGCGAGACGGTGGTTTTGGAATGGAGATGATGGAGAGGAGAGGAGGTGGTTTTGCAATGGAGAAGATCAGAAGAGGGAGAGGCGAGACGGTGGTTTTGAAATGGAGATGATGGAGAGGAGGGGAGGTGATTTTGCAATGGAGAAGAGGGAGAGGAGCGTGCAGCACTGATTTAGGATTGGACGAGAGGGCCGGTGTGCTGTGACTGGATCAAAATCAAAATCGATTTACCCTTCAATTAAGAAAGCGACCCCACATTAACTAGTCTCCCTTTTATTCTAGGTCATAATTGAAAATGATTTTCACACATAAAATATATGTTATGAGTTGCAAAAATAATATAATTTGAAAGTACATTCAGATACGAACCAAACGATACAATTTTAGGTGACATGCATTCACATTTTGCTTGTCTAATACAGTATGTGGTCAAACTTTGACCCAAAATATGCAAAACAACAAAAAAATACTTCCAAGACCAGCGCCGCTCTTCCGCTCTTCTCGTTTTAAACCACCGCCACTCCTCTCTTGTTCAAATCTAAATCCAGCACCGCTCCTCTCCTCTTCCATTTCAAAACCACCGCCCCTCCTCTCCTATTCCGGTCCAAAACTAGCGTCGCTCCTCTCCCGTTCTAATCCAAAACCAGCGCTGCTCCACTCCTCTTCCATTCAAAAACCACCGCCGACGAGTGAAGGTGCCGTGGAGAAGTAGATCGATAGAGGAGTACAACTGATACGTGAGGATCGTAGACGGTGACCCTGTGAAGCTAGCTAGGATGTTGGAGATACAGTCTTGGTTTGACAACAAGGAACAACTAGCGGCGACGGTGACATCCATCGCCAGATATCTGCAACAGAGCGAAAAGGCGGCGATACTCCCGAAGGGAGTCGTGCGGGAGTACATAGAGCTGCTCCTCTGGGCCATGGAGCAAACAGATTCACCGAATCCAATTGTGAGGGAGTGGTGGTGGGAGTATCGATCCCATATGGAGCATCCACCAGAGATTGAAGGATCGAGCATCTACAGGGTGCCGTTTGTGAGGGTGTCCTGCCAGAGCGAGCCGGTGGAGTCTTTGTCGACCGAACCCAATTGCAAGAGGAGAAAAGCAATTGGCCCGACGACACTTCCCCGCCATCCTCTCCCTCGCCGTTCACATTGTCTCACAGCGCGGCTGTCTGCCGCCGAGGAATAGGAGGGGACTGCCCCCCCCCCCAGCCCAATAGTCGGGCATGTTATGAATTGTCAGGAGGAGCTTAGGGTTGTCAGTATGTGTAGGTTGTGAACTGTGTTTTGTGTTGTGTATTTTGAGAGTACTTTCAGATATGAATGTCTTTTGAATTTCCGATTTGCAGTATTGAGCATATGAAGTATTTTATTAATTCTAGAGATCTATTTTTAGCACTTAAAAATGTAGTTACATAGGAGTATAAAAGTGCGGACAATGTGATTCTCAGGGAAGAAACTGCAAGTTTCAGTTTCAGATAAGAAACTGTAAGTTTAGTTTCAGATAAGAAACTGCAACTTTCAGAGGCGGAGCATTTATATTAACATGGCCTTTTCAAACAGGGTTAACATCATGTTGGAAGTTTTATTCATGGTCGAAAATGGAACTACCAGCCAGTTAACATCATGCTAATCAACATTCATGCATAGCACATCTTCATATGATGCACAGTTAAAATGCCCACACAATGTCGAGTGTGCGAAACACAGAGAAAATGAGGGACAAAGTTTTGGCAAGTGTTGGACGTGGTGTGCGTAGATGACAATGGGGACCCACATGTCAATAAAGGCAGAGGCAAAAAAATTGGAGATATTTTCCCTGCACAGGTGGAATCGAACCCGGGCGTAACAACTGTCGGGTAGTGTCACTTGGCCACTAGGCTAGTTCAGTAGTTTCGTTAATAATAAGGCACTTCCTCAGGTGGTCGGATCCCCTCCTGCGCCTTTGTGCGCTTGCCGTGACGCCGCTGTCTGCCGTTGTGAACATGCTGAACAAACGAGAGGAATCTGGAGAGGACTGTACGTGGAGAGGCGGACAGTTGGGACCCACCAGGTCTATGGCCGTACACAAGCAAGTGCCTCATCGAAAAAATACTTCCTCTTAATGCTATACTGACATTGGGGCCCACGAGTTTGTCAACATAGTTACATTTTTTAGGTGCTTCAACGTAGTTACTATAGGATATAAATTCACAACGAAGCCGGGGAGCTGGCAGGTATCATTTATTATCACTGGGGCAGCAAGTATCAGCTGGGGTTTGGGCTGCCCTGTCTAGGCTTTCATTTTTAACATGCGCAGCCCACGACCTCGGATGGGAGGTCCATAGGCCTGTTTGTATTTTCTTTAGGGCCATCATGTATCGACCGGCCTATGGACCTCCCATCCGAGGTTTTATTTTTCCTGAGTATCGGCAGCCCAAATTATGTATTTTTTTTGAAGAAAATGCAGAGGTCTGTTCTATTTTTCTATATAAGAATAGGAACGCGAGGTCCAACTTATGTTTCCCTTCTAACTATATTATATATATTTAAATTATTTTATATGTTATTATATATAATTTTTATTGTCATCATATATTTAATAGATACTTACATATGTAAGAAAACAATATCCCACATCTTATTAACTTATAAAAATAATTTCTTAACAATAAAATCCTGGATTGTTTTGGCACAAAATCCTAGTGATTGTGTACAAAAGCTTGGTAAGACTTAAGTACGAATGTAATAATATCACTTATTATTTAAATATATTTATAACAACATGCTCAGCCCCTTTTTATTTTTTGATAACATTGCTGGCCCAACCCAACATTATAATTAGAATCAGCCCAGCAAAATTGTGTATTTCGAGAAAGTGCAAATAGCCTGTAATTTTTTAGGAAATAAAATAAATGGGCCACATGGACACTACATTATTTGATCACCCAGCCCAGCTAATGGATTGTGATTCAAAAAAAAGATCAAATTGACTGTAAATTCTACCGTGCAAGAAAAAGACTATAAATTCTGAGAAAATGGGTTGACTACGTGCCAAATTTTTGGAGGCTGAAATGTGGGCCAATAGGTCGAAGCCAACGCAAGTCATTGTCAATTTAGTCAAAAAATGATTCTGACATGTTAGCCGTTGGATTTACATCCAACGACCGACATCCATCTTCAATCTCTCGTCTTCTTCCTCCAGCGCTGTTGGGACCACCTCCTGCCTCCTGCTGCTAGCACCTCTACTTAGCACGGTTCGCTATGAAGCGCTACTCCACCGTTGGCCAGGCCATCCCTCCACCCCTCCACACCTCCCGTTCTTCTCCACCAACTGCCGAACCACACCGCACTAGAACCAGTTAACCCTCGTACACCTCTCCATCTGCGACTCTACTACCGCGTCTTCCCATCTCCGTTTCGTTGCTGCCTGGGGCCTCGCCTTCGTCCACCACCTTGGATGCGCTCGGCGCGGCGTGGTCAACATGGTCAACAAACGACACCATCGGAAGTAGACTGTGCGTGGAGAGGCTGACAGCTGGGTCCACGGCCGTACACAAGGAAATGCCTCCTTATTATGCGCAAAATAATGATTCCGCCACCTGACATCTGGGACCCACCGGAAGGGCCTCTGTATTTCGCGAAAAAAACGTGCCCCCCGCAGACAGGTCGGACCCACCAGCTATCTTCGCATGCAAGGAAGTGCCTCCTTATTACGCACAAAAAAATGAATACTCCCCCTGCCAGCTGGAACCTAGCATAGTGGGAGGCTAACTTGTGGACCTACCAAGTTGACGGGGATGGAGGGCTTTGTCAACTTAGTCAATATGAACGATTCTAGCTCCTGTTAACGTACGATGTTCATCCAACGGCCGTAGTGCTTCTTCAACCTCTGGTCTTCTTGCTCTAGCCGCCCAAACCAGCGCCGGTCGTGCCGCGCGCTCCTGCCTCCCGTGGCCGGCTGTGATGCCGTGGAGGCCTCACCGCCCCCCTACTACTCCCACCGCTGGCCAGGCCATCCCTCTACTCACCCACACCCCATGTTATTCTGCGGCGACGGTAGCCTCACACCGCAGCCGAACTAGTGAACCCTCGTACTCCTCTTCGCGTGGGCATCCACTGCTGCGTCTTCCCCGGCTCCGTGTCGTCCCCTTTCTAGGCCTCGCCGTCGTGTACCACCGTGGTGCTCTCGGCGCGGCGTGGTCAATGTGGCCAATGACCGACTTCCATCGGAAGAGTACTGTACGTGGAGAGGCTAATAGCTGGGTCCACGGCAGCTGCAAGGAAGTGCCTCCTTATTATGCGCAAAATAATTATTCCTCCACCTGACAGCAGGGACCCACCAGACGGGCCACCGTATTTCCCGAAAAAAACGTTGCCCCCCTGACTGCTGGGACCTACCAGCTACATCTTTGCACAGAACGAAGTGCGTCCATATTACGGGCAAAAAAATGATTTGCCCCCTGACTGCTGGGACCCACCAGCTACATCTTCGCACGCAAGGAAGTGCGTCCGGGAAAAAAAAACGATTCGCCCCCCTGACTGCTGGGACCCACCAGCTACATCTTCGCATGCAAGGAAGTGCCTGACAGTCGGGACACACCTGGTCGAAGCATACCTAGCGTTGTCATTCTGGTCGTGAACGTGTACGTACATACTGGTGGATGTAGAGGCATGCACGTGGCGTAGTAGAGGCGCACACGTAGCATGTACACGTACGTACAACGACCAGTGTGCAAGAAAGAAAATATGGCCACGTATGTGTACATACGAGCGGGGTCTCGAACGCCTACTCGCGCATACGTACGGCCAGGGCTCGTGTACATGGCTGGGTCGGAATGGAGAAACATCGTCACCGTCGTGTTCATGGGGAGCCAACCGGCTGGGTCAGAACATAATGCGTCATCGTGTTCATCGGGAGGGCTTGGACGGAACAGGCGATGGAAATGAGGCCTGGCGTACCACAGAACGGAGGAAACGACCTTGTGTTCGACCGGCCACGTTCGAAATGGGATCCTGTTCATCGGGAGGGGTCTGCCGTACTGCAAAACGGAGGAAACGGACCTCCTACAGTCGAAACGAGGGTCATGTTGATCAGGAGGGGTGTGGCGTACCGCAAAACAAAGGAAACAGACTTGTGTTTGGCGTGCTACGGTCGAAACGGGGGTCCTGTTCATCGGGACGGGTGTGGCGTACCGCAAAACGGGACTCCACGAGATACTGTTCATCTCCAACATTGACCTCCTCCAGCCTCCACGGGGCTACTGTTCATCCACCGTTGACCTCCTCCGGCCTCCACCTGCGACTATTCATCCACGGGCTCCTGTTCATCCAGCCTCCATCGCGCGCTACTCCACGGGCTACTGTTCAACCACCCCTCTCCACGGGCTCCTGTTAAACCACCCCTCCACGGGTTACTGTTCATCCACCCCTCCACCATCTACTGTTCATCCAGCCCTCCACGGGGTCGTCCTGTTCATCCAGCCCACCACAAGGTCATGATCATCCAGCCCCAACCGGCTCGATTGATCGGGGTCCTGTTCATCCAAAGGCAACGCCACGGGGTCCTGTTCATCCACCCCCACCACTCACTGTTCACCCCCCCGTAACACTCACTGTTCATCCAGAGGAAGCATCGACCAGCTTCAGTTAGCAGTGGTAGTGAAGGAATCACTCGATCAGGTTCAGTTAACAGCCATCGATCGATCGCTCGGGTTCAGTAACGGGTAGCCTGCAGTGCAATCGCTCGGGTTCAGTTAGAGCCCAACTCCTCGCTCGGGTTCAGTTAGAGCCAACGCCTCGCACACACGCGCGTACATGTACGAGAGAAACACGCATCGCTCGGCCCCCGACCACCCACCGTAACCAGGAACTCGCCAAAATTTTCCTCGCCCTCGCTTCTACCATGGTTTTTTCTGTCATGGACGGCCCAAATAATGTCATGCAGCTGCGTCTCCGTCTCGCCCAGGACGAAAAGCCCATTTTCTATCATGATTTTTTGTCATAGAAATAGGATCCCACCACATCTATGATGATACCAGGTTTTGTCACAATTATCATCATAGAAGTGTCATAAGTATGACAGAAAAAAATTCGTTCGGCCCAAAATGTCACGGATGTGTCTTTTCTTTGTAGTGAGAACTCGCTGAGCACACTCTTAATATTCATCCAAAGTTTAAGCCGGTCAAGAAGTTTCTTCGGCGGTTCAATGAGGAGAGGTGTAAAGCCATTGGTGAGGAAGTAGCCCGGCTCTTGGCGGCTGGGTTCATCATTGAAGTTTTTCATCCAGAGTGGTTGGCTAACCCGGTGCTGGTGCTTAAGAAAAACGACACTTGGCGTATGTGTGTGGATTACATGTACCTAAACAAGGCTTGTCCAGCTGACCCCTTTGCTCTCCCTCGTATTGATCAAATCATTGATGCTACGGCGGGTTGTGAGCATTTGAACTTTTTGGATGCTTACTCTGGTTATCATCAGATCAGGATGGCCGTTAAGGACCAGGAGAAGACGGCGTTCATTACTCCGTTTGGAGCCTTCTGCTATGTATCTATACCTTTCGGGCTCAAGAGTGCCCAGGCGACTTACCAGCGGTGTGTGCAGAATTTTCTTCATAATGAAATTGGGCGCAATGTTCATGCTTATGTGGATGACATTGTGGTGAATGCCAGAGAGAAGGAGACCTTGATAGATGACCTTAAGGAGACCTTTGACAATGTTCGGGTCTACAAGATGATGCTTAACCAGGCCAAGTGTGTTTTTGGCATGCCTGCAGGGAAGCTTTTGGGTTTTCTGGTTTCTAACAGGGGCATCGAGGCTAACTCGAAGAAGATCAAGGCAATCACCTCTCTGGCTAAGCCGGCGTGTATCAATGATGTCCAACATTTGGCGGGTCATATCACTGCTTTAAGCCGGTTCATAAGACGGTTAGGTGAGAAGGCCATACCACTGTATCAAATGATGAAGACAGATGACTTCATCTGGAGTGACGCTGCCAACGCTACCTTTGAAGATTTGAAGAGACAGCTGGCTGAGCCACCGGTTCTTGCTGCTCCCATTGGTAAGGAGCCCTTATTGTTATATGTGGCTGCTAACACACATGCCGTCAACGTGGCCATCGTGGTGGAGCGCAAGGAGGTTGGCAAGGAACATCCGGTTCAGCGGCCGGTTTACTATATTAGTGAGGTACTTATTGAGTCCAAACAACGGTATCCACATTGGCAGAAGCTCGTTTATGGGGTGTTCATGGCAAGCTGGAAGCTTAAGCAGTATTTCCTGGGCCACCCTATCACTGTGGTTAGTTCTGCTCCTTTAGGAGATATCATTCAAAACAGAGAGGCCACAGGACGAGTCACCAAGTGGGCCATTGAACTTGGGCCTCATGGTTTAATGTATGTGCCACGCACTGTTATCAAATCTCAAGCATTGGTGGATTTCATCAACGATTGGATAGAGCTGCAGATGCCTGAAGAAAAGCCGGATAACACATATTGGACTATTCACTTTGACGGGTCCAGGCAATTGGAGGGCTCGGGGGCTGGAGTTGTTTTAGCTTCCCCTCAAGGTGACAAATTTTGTTATGTGTTACGATTGATGTTTCCCTGTACTAACAATGCAGCTGAGTATGAGGCCTTACTCCATGGTGTAAGTGCATCTAGTGCCACCCCTAGTTGGTTTTGGAGTATTGACGACAAAGTTGGTTGAGGGACTAATGCGTTTGTGAGAATTGCAGGATAACGCAGGAAGTGTCCCTCATTGATTCGGTTTACCTACCGGAGATGTCCCCTAAAAATGTATGAAGACATTGAAGACAATGGTGGTGTGTGAAGATATTCACACTGAAGTCTATGACATGAGAAGACATTGAGTGAAGACTATGGAGCGCGAAGACTGAGTCGTTTCGTTGTTTCCTTTTCTTCTTTGTTGAGTCATAGGAACCACCGTACTGTTAAGTGGGGTCCAAGTGAACTAAGTCAGAGTGACTGAAGTGATGCTCAACCCAAATCCTATGTCTTCGAGCGAAGACAATGAGAGCAAATCTTATCCAGAGCTGGATGAGTCAGCTTTGCTTGTAGCCCAAGTAAAGTTGCCGTGTGTGTTTGAAATCTGACCGTTGGAACACATGTCAGTTCCTTAGTGACCCAGGGTCATTTCGGACATAACAGGTCGGGTTGCCTTGTGGCTATAAATAGCCCACCCCCTACACCATAAAATGGTGGCTGCTCAGAGTTAGTTTACGGCTTCTGTCGTTTTCAGAGCAACCCACCTCGAAGCCTTTGAGAGAGAAATCCTTGCGAGGACAAAGCCCAAACACCCAGAGCCAAAGAGTGTTAGGCATCACTGAAGTCTTTCTGTCTGTGTGACCTGAAGACTTATTACACTTGAGGATTGTGTATCCTCCAGCCGGTTAGGCGTCGCGTTCTGAGCATCCAAGAGTCATTGTGGATTGCCGGGTGAACGAACTCTGTGAAGGTTCGGAAGTCTACCTTGAAGACTTATCAGAGTGATTGGGCGAGGACTGTGTGTCCTTAGCTCAAGGGGAATAGGTGAAGACGCGGTCTTCTGAGTTGAATCTCAGCCTCCCTAACCAAACGCACAATTGTCACAGCAACTGGAACTGGTCCAACAAATCTTGTGTCTTCAACAAGTGACCGGTTCTATCCCTTCCCTCCTTTACTTTGAGTTTGTCTTCGTGAAGTCATTGCTTATCTGTCTTATCTGTTTGACTTCATTGCTTGACTACTATTGTTGATTGGCTTCATACTATCTTCCATCCTAATCCTTACTACCTAGCTGCTATTAGTCTTCATATGTTAACACTATTGCATACTTGACTATGGCTTGCTTGTTGTAGTTTATCTTCCGCTGCATATCAATTAGGTCATTTCTATTGTTTGTCTTCGAAACTTCGACGTTTTGAAGCTTTGATAAAAATTGCATATTCACCCCCTCTAGTCGATAACTAGCACTTTCAATTGGTATCAGAGCAAGGTACTCCCTTGTTCTGTGTGATTCGGTTTAACCACCTGGAGTTTAGCTATGTCGACTACATGATTGAGGAATGTATCTTGCCCCACCTATGACGGTCATGAATATCCTCGGTGGAAAGCCATGATGAAGAAGCGACTCATGGCTATGTTCAGCGAACTGTGGACCGTCACTGAGATTGGTCTTACCGATCTATGCAAGATGGCGGAGGCTGATGACATTCGCAAGTACACTCTACTGAACCTCACAGCAAAGGATGTCATCTGCTCCTGCCTGTCCCAAAATCAGTTCAGGAACGTCATGCACCTCAATCACGCGAAGCTAATCTAGGACCGGCTTTTTGAGGTCTATGAAAGTCATCTTAATCGTCATGATCCTTGGCTTGATGACTACAAGGAGTCTCTTAAAGAGATGACCTTTCCACCTGAATCATCTTCATCTTCACCATGCCTCATGGAAGGGGGTGCTAAGGTAACTGAATGCTACCTCTCTGAAACCAGTGATGATGAATCAGGTGATGAATTTGGCCCCAGCTATGTCAAACTTGCTTCCCTTGCCACTAAACAACAGGAGCTTTGGAAAAGATTCAAAACATGCTTAGTAAGAGCGATGATATGCTGGGCGAAGAAATGGATCAGTCAAAAGCTTTGGCTGAGAGTCTTCAGAGACTTCATTCCAAGTTTGACGCCCTTCAAGATCAACATAATGCTCTCTTGTCTGATCATGAGAAACTTTCTTCTGAATGTCTTCAAAGAGAGCAAGATCTTGAAAAGATAAGAGTGGATTATGAAGATCTTCTGAAGAAGCACGATTCATTACTTGCTCAACAAATCAGCGTTTCTCAGGATGGATTTGAACCACCATGTTTAAAATGCATTGAGCGTGATAACGCTGCCTCTGTTGCTGAATGTTGCACTGCTACTACTATTGCTCTGTCTTCAACTACTGATGTGGTAACTAACCCCTCTGCTGAGGATACCACTACTATTGCTGATGAAAATGCTAGGTTGAAGACATTGCTTGAAACAGGGATGTACAAAAGTCTGAGAGGGCATCAGACACTTTGTGATGTCCTCAAAAAGCAGATCCTGAACCAAAACCCTAGGAAAGAGGGTGTTGGGTTCGAGAGGAAAATGAATGTTGATGGCTCCTACTGGAAGCCTGAGCAGTATCCCAAAACCACATGGGTTGCTGCAAAGGAACCTTCAGTGGATCCATCCACCTTATCTGGCTTTACCTGTGCTAATCCTATTATCATTGATGAATCCTTTGATGCAAACTATAGACTGTTCAAAAATCAGAATGGTGAAGTGTTTGCCAGGTATATTGGTACTAACTGCAGGAATGGACCGCCAATGAAGAAGATCTGGGTTCCCAAAAGCTGTCTTGAGAATCTTCCTGTGAATGTTGTCATGACACCACCAGGGAAGAAGACAAACCCCAGACCAAAGGCGTCACATGGTCCAACGGCTTCATACGGAAACAGGACTCACCTGAGTCACCCTAACGCCAATGTTTTGTAGGGAAATCATACTCAAACTTATGAATATGAGCGTGTGTCTTCAAACCGCTATGTTCATAGGACTAAGAACTTTTCTGCTTATTCATATGAGTATCATTCATCTCCTGCAAGGCTATTTGCTAGGGCTCCAAATCCGAAATTCTCAGATGCTGTAGACTCATTGCTTCTAAGCCACCCCTAAAGATGTGGGTGGTGAAGAAGAACTAACTCTCTTTTGCAGAACATGGTCTCCAGCCAGCAATCAAAGGCGTCCGATGTTATTGCTGGGGACCTAAAACACTATAAGGGACGCATGATAAAATGATCATACTATGTATTCCACATATGAATCACTTACCTGTCATACTATGTGCTAACTTTCATGTAAGCTGTGATAATCCAAGTGTGCATCAAATGCTTATGCTTCACAACATACCTTGTGAAGCCTATCCTCCTAACTGCACTGTAGGGTATGACACCTCGTGCTTCAGAATGGATTATGGACAGTGGATGTACTAATCATATGACTGGTGATCGAAGTCTTCTCATGGACTCAACCTTACGTCCATCCGACAAGAGTCAAATCACATTTGCTGACACTGGTAAAGGCAAGGTATTGGGTCTAGGTAGAGTTGCAATCTCAAAGGATCAACACATGGATAAAGTGATGCTTGTTGAATCCCTTGGATTCATCTTAATGTCTGTCTCAATGCTTTGTGACTTAAACATGATTGTGATATTCGGAAAATATCGTTGCCTTGTACTAATGGAATCTGACAAGTCTCTAGTCTTTGAAGGGTATAGGAAAGGTGATCTGTACATGGTAGATTTCTCAGCAGGTCCATCGCTTGCCGTATGTCTTCTTGCAAAAGCTTCAGAATGCTGGCTCTGGCATCGGAGGCTGGGGCATGCTAGCATGAGGAACTTACACACTCTCGTCAAGAAGAAGCATGTCATAGGCATCAATGGTGTCAAGTTCAAGAAAGATCATTTGTGTCGTGCCTGTGAAGCTAGAAAGATGACGAGGGCCAAGCACCCCTCGAAGACAATCATGACGACATCTCAACCCTTCGAGCTGTTGCACATGGACTTATTTGGTCCTACTCACTACTCTACCCTCACAACAACGGCGTGTCTCTATGGCTTCGTCATTGTTGATGACTACTCAAGATATACATGGGTGCACATAATTCTCTACAAGACTGAAGTATGAGATGTCTTCAGACGATTCGCCAATCGAGCAATGAACAATTATGGCGTCAAGATCAAGCATATCAGAAGTGACAACGGCACTGAATTCAAGAACACCGGGCTTGATCTCTATCTGGATACAATGGGAATCACTCATGAATTCTCTGCTCCATACACACCTCAGCAAAATGGCATTGTTGAGCGCAAGAACAGAACCTTCATTGAGATGGCTCGAACAATGCTCGATGAGTACAAGACACCAATAAAGTTCTGGCCTGAAGCTATTGACAATGCATGTCACATCATCAACCGTGTTTACATCCACAAGCTTCTGGGCAAAACATCCTATGAGCTCCTTACTGGCAAGAAGCCAAATGTCAGCTACTTCAGAGTTTTTGGTGCTAGATGCTGGATCAAGGATCCCCATCACAAGTCAAAATTTGAACCCAAAGCTCACGAAGGCTTCATGCTCAGCTATGGAAAGGATTCGCACTCTTACAGAGTCTTCAACCTCTTCCACTACAAAATCGTTGAAACTGCGGACGTGCGATTTGATGAAACCAATGGTTCACAACGAGAGCTCCTGCCAAGCACATTAGATGAAGCTCCTTCCAGTGAATCTATCAAGCTAATGGGAACTGGTGAAATCATGCCCTCTGAAGCACAACCTGAAGAGGAACTTATCATTTCTGCACCAAACCAACCTAAAGACAATGCTCAGACTGAAGACAATCCTGCCAATGATGACAATGATCAGCATGAGCAAGGGCTTCGTCCAGTTCATCCTCGTGTTGCAAATGAAGTACAAATTGAGAAGATAATTGATAGCATCAACGCACCTGGTCCGCTTACTCGCTCAAGGGCAACACAGTTAGCAAATTTCTATCGGCATTTTTCATTTGTATCAATATCTGAACCCAAGAAAGTTGCTGAAGCCTTTATGGAACCTGAATGGATTCAAGCCATGCAAGAAGAACTTCAACAGTTGAAGCTGAATAATGTTGGGGAACTTGTCAAGCGCCCTGACCCTCGCAAGCATAACATTATTGGCACTAAATGGATATATCGGAACAAGCAAGATGAGCATGGTCAAGTCGTCAGAAACAAAGCACGTCTAGTGGCACAAGGATATACTCAAGTTGAAGGAATTGACTTCGATGAAACATTTGCTCCGGTGGCTAGGCTTGAAGCTATTCGCATACTGCTAGCCTATGCTAATCACCACAACATCTTGCTATATCAAATGGATGTGAAAAGTGCTTTCCTCAATGGCAAGATTGAAGAAGAAGTGTATGTTGCTCAACCACCTGGCTTTGAAGATCCAAAACATCCTGATATGGTGTACAAACTAAACAAAGCACTGTATGGCCTCAAACAAGCTCCTCGCGCTTGGTATGATACAATCAAAGACTTCCTGAAGAGCAAAGGCTTCAAACCAGGATCCCTCGATCCCACACTCTTCACGAAGACATATGATGGTGAACTGTTTGTATGCCAAATATATGTGGATGACATAATCTTCAGCTGCACCAACCAGAAGTATAGTGATGAGTTTGGATACATGATGCAAGAGCAATATCAGATGACCATGATGGGTGAGCTGAAGTTCTTCCTTGGTCTTCAAATTCGTCAGCAAAGAAATGGCATCTTCATATCTCAAGAAAAATATCTCAAAGACTGCTTGAAGAAGTTCGGCATGCAAGATTGCAAAGGTTACACGACGCCAATGCCAGCCAAACATCATCTTGGTCCCGACGACAATGGTAAAGATAAGGTATACCGCTCCATGACTGGTTCTTTACTTTACCTATGTGCATCTAGGCCAGATATTATGCTTAGTGTTTGCATGTGTGCTCGATTCCAAGCGGCACCAAAGGAATCACATCACTTAGCTGTGAAGCAAATTCTTAGATATTTGGCTTACACCCCAACACTCGGATTATGGTATCCAAAGGGCTCAAGGTTTGATCTGGTTGGATTCTCGGATGCTGATTATGCTGGTGACAAGGTGGATCGCAAGTCTACATCTGGAACATGTCACTTTCTGGGACGATCACTTGTCTGTTGGTCTTAAAAGAAGCAAAACTGTGTATCACTCTCAACTGCTGAATCTGAATACATTGCTGCTGAATCTTGTTGTGCTCAGCTTCTGTGGATGAAGCAAACTCTCAAGGACTATGGCATCAATCTGAAGCCAGTCCCTCTCTTCTGCGACAACGAAAGCAACTGGCAGATATCTTCACAAAGCCCTTGGATGAGAAAAGATTTTGCAAGTTACGGTGTGAGCTAAATATCTTGGAATCCTCAAATGTCCTGTGATCAGGCACACATCCTAACACTTATGCATTTTGATGACTTAGATGTGCAACACACGAAGTAAAGTATATCTTCAATCAATGAAGACTTACATTCTGAGTGTGAATACATCAACGTGGAATTTGACTTCGGAGCGCCACGATAATTGTGTGCCGTGTCTGGGTCTAATACTCCCTATACGGTGGGTAACGCCACCACCAAATTTCTTGGTTTGAAGTGTTTCACTCATGGCGTTATTGTTGAATATCTTCGCATATTGATTTGTCTTCAACTTTCAACTTATCTTCATGATTTACTTCACTATGTTGAGTTGATTGCTTTCTCATATATATATATATATACTAGTTTTCTGTCCTCTACAGCATTCACTTATAGCTATGTCTTCATTATTGAATCTTTTGAACTAAGTGAATGTGATCGGACCCTAATCTTTCTATGCTTTCTATCTCAAACTCTATCTGTCCAAATCATATGCATTCTATTGAAACTGTCGAATGTCTTCTCTGCATCCTTGTCAGCAGAAGACACAGAGATAAACATCAAGTCCTTTTAAATGATTCATCTTTATTGTTGAAATCCGGAGAAGTCGGAACAACCATCCGACAAACTTGGCGGGCGTGGGAACGTGGGACAACTCTGAGTATGTTGCATGCTTGCCACGTGTCCCACGGATGTGAATAGACAGGGGCACCTGCGTAATTGCGCTGTGCTGCACACCTACTTATAAATACGTGCCCCCTGCGGTCAAGAAAACCTTCTTCCACCTCTCCACCTTGTCAAAACCCTAGCGCCACCGCTAGCTCTCGATGACGCCGGCGATGAAGCGCTTAGCTGCCGCGACTTCTCCGACGCCGTTCTCACGCCGGCCGCGGGCATCGTCCTCTCCGCCGCCGCTGTAGGTGTCCTCCATCGCCAAGTTAGGGCACGGTGGATTGAACTGCTCGGTCTCCTATTCATCTGTCACGCCCAATATGCGACCCTATCCAAAAGGAACTCGAAGGTCCCACCAAGTATAGACCCGCATATTGAAACGCTTTTGCAAGGTGGATATCATTACATCAACATTACATAATAGATGGTGATACATACAAGAGGCATACAATGCCACATGAATACAACATCACAATACATAAGAGCATCATCCGACTACGGATGAATCACAAACAGAAACTCAAACGACATCCACCTTGCTAGCCTAGGCTGCCGACCTGGAACCTATCCCCTGATCGAAGAAGAAGTAGAAGAACTCAACGCAAGCAAGCATCGCTCTCGCATCATGATCATCGCAAAACCTGTACCTGCAACTGTTGTTGTAGTAATCTGTGAGCCACGAGGACTCAGCAATCCCATTACCATGGGTATCAAGACTAGCAAAGCTTAAAGGGAAAGGAAGGGGTAAAGTGGTGAGGCTGCAGCAGCGACTAAGCATATATGGTGGCTAACATACGCAAATAAGAGCGAGAAGAGAGCAAGCGGAACGGTCGTGAAAACAAGCAATGATCAAGAAGTGATCCTGAACTCCTACTTACGTCAAACATAACCCAAAGACCGTGTTCACTTCCCGGACTCCGCCGAGAAGAGACCATCACGGCTACACACGCGGTTGATGCGTTTTAATTCGGATCTAGTGTCAAGTTATCTACAACCGGACATTAACAAATTCCCATCTGCCTATAACTGCAGGCACGGCTTTCGAAAGATTATACCCTGCAGGGGTGTCCCAACTTAGCCCATGACAAGCTCTCGCGATCAACAAAGGAATAGACCTTCTCCCAGGAAGACCCGATCTGACTCGGAATCCCAGTTTACAAGACATTTCGACAATGGTAACACAAGACCAGCAAGACCGCCCGATGCGCCGACAATCCCGATAGGAGCTGCACATATCTCGTTCTCAGGGCAACACCGGATGAACACTACGTATTCGGACACTATCCTTGTGTTCAAACATCTTCTATGAAGTATTCGGAGGAGGAACCCGCCTTGCAATGCCGAAGACAATTTGCGCGCCGGACTCGTCGTCATTGAAGCCTGGTTCAGGGGCTACTGAGGGAGTCCTGGATTAGGGGTGTCCGGATCACCGGACTATGACCTTTGGCCGGACTCCCGGACTATGAAGATACAAGGTTGAAGACTTCGTCCCGTGTCCGGATGGGACTTTCCTTGGCGTGGAAGGCAAGCTTGGCGATGCGATATGAATATCTCCTCCCATTGTATCCAACTCTGTGTAACCCTAGCCCTCTCCGGTGTCTATATAAACCGGAGGGTTTTAGTCCGTAGGACGAACAACAAGCATACCATAGGCTAGCTTCTAGGGTTTAGCCTCTCTGATCTCGTGGTAGACCAACTCTTGTACTACCCATATCATCAATATTAATCAAGCAGGAGTAGGGTTTTACCTCCATCGAGAGGGCCCGAACCTGGGTAAAAACATCGTGTCCCTTGTCTCCTGTTACCATCCGCCTAGACGCACAGTTCGGGACCCTCTACCCGACATCGCGCACCGGCTCATTATACCTGGGGGCTTCTTTATCAGAAGTTTGTATACACGGGCCTCATGCCCAACACATGTGTCACACTTCCACATGTACCTTTTATTCACCATTATATGCATCGATATGACTTAATTTTTGGCCAAGTTGGGTTGCCTGGCTCCTATGCTTACCCCTACGTTCCCGATTGTTCGGCTAGGTGGTAAAGGGAGCACCTCTGCGATTGTTACTGCCGGGTCAGCCGGATGTGTACCTCAGACTGGGTGAAGCCGAAAGCTAGCGTTCTTAAGGGAATATTCGGTCGGTGAACTAAAAGATGATTTTTCACTTGTTTATTCATCTGCCCCCAGATGCTTTTCTGCTTTTTTCGCAGTCCAGACATGCACTTTAGGGCATGCCTCCCAGGGAAAGGAACCCCTAACGAAACTATTCTCCCTGGAAGATGTTTCTTACTAACCATGTAATATAACATAACTAGTTGGGCACTTGTCTGCTAAAGCACTTATGACCCCTACGCCTGGTCTCCACGCATGCCCCGGTTCTTACATAACCAAGAGGGTATTCGGACACACTCCGGACTATCGGGTGCAGAGGTTGAAGCGAAAAGGTCTGCAATGACAAATGATCTACAATCCGGCTAGAAGGCATTTTACATGTCATTTTAAATTACATAGTCAATTTGACTGGGTATATTCTTCTTCAATACCATCCAACAGGTTGTCTAATTTACAGTCCTGTTGGGAATACTTGGCGGCCAGCTCTACTGATGAGGACATCAATACCATTGTTACACCCACAGCCCTTGCTGCTATACATACTGGACCAATTACTAGAGCTCGCGCACGCCAACTAAATTACCAGGTACTTTTGTTTCTTGGTAATGATTCTAATGTTCATGAGAATATGATGCTGCCTAAATTGGATACATTTGTTTTGCTTACAAATGAAGGGCCTAGCCTGGAGAAGGATGAACATTGGAGCAAGAGAAAGCTTGGAGATGATGGCATGCGCAAGGGGAACAAGAACGGAGTTACGAGTGATGATTTCAGGTCTTTGAAGCCACCATAACGAGTGCATGAAGCCTTGGACGAAATATACAAGATGCCACTTCATAAATTTCGTCCAGAGGCTATTATAGGTGCTGCGTCACCTTTTTATTGGGCCAGGCCCATGTAATTTCAAAATACATCAGTAAAGGCTATTTTTAGGGTCCATATGTGTGGGGAAACAAGAGATAGGGTTGATTTCGGACCCCTCCACCAAGGGCCACGAAATTCCCCCTCTCTTCCTCCATATATACAGCCCTTAGGGCACCGTTTAGACTTTGGGTTTTGTTTAGATTAAAGTTCGCCATAGCTGCAACTTCGCGTACTTCGTTTGTGTTCAACGACCAAACAAAGGCGTCACAGAACCCCACCTTGATCAATAAAGCTTTCATCTTATATTCGCAATATCCAGATTGCAATCTCAGTTTCTTGCTTGTTCTTCGTTTGCTCACAGGAAACAGACCCTCGTGGTCAGGTTGATCGCGCTCCGGCGTGGTCAATAACCTCTCAGAGTTGGTTTAGCGATTGCTAAGGCGCGACGTCCTCGCACGTTCGTAGTCGGATCGTCAAAGTCGACTTCCACCAAAGCGAAATCCATCATCTCATCGAAAGACGGGACACCTTTGCCTCTATCAAGTGGTATCAGATTTCTAGGTTGCTCGGTGAGATTTTACAGTTTTTCTTAGTTTAGATCGAGTCTGTTCTTCATACCTATAGTCCACGAAAAAGCCACAAAAAAATTAGGGTTAGTTCATCATATCGGAACCAATCAGAGCCTTTGCATAATCTTTTTAGGGTTTTCCTTTGTTGAATTTGCGGTTGCATCGTCGTGTCTAGTTGCTGGTCTTAGCGTCTAGTCTTTTAGAGTTTCGAGTTCTGGTCATAAGTTGTCACGCCGCCACCGCACCATCATCATCGCCCCTGTCACCTACCACCACCGCTCCGAATCCGTATCCATATACCACCACCTATCCATATCCATATACCACCACCGATCCATATCCATATATTACCACCGCTACCACCACCGCTGCCATATACCACCACCATATATGCACCACCAATCCGAGTTCCTTGCATATTAGGTTTGTTTTCGAGATCCATCTAGTTTCCGATTCGTGTTTCCTTGCCGGAGTAGGTTTCGAAAAAAAAAGTCCAGAAACCACCCTCCGTTTAGGCCCAAAATTTTCCGAAAACACACTTGTCGAAAAATTTTCTGGCTATCCTATTTTTAGGTGTTTCTAAGCGTATTGAGACAGTCGCCGTTATAGAAAGTTTTTTTTGACCCATTTCCAGTTTTTGGGTCCGGGCAGTCGAAAAAAAATTGGTCAAAAAAATTTCGTGCCCATCCTGTCAGTTTGACCTGGGAAGAGTTTTGAGACACTCGCCATTATAGTGATTTTTCGCAAAAAAAAAAGAGCAGCGCAAAAAAAACAATGCAAAAAAAAAGCGAAAAAAAATTCCAGAGTGTCCTTTTCCCTTGTTTACGTGCAGCGCCGTGATTTTGTTAGTGTTCTAGGCTCGCGTCTCTAGCACGGTCTAGCCTAGGACCAGCACAGTACCGTCGTTGAGCGTTTATTCAACTTTGCATCTCTGAATTGATTATTGCTGACCCTTTTTGCTACCATATTATAAGCCTTCCCAGCTACACATACATCTACGACGTGCGTTTGACTCTCCCTGGTAATCGCTCTATCCAAGCTTTGAGAGTTTTAACTACAACGGTTCCCGATCACCGCCTGCTGCTGGGTAAGAACTGGTAAGAATTTGAGATTTGCTTGACGGATTTGTGACACCCACCAACACCTCTTGTTAGTAGTCTGTAGGATCATATTCTGTGTGTTTCTATTGCTGCTAACCATGCCAAGATCACAAGCCGACGAGATTGACTGGGAGAACTTATCGAACAAGGAGCTTCATGATAAGTTTCAGCAAATGATGACTGAACAGGTGCAAGATGTGCTGAACAATTTTGAAGAGGCCATGGAGAAGATCACTGGCCTTGAGAAGACGTTCAAAACAAAGCTCGATAACAGATTTAATGAACTGCTTGCGCGTCTTCCACCACCACGACCCACTGCACCTAACGCACCTCTCCAACAACAACAACAACGACTACCTCCATGTCGCGAAACAGACCTCCGCCGAGCGAGCCGTGTCCCTCTTGTGTTTGGCCAAACTGTTGGTGCTGCTATTGATACTTCTGTGGCTCCTGCTGCTGATGCGGAGGATGATGAGTATGCGGGCGATTATGAGGATGAGGTTGATCAAAATCAGAACTATGTGCAGCCACCAGCACCACCACCAGCAGGTCGACCTGAGGTATATATTCGCAATGGTAGGCCTGCACCACCACCTCAGGTACGAGATGATGTCCATATTCCTAAACTGATTCACCATTTGAGGGTAGATATGTTCCTGATATATATCTTACTTGGGAGTTAGAAACTGAAAACGATTTACATGTTTACAATATCCTGAGGAGAGACGGGTTGCTGCTGTTGTTTGTGCTTTCACTAGTTTTGCATGTGTATGGTGGTCTGAACATTGTAGATTATATCCTATTCCAACTACTTGGGCTGCTTTGAAAACTGCTATGCGTACGCGTTGGGTTCCACCATATTATCAATGTGAATTGCTTCAAAAATTGCAGCGTTTAAGACAAGGGAAAAATTCTGTAGAAGAATATTATCAGGAATTACAAACTGGCATGATTAGATGTGGTATTGTTGAGGAGAATGAAGCTATGCTTGCACGTTTTCTGGGCGGATTAAATAGAGAGATTCAGACCATTCTAGACTATAAGGAGTATACTAATATCATTCATTTATTCCATCTTGCTTGTAAAGCTGAACATGAAGTGCAGGATCGACAAGCATTGGCGCGAACTAACTTTTCTGCAGGCCGACCTTCATCCTGGACACCGCGTGCATCTTCTACTTCAACTGCATCAGCACCTCAATCAGGTGCCTCCTCCAGTCGTGATACAAGAAAACAGGCACAACCACCATTATCTGCCAAGAGCGCACCTGTCGGGCCTGCACAGAGTTCTTCTTCTTCCATGGCATCAACAAGGCACACGAGTGATATTATTTGTCGTCGTTGTAAGGGAGGAGGTCATTATGCGAGAGAATGCAAATCTCAGCGTGTGATGATTGCTACTGAGGATGGTGGATATGAGTCCGCTAGTGACTATGATGAGGAGACTTTGGCTCTTATTACACGTGAAGAACATGGTGGAGATGGTTCTGATCATGAGACGCAATACATAGCTCCTGAAGACGCTGACAGGTATGAATGTTTAGTTGCTCAACGTGTTTTGAGTGTGCAGGTCACACAAGCTGAGCAAAATCAGAGGCACAATTTGTTCCATACCAAGGGAGTTGTGAAGGAGCGTTCTGTGCGCGTCATCATAGACGGAGGTAGCTGCAACAACTTGGCTAGCATGGAGATGGTGGAGAAGTTTTCTCTCACCACAAGACCACATCCACATCCTTACTATATCCAATGGTTCAACAACAGCGGCAAGGTTAAGGTTACATGTACTGTTCGTGTGCATTTTAGTATCTCTACATATGCTGATTATGTTGATTGTGATGTGGTACCTATGCAAGCATGTTCCTTATTACTTGGTAGACCATGGCAATTTGATAAAAATTCTGTACACCATGGTAGAAACAATCAGTATACTCTTGTTCATAAGGATAAAAATATTACTTTGCTTCCTATGACTCCTAATTCTATTTTGAAAGATGATATTAATAGAGCTAATAAAGCAAAACAGGAGAAGAATAAGAGTGAAAATCAGATTGTGGCAAAAGAATTTGAGCAACAAATGAAGCCTAATAATAAACCATCTAGTGTTGCTTCTGAAATTAAATTGAAAAGTGCATGTTTATTTGCCACCAAATCTGATATTGATGAGCTAGATTTCAGCAAATCTGTTTGCTATGCTTTTGTGTGCAAAGAGGCATTATTTTCATTCGAGGACGTGCCTTCCTCTTTGCCTCTTGCTGTCACTAACATTTTGCAGGAGTTCGCTGACGTCTTTCCACAAGACGTGCCACCGGGATTACCGCCCATTCGAGGGATTGAGCATCAGATTGACTTAATTCCCGGTGCTTCACTGCCAAACCGTGCACCTTACCGTACCAATCCAGAGGAGACGAAGGAGATTATGCGTCAAGTACAAGAGCTTCTCGACAAAGGTTATGTACGCGAATCCCTTAGTCCTTGTGCTGTTGCTATTATTCTAGTGCCGAAAAACGATGGTACATCACGTATGTGTGTTTATTGTAGAGGCATTAATAATATTACTATTCGTCATCGTCATCCTATTCCTAGGCTAGATGATATGCTTGATGAATTGAGTGGCTCTACAATATTCTCCAAAGTTGATTTGCGTAGTGGATACCATCAAATTCGTATGAAATTGGGAGATGAATGGAAAACAGCATTTAAAACTAAGTTTGGATTATATGAGTGGTTAGTCATGCCTTTTGGGTTAACTAATGCACCTAGTACTTTCATGAGATTAATGAACGAAGTTTTACGTGCTTTCATTGGATGATTTGTGGTAGTTTACTTTGATGACATATTGATTTATAGCAGATCTTTGGAAGAACAATTGGAACATTTACGTGCTGTTTTTATTGCTCTACGTGATGCACGTTTGTTTGGTAACCTTGGGAAGTGCACCTTTTGCACCGACCGAGTATCTTTTCTTGGCTATGTTGTTACTCCACAAGGAATTGAAGTTGATAAAGCCAAGATTGAAGCTATTGAGAGTTGGCCGCAGCCCAAAACGGTCACACAAGTGAGGAGTTTTCTTGGCCTCGCTGGATTCTATAGGAGTTTTGTGAGAGATTTCTGCACCATTGCTGCACCTCTCAATGAGCTTACAAAGAAAGATGTGCCTTTTCTGTGGGGTACCGCACAGGAAGAAGCCTTCACAGTATTGAAAGATAAGTTGACACATGCTACTTTACTCCAACTTCCTGATTTTAATAAGACTTTTGAGCTTGAATGTGATGCTAGTGGAATTGGATTAGGAGGTGTGTTATTACAAGATGGCAAACCTGTTGCATACTTTTCTGAAAAATTGAGTGGGCCTAGTCTGAATTATTCTACTTATGATAAAGAATTATATGCTCTTGTTCGGACTTTAGAAACATGGCAACATTATTTATGGCCCAAAGAATTTGTTATACATTCTGATCATGAATCTTTGAAACATATTAAAAGTCAAGCTAAACTGAATCGTAGACATGCTAAATGGTTTGAATTCATTAAGACTTTCCCTTATGTCATTAAACACAAGAAGGGAAAAGAAAATGTTATTGCTAATGCATTGTCTCGTCGCTATACTATGCTTTCACAACTTGACTTCAAAATATTTGGTTTGGAGACCATCAAAGATCAATATGTGCATGATGCTGATTTTAAAGATGTAATGCAGAATTGTAAAGAAGGAAGAATGTGGAACAAGTTCGTCGTTAATGATGGATTTGTGTTTCGTGCTAACAAGCTATGCATTCCAGCTAGCTCCGTTCGTCTTTTGTTGTTGCAGGAGGCGCATGGAGGAGGATTAATGGGAACCCTTTGGCATGAAGAAGATGGAGGACGTACTTGCTACACATTTCTTTTGGCCAAAGATGAGACGGGATGTTGAGCGTTTTATTGCTCGCTGGACTACATGTCAAAAAGCTAAGTCACGACTCAATCCTCATGGCTTATATATGCCTTTGCCTGTACCTAGTGTTCCTTGGGAGGATATATCTATGGACTTTTTTTTAGGTTTACACGAACAAATAAGGGGAGGGATATCATATTTGTTGTCGTGGATAGATTCTTGAAAATGGCACACTTTATACCATGTCATAAAAGCGATGATGCTGTTAATGTTGCTGATTTGTTCTTTCGTGAAATTATTCGCTTGCATGGTGTGCCAAATAGTATTGTTTCAGATCGTGATACTAAATTTCTTAGCCACTTTTGGAGATGTTTATGGGCTAAGTTGGGGACTAAACTGCTTTTTGGTACTACTTGTCACCCCCAAACTGATGGACAAACTGAAGTAGTCAATAGAACATTGTCTACTATGCTTAGGGCTGTTTTGAAGAGTAATAAGAAAATGTGGGAGGAATGTTTGCCTCATATTGAATTTGCTTATAATCGTTCATTGCATTCTACTACTAAGATGTGCCCTTTTGAACTTGTGTATGGTTTCCTACCTCGTGCACTTGTTGATTTGTTGCCTCTTCCATCTTCGGAGAAGGTTAATTTTGATGCTAAACAACGTGCTGAATTGATTTTAAAAATGCATGAGATAACTAAGGAAAACATTGAGCGTATGAATGCTAAATATAAACTTGCTAGAGATAAGGGTAGAAAACATGTTGTGTTTGCACCTGGAGATCTTGTTTGGTTACATTTGCGTAAAGATAGATTTCCTGATTTGCGCAAATCAAAGCTAATGGCACGTGCTGATGGTCCCTTTAAGGTGTTAGAGAAAATAAATGATAATGCATACAAACTTGAGTTGCCTGCAGATTTTGGGGTTAGTCCCACTTTTAACATTGCAGATTTAAAGCCTTATTTGGGTGAGGAAGATGAACTTCCGTCGAGGACGACTTCATTTCAAGAAGGGGAGGATGATGAGGACATCAATACCATTGTTACACCCACAACCCCTGCTGCTATACATACTGGACCAATTACTAGAGCTTGCGCACGCCAACTAAATTACCAGGTACTTTCGTTTCTTGGTAATGATTCTAATGTTCATGAGAATATGATGCTGCCTAAATTGGATACATTTGTTTTGCTTACAAATGAAGGGCCTAGCCTGGAGAAGGATGAACATTGGAGCAAGAGAAAGCTTAGAGATGATGGCATGCGCAAGGGGAACAAGAACGGAGTTACGAGTGATGATTTCAGGTCTTTGAAGCCACCATAACGAGTGCATGAAGCCTTGGACGAAATATACAAGATGCCACTTAATAAATTTCGTCTAGAGGCTATTATAGGTGTTGCGTCACCTTTTTATTGGGCCAGGCCCATGTAATTTCAAAATACATTAGTATAGGCTATTTTTTGAGTCTGTATGTGTGGGGAAACAAGAGATAGGGTTGATTTCGGACCCCTCCACCAAGGGCCACGAAATTCCCCCTCTCTTCCTCCATATATACATCCCTTAGGGCACCGTTTAGACTTTGGGTTTTGTTTAGATTAAAGTTTGCCATAGCTGCAACTTCGCGTACTTCGTTTGTGTTCAACGACCAGACAAAGGCGTCACAGAACCCCACCTTGATCAATAAAGCTTTCATCTTATATTCTCAATATCCAGATTGCAATCTCAATTTCTTGCTTGTTCTTTGTTTGCTCACAGGAAACAGACCCTCGTGGTCAGGTTGATCACGCTCCGGCGTGGTCAATAACCTCTCAGAGATGGTTAAGCGATTGCTAAGGCGCGACATCCTCGCACGTTCGTAGTCGGATCGTCAAAGTCGACTTTTACCAAAGCGAAATCCATGATCTCATCGAAAGACGAGACACCTTTGCCTCTATCATCTTCCTGGCCGTACACTAAACTGACAGGGATCTCCTTCCCGTCGGGCCCCACAGGTCCGACCTCGGCCATGTGGTTTGGGTCAGCCTTCGTGTACCGTGTCTTCACCATGGCCGTGGCCTCCCTGGCGCCTTGACGACAGGCCGATATCTTCCACAATCGGAAGCACTGGTGCGCTCCCTTCAGCTTCTCTGCAAGCTCTCCAAGGCCTTCGGGCATGGAGAGGGATGGCCACAAAGCCTGGACAACGCCTTGCATCGCCTGCCGAACTCGTTCGTGCAGTTGCGATAGCTCGGGAAGAAGGTCACCCGTAGAACCGGGCATTTCCTCCGCAGGATGACCTGTCAGCATATCTACAGACATAACTCTATCAATCGACTTCCTCGCCGAACTCTTTTTTGAAGATTCGTTCAAGCACTTTCTAAAAATGCCGCGTCGAAGTCGCCGATTCTCCTTTACGGAATCCGACAGCTGAGCACGAACATCCTTTAGTTCCTCGCCCAGCTGGGTATTGGCATCTTGAAGCTTGTTCTTCTCTTGCCTCACCCTCGTAAGCATGCTCTCGCTGGCCTTTAACTGGCGCAAGAGTTGTTGCTTGTCCGGATCCACTCCGGTCCCATTTGCATTGTTATTGTCAGAATTGCACACATGCCGCACTTTACAACATACTTATCTTTCGAAGCATACATTACCTGAGGGGGTCCCCTTGGCATTCTCTGTAGTGGCTAGTGCAGCCTCAAGTTGGGCCTTGCACTCTTCCAGCTCCTGGGACAGTTGTGTATTCTTTTTTGTAAGATCCTGCATAACAAATGATCCTTAAATCAGTTATTTTAACTGTTTCAAGTCTCGGGGGATACTTACATATATAACCATCAGATTTACTCACCCGTATGTCTTTTACATACTGCTCTGTGGCTCCGGATAGACCATTTTGAGCGGCACGGAGGTACGCATCTCCCGTATTAAAGGCGTCCAACGCCTCTTGGGAAAAACATGCGTCACGAAGAACAGTCCAGCGACGCCTGTGGTTCATGGCACTCTCCACCTCTGAATTGGTGGCAGATAGCCCGTCCATATCCTCTGTCGGAGGAACGTCCGGTGCGCGCCCCGTGTTCGCCTCCGCTTCCGGACCCGACTTTGAAGCCTGGCCGGTGGACATAGTCCGGGGGCGCTCTTCTTCCTGAAGAGAGCAGGAGCGTTAGTATGCATTAAGGGCATAAACCCTGGGCATTAAAGTTGCACGCCGTACCATTGCGCCAGCGTTTCGATCCGGTCCTCACTTCTTTTTAGCCCGCTCGGCCTCGATGGCCCTTGTTGGCCCACCACCGCGGGCTCGGCCCTCCACCTCATGGACTTCCCCTGCAAAAAATGCCATTGGTATACAACGATCAAAAATAAGCACGGATGGATCCTCTCGAAAGTACTAGGACTTCGGTCTCGGTTACCTTTGAGGCTGGGAGTAGTCCGGGATAATCGGCCGTAATGGCCACTAAGGTGTTGTCCTTACTCAATTGATGAAACACCCCATCAATTAGCTCCACACATAAGTCCAGGTACTCTTGGGAGTCCGGGTCGAGGGACCGTTCCGGGTCCTCGGGTTGTGGAGGAGGGCTATTTATCTCCTTTACAGTCTGGCATAACTCTTGCATTAAAATTGCTAGACTAAGTACTCAACTATGGGAATTTGAAAACGGACAGGCAAGTGAAAGTGCTCGCTCACCCAGCTTGGAGGATTGTACATAGAGAATCCGCCGCGTGGGTTAACACGGATGAATTCCTCCTCCTCTCCCTTGTACAAAGCGGATAAGATCTTCGTTAGAGTGGCAGCCGAATCCGGCCCCTTGTGACCGCACCGGGTGGCATCGTCCTCCCCGTTGAAATCCCACATGGGGTGGCCTCTGTACTGATCATGACCTCGATCATGATCAGTCCGGAATGAGCTAACAACCTTATCCGGCTCATCAGGTAAAGGACGTCCCTGTCAGTTTCCCTCTGAGCGCTCCGTGGACGCCAGCTCAGGCGTTTCTTCAAGGGAGCATTATTGAACTCAAGGAGGCCGATCCTTACAAGGTCTGGCAGGGGGACATCATCTATATAAAACCATTCTGAAGGCCAGTCCTCGGACGCCTTCTTTGGTGTTCCAGATAGATATCCGGTCCCGGCGATGCGCCATAGTTCGGCTCCACCCACTTGATAAATCGACCCCTCCTGAGAGCGGGGCACGAGGCAGAACAACTTCTTCCATAGTGCAAAATGGGCCTCGACGCCCAAAAACAGCTCACAAAGGGCCATGAAGCCCGCAATAAGCAGTATGGAGGCAGGCGTGAGGTTGTGTAGCTGGAGACCATAAAACTCCAGTAGCCCCCGGAGAAACGGATGAATTGGAAATCCGAGCCCTCTTATTAAATAAGGGACAAGGCATACCCGCTCTCCTTTGGAGGGATTGGGGATGCTCTCCACCTGCTCTCCGCCACTATAGGTAGCAAGCCCGACTCGAACTGGGACCATATATGCTGGGGGGAGGAGCTCCTTGGATTGGAGCGCTACTAACTTGCTGTGTGGGACGGAACACCGCTCCCAATCTCTGGGCCGAGGGCTGGAGGGGCGAGAGGAGGAGATGCGTGGACCAGCCATGATGGAATGGATCTCTGTCGGATGCGCTCCGTTGAATGCTCGCGGAGGGAAGATGGTCTGAATTGGATCTAAATCCCCGTCTCTTTTATGGGCAGCTCATTTACGCAACTAGGGTGGTAAATGAAAAAACTCCCTGGCTTTTCGCATTCGTTTGACACATGGAAGATGGTCATTATTGGGCACAGAAGCCAAGGAGCACAGCATGCATTAGAAGCCGGACACTATTCGACAAGTACATGGAATTTGGAGAAGAACCCGCCTTGCAATGCCGAAGACAAATTTGTGCGCCGGACTCATCGTCATTGAAGCCTGGTTCGGGGGCTACTGAGGGAGTCCTAGATTAGGGGGTGTCCGGATGGCCGGACTATGACCTTTGGCCGGACTCCCGGACTATGAAGATACAAGATTGAAGACTTCGTCCCGTGTCCGGATAGGACTTTCCTTGGCGTGGAAGGCAAGCTTGGCGATACGATATGTAGATATCCTCCCATTGTAACCGACTCTGTGTAACCCTAGCCCTCTCCGGTGTCTATATAAACCGAAGGGTTTTAGTCCGTAGGACGAACAACAATCATACCATAGGCTAGCTTCTAGGGTTTAGCCTCTCTGATCTCGTGGTAGACCAACTCTTGTACTACCCATATCATCAATATTAATCAAACAGGAGTAGGGTTTTACCTCCATTCGTTGACCAGGACGCACCGAGAGCACCAGGGCGGTGGACGATGGCGAGGCCTATGAAGGGAAGGACACAGAGGCAGGGAAGACTGGCAGTTGTTTCCCACGCAGAGGGGAGTACAACTGTATGAGGGTTTGCTAGTTCTTCTGCCGTCGCCGGAGAATAACAGCAGTTGTGGGTGAGTAGAGGGATGACTAGGCCAACGATGGGAGTACGGTGGGGCGGTGAGGCCTGTGTGGCAGCACAGCCGGCCACGGGGAGGAAGGAGTAGGCAGTCCCGCCGGCGCTTGTTTGAGCGACTGGAGCAGGAAGAGCAGAGATTGAAGAAGCACGACGGCTGTTGGTTGGACATCGTACGGTCACTGGAGGTAGAATCGTTCATATTGACTAAGTTGACAAAGCCCTCCGTCCCCGTCAACTTAGTAGGCCCACAAGCCAGCCTCCCACCATGGTGGTTCCCAGCTAGCAGGGGGAGTATTCATTTTTTTGTGCTTAATAAGGAAGCACTTCCGGTGGGTCCGAGCTGACAGTGGGGGGAACATTTTTTCGCGAAATACGATGGTCCGTCCGGTGGGTCCCAACAGTAAGGGGGAAACGTTTTTTCGGTGAAATACAGTGGCCCGTCCAATGGGTCCCAGCAGTCAGGGGGGAAACGTTTTTTCGTGAAATACTGGTGGCCAGTCCGGTGGGTCCCTGCTGTCAGGTGGAGGAATAATTATTTTGCGCGTAATAAGGAGGCACTTCCTTGCGGCTACAGTGGACCCAGCTGTCAGCCTCTCCATGTACAGTACTCTTCCGATGGAAGTCGGTCG
Source organism: Triticum dicoccoides (assembly GCF_002162155.2). Taxonomy (NCBI): domain Eukaryota; kingdom Viridiplantae; phylum Streptophyta; class Magnoliopsida; order Poales; family Poaceae; genus Triticum; species Triticum dicoccoides. The sequence goes on along the minus strand of NC_041383.1, from coordinate 387,418,745 downwards.
TTGACCACATTGACCACGCCGCACCGAGAGCACCACGGCGGTGGACGACAGCGAGGCCTAGGAAGGGGATGACACGGAGCCGGGGAAGACGTGGCAGTGGATGCCCACGCAGAGAGGAGTACAAGGGTTCACTGGTTCGGCTGCAGTGTGAGGCTGCCGTCGCCACAAAATAACAGGGGGAGTGGGTGAGTGGAGGGATGGCTTTGCCAGCGGTGGGAGTAGTATGGGCGTGGTGAGGCCTCCGCGGCAGCACAGCCGGCCATAGGAGGCAGGAGCATGCGGCACGACCGGCGCTGCTTTGGGCGGCTGGGGCAAGAAGACCAGAGGTTGAAGAAGCACTACGGTCGTTGGATGGACATCGTTGACCACGTCGCGCCGAGAGCACCAGGGCGGTGGACGACGGCGAGGCCTACGATGGGAACGACACGGAGCCAGGGAAGACACGGCAGTGGCTGCCCACGCGGTGGAGAGTACGAGGGTTGACTCGTTCGGCTGCCGTCGCCGGAAAATAACAGGAGGTGTGGGTGAGTAGAGGGATAGACAGGCCAGGGATGCGAGTATGATGGGGCCGTGAGGCCTGCCCGGCAGCACAACCAGCCACGGGAGGCGGGAGCAGGCGGTTCCGACGGAGCTGGTTTGGGCGGCTGGGGCAGGAAGATCAGAGACTAAAGAAGCACGATTGCCGTTAGATTGACATCTAACGGTCTGATGCTGGTTGAGTCGATTGTTGACTAAGTTTCTTTTTTGAGTAAACCTTGTGTACGCATGAACTTAGTAGGCCAACAAGTCAGCCTCCAAATCTGTGGCAGACAACTTAAAGCCCATTTGCTATTTTTTATAATTTGCAGCCCATTTGCTAATTCTTAAGTAATTTATTACAACCCATTTTCTGCCCAGGACCACGGTCAAAAAGTTCAACCTTATTTTCCATATTCCGGTGGAGTCCGAACTGTTGTAATCCCAAAATGATAAAAAAATTAAGAACTTATTGATTTGCCAAAAAAATCATTTTGTTTTTGTAAGCAAATAAGACGTGGGACAATTGAGTTGGTTTAAGGGAAAACCAGTGGTAAAAAAATCAGCGTTGGGTGGGAAATAACAACAAAATAAGGATGTAAATATTAAAAGGGAATTTTCTGTGTTTTCAATATAATGATACGTGTATATGAACTAGTAAAACTATAGGTAGAGATTAGAAAACGGATGTAGGACATGCGTTTCAAGAGGAAAATATAACTGGGCTGTGTGTTTGATTCAGTAAAAAAACTGCCTGCGGATGTTGTAAGACAAAATATAACTAATGCTGGCGGGCCAGAGACCAGTAGATACATGCTGGATCTTTGTGCCCTGTTGTCGTCATGGGCTGGGCCTGTTAAAAAAAAACCAACCCTTGGCAGTCTACAACCCAGTTGAAACTTGCTCGACCTGAAAAAATAATATACGTGCTCAATAAACGAGAGAATTCTGCAAGTACAGACTGATAACTTTATTTTTTTTATCATTTTGGGATTACAGAGAAAATAAGTGCATGCACTTGTTTCAAAAAATATGTTTGTGCAAGTACAGAGCTAATTCCTGGACCTGTTAAAAAAATATGCACTTGTTTCAAAAAATAAGTGCATGCATTTTTTTATTTTTTTTATCATTTTGGGATTACAGAGAAAACATACTCCTGGCCCTGTTAAAAAAATTCGAGATAACTGGGATGTAGCAGGGATATTGTTTTTTCATCGTGATAATAAGTGCATGCACTTGTTTCAAAAAATTGGAGAACTGGGAGTTTGAACGGTAGGTGCTTATGCTACCCATCAAATAAAAATCAGGTGCCTGAAAATTCGTTTCGAAACAAATGATTCAGCTTTATATCCACGTCGACCCTCGGCATGATGGTTGGAAGCAAATGCAAGTTCATACCAAAAGATTCATAACAACAATACCAACTTGCGGACGACAAGGTAGTACAGCTACCAATACCAAACTAACTTATAATCTTTTTACTCCTGGCCCTAGTGTTCGTCTGGTAGAAAATCTTGCAGAGGACCAGCTCCCACTCCTTCTCTTGCCCCAGGTCCCCGAGATGGTACTGGTGCATCACCCAGTTGGTCCTCTGCTGGTCGAAGTTCTTGTTGGTGTGTAGCACCAGAACCTTTTTTGCTGCACGTCTGCCGGCCGTTGACCATCACCGGCAAGGTATTGCCGGTCATGTGCCACATCGCGTGCATGTCGCACTCCGACTGTATCTTGCGACGCGTCCACGTGCCCCTTTTGAACACCCTTGAATTGCACTGGAAGAAATGCTTCCTTAGGCCACTCAGTCTGATACCTGCAGTATTGTGGAATACATGTTTTAGTGTACGTAGTTGGCATTTTCATAACATCTTTGGCATGTTGCAGTCACTTGTTTCACTTTTTATTAACTATCAAATTGTAATTGCTTCACCAGGTCTGTGTCTAAAAAGAAAAATAGAGCTATAAACAAAGGAATATGTTTGTGCAAGTAGACGGCCGACCGGTGTCTTACCTGGAAGTTTCTCAGGTTGGGTGTAGCATATGCCGTGCTCGCTATCGGTGGTTGGTATGAACAAATCGATAAGAGACTGAAATCTCGCGCTATCAGCACTCACTTTGGCGTCAAGGTGCTCGATCAACTCCTGATCCATGGGATCGAACTTGACGCCAGCCGGCAGCACCGAACAATCCTTCTTCGACTTGCATCGGTAATTCCAGTTATATGGTACTCAATGTATGATCAATCGACTGTTTTAAGTGAATGATGAAAGATTTCAACAGATAAGTGGTACTCCAAATCTGAAGTCCAGAATACCCGAACACGCCGCCGGGATTCTTGTGTCACCTCACGCGCAGCGTGTTGTCATGTCAATTCAATGTGTGGACATGATGAATAATTTGACTGACATATACTAGTACTGCTACTGTACTACTTACTAGTCGTATTTAGTGTCACAACTTATACATAGGTTTAACTAACAAGTACGCACTTGAAGCCTAATTGATATATATATATATATATATATGTATGTATGTATGTATACACATACATACATATATATTGGCTTCTGCACAGCATCTCCATCATCGTTATCAGTACATCCTACGCAGGAGTGTTAGGATGCACTTGATCCCAGGAAGGTATCTATCCTTCAAACCAGAGGAGTGCTTCAAACTAACAACAGTATATAATATCCAACAAAAGAGGGTCATGCTACATCAGCAGAATGCATGGGTCAGTCTAGATATCAGCATGAATCAAGTTGTGCATATTTGTTGTTGGCATGAACCACATCGCCGCATGTCGGGTTTGCAAAAGCCATCCATCGCATGGAAGCTTGATGCCTTTCACACACTGAAGATTATCTGGCAACAAGCTGTGTCGACGAATCTCTGGATATGGTGATTCATGAAACCCATGGTGATGTGTAAACATAGCTCCCCCTCGCGAATGGAAGTTGCATAGCACGGTAATCATCACCGGTGATATGATCGAAGATTGGTTGGATGATCGGATAATTGAGCCCAAGGAACAAGGAGTGGTTGCCGAGGCTGTAAACCCGCCTCCAGTTGAATACGCCTGTCCCAACGAAGCTGGTATCTTTCTCGAACACGAAGCAGCCATAGCCATCAATGTGACGAACCCCCACACATTGTACTGCATGTGGTTTGATGTAATGGTTTGGTCAATTTGGTACGTGCGAATGAGCATCAAATGACCGCCGTCATCTGAACGAGCGATAAACCACCACCCATCAGCTGGTATGATTCCAGGTCCTGGAATCATGAAGGCCAGCGCATTTGCGTTTGCTGCAACAATTCAAATTGGAGACCAAAAGGACAAAAATAAACAATCATGTTCAGAGTATGCGTGGAATTAAGATTATTATAACAGTGACACATATCATAGACAGAGAATTGCAATGTTGGGTCATAATCATACCCCAAGTTAAAAAAATAAGCCAATGGCTTTCATGTTCTAGCAATATGTCATGGTTCAAACATCATGTAACAATGAGAGGAAAACAACTATGACAGAGCCTACTCATATTCTACCATAGCACTTATCACTACTGTTCTCATATCAACTCTAAGCAATAACATGCTTTGTTATAAAAATCTTGTAAACGAGAGTAACATATAGCAATCATGATGTTATGCTCATAATATGTATTCTAACAATCATTAGATGCCAATTGTTCTCATATCAACTCTAACAATAACATGTGTGGTCATAAAAATCTAGGAAATGAGAGGAACATATAGCAATGATGTGGTTATAGACATACTATGTATTCTAAATTTGTAACAATGAACAGGCAGTCGTATTCATAAGGTAAAGATGAGATGAGATAGAACAATGACACGATGATAGATTCCACCAGTATAGGCAGCCAATCTGTGCGTCGACCGCGTAAATGATGCCATCATGCACTATAGCATTAGACAAAAATGTTGCATCAATAGGATTGATGATGAGCCATTACCATGTATGGCGACCGGATTCCAAATAGACTAATCCCATGTTGAACAAGGCAATGAGCTTGTAATCCATGTAGTCTTCAGATGGTGTGGGCACTTCGCAGATTACAACTTTCAGCAAATAGAGGTCGAGCCAAAGGCTTGACGCGTCTCCTGCGTAGTAGGCAGGAGTGTCCGGCGGGCCGCGAGGCTCGATGGCAGCGGTATCCAATGATGGAAGGGTGATCTCTCGCTGGGTGTAGATATCCACGAGACGCCACAGACTACCGGGCTGGTGGATGAGGACGATCCAGTTAGCCTTCATGCTCGCCCAGTAGTGGCCGCGCATGAAGGACAGGTGGACGAGTAGTGGTAGCATGTCGAGGGGCACAATGGCAACCTTCGTAGGATCGTCAAGTCGGTGTCTGGGCCACCTGCGAGGATCGGGCATCAGCAAGCAGGGTGTCTTGAAAAGAGCCGGCCGGTTGTAGACGTGTAGACGGTACAAAGACACCGAGCATGCGGCCAGACGGACGGTGCTGAGTAGGTCCATACGATTACAGATCTGCTCCAAGAGAACATCAGGGAGGGAATTCCAATTGCGGCTCTGCGTGTCAGTCGGTTCTGCCATTGGGGTTTTCGTTGCCTGTGAGCTAGCGGGGAAGTGGATTCGGGCGGGCGAGCGAAGAAGCTTCTCCTCGTGTGGCCGAGCAGTGAGCGGGGGGATATGGTACGCGCGAGCTACGAAGGAAGATGGCGCGGGCGGGCGAGCAGTGAGCGGGGGTAAATGGTGTGCGACCGATGATGGGGAAGAGAGGAGGAAGATGAAGAGGGGAAGACGGGGAAGAAAGTGCATTAAATCTCAATTCTACTAGTACTACTACCAGGATATACCGTCCTTCGGAGTGTAAATAGTTACACCCATGACATGTGGGTCTACCACAAGAGGGCCCATATGTCAGTTAATGGAGACAGAGGTGCGTAGGCGTATTTGAGGAAGCATGCTCTACTGGCAAACATGATGGCAGTACTGGGTAAGGCTGATTTAGTAACACCAACACGCTGGTTCAGCTTATTAATTATGTGTCCCATCTGCTATAGCGTGTATTGTCACTTCACTGCGAAGACTAGTTAGTTCTCTCTGACCGAGATGGGGAATAATGGATCGCAAGGACTTCCTTTCTACAGTATCCCTATACCTCTACGCACACTTCACTCATTTTGCTCCGTACCTAGTCACTTGTTGAAATCTGTAGAAAGACAAATACTCCGTATTTGGGAACAGAGGGAGGCTTTTACTCCGTATTTGGGAACAGAGGGAGTATCACCATATGGAGGGAACAGAGAAAGCTTGAAATATGAACATGTCAATGCGAGGGAGTAAGCCCCATGCATGGATGCATGCGACATGCAACACTCACACGTACACATGGACGCATGCAACACTCACGCACCCATGCGGCACACAGCACACGACACAACACACACGCTCATGCTCAAGTGTTCAACCTACTCCCTACGTCCGTGAAAGACTGTACATTTAGAGATTTACACATTGACCAGGGCATAATTAATGCCCAAAAGTAGCAGACTTATGTGTGCATGCGACCATTGAGAGAAGAAGATTAAATGAAGGCTGTTGCATGCTGTAATTAAGGATAGACATGTAGCCTATACCTACAGCACAAGTTGGTGCATTAGTCAATCAATATCGATTTAGATTAAAGGCTAAATGCATTGGAAGTGTAGATGTACATCATGTACTACAATCTTTGTTGTATAGCCGATGTACACTCTTTGTTGGAAGACCGAGGGAGTACACGTGCATGCACTCACATACACAGCCAGGGCGGTTCATGCGCAAGGGTTGGACTTGTGTCGTGCCTGCATAAAGTTTTGTTTAACTGATTTCTTTGCTCTGCCAACTGGCAGGTGGGACCCAGAAACCAGGTGACAATTTAACCAGTCAACAAACTGCCACGTCGACTATGTGGCCGGTCAGTAGGGTGCAATACAGTGCTCTATGATGAGCTAGTGATCGTATAATCACCGCAAAACTATATATAGTGACCGTAAAGAGCGTATTGTTACATACATTGACCGCCAGTGTATTTTTCTCGTTTCTAATTAAGCCATATTAATCGGAGAGGACACAATATGGACTACTAGTACAATTACTGCTTTGATGTGTCCCGTCAACTCGCTGAACAAGGAGAAGCTTGCTTACTACGCCTCTCCCTCGCCCACACGCGCGGTGGTTCGCAGGACGAGGAGAGGGTTTTGACTACAGCGCGCTCTCCCTCTCCCTCTCCCTCGCCCTCGCCCTCGCCCTCGCCCTCACGGTGGACGTGCAGCAGTTCAATCGGTGTCAGATTTCCAGAAGCATATTGTACTATAGTATCATCATTGTTGGACCTTCCGAAGAGGCGAAGAGCCAAGTGCAAGGTTCACACGAGTACGAACTGTTGAACCTCCCGAAGAGGCAAAGAGCCAAGCGCAAGGTTTTATAGGAGTTGTCGTCCTAGTAGGAGTGTACTACAACTATAGAGAATGATGCTACTGTATGATGCCGCCACGTCACGTATATCCAAAGCTGTGCCACCTTTTTTTCTCAAAGAGCGTGTTGGAGCCCGTGCAACAACCACACAAGTTGCACGTACATATAACACATTTACTAGTAATAAATTCTAAAGGACAAATGCCAGTATGCCACACAAGTTCATCTCCAATTCATGTGATAAATTTGTGCATGACTAGTCTACATATATTCACAGCGCTACTGTTCACAATTACCGTACTCCACTTACACGTTATAGATGGGATACATATCCTCCTCCAGGTTCCAGTCCCAGGTGTTCTTCATGGATGGCACAATCCATAGAGGTGGGCAACGGGAATCATTGTCGTAGCTTTCTAGTCCGGTTCCACATGATGGAGACTCATCCAAGCTGAAGCGGCATAAATCAGGGAAAGCGTGTCCCAGCATGTCGTTCATCCGGTGGTGCGCACTGAAGACACAACCATGCTTCATGAATGGTAGGCCTTCCGTGTCGTGCACGGAAGGTGGCATCCGCTTCACAATGGGGTAGCTGTCCCCGATGAAAAGTGAGTACTCTCCAAGAGTGTTCCTCAGCACCCACGTAGCATCACGGGGGTCGAACTCGGGCCGTTCATCTGGTACACGCGGCATCTCAGATCTGGACACATGGTGACGTACATAGTCAAGGTCCATGCATAATAATTTTGTGCTCAAATATGGCGGTGAGTAATACTGTGCAGCAAATAGTACTACTCCGGTATAGAGGAAGTAAAATGGTGGCAGCTAGTGGGTTCAAGTCTTCAAGGGCCTAGCTAGCTATACGCGTCCTCCAAGGTAAAAAGTACTCCTACTAGTAAAACTACAACAATGAAAGAGAAGGCGAGAGGGTTAAAAAATGGAATACCTGGGTAGATGGTGACGGTCCGATCGTGGTAGATTGTGTGACCATGTTGCACATTAGTGGTACCATGGGTAACGACTGCTCAGATAGTTGATCCCAATATGCCAAAGTTAGCTACAAGGTTCCAGGTTAGACCAAATCGCGGATGCAAATGCACATCCAGGATCGGCGATCTTATTTTGATCGGGGGATGACTGGTCCCTGCAAAATAATGGAGTACCGTTAGGGATGCAAATGATGGTTTGTGCATTCCGTTTGTAATCTTCTGTATCGTAGGATGGCAACTAGATGAAACAAGTCCCCTGGCTTGTCACCGCGAAGATGCAGCTTAGATGACGCACAGCGTCTTCGAACGTGTAGGGGTACAAATCTGCCGCCGCCAACATGCGCCAGCCTCTGCCGTTACTGCCTCTTGCATTGATGACAATCCTTATGTCGAACACCGCGATGAGATAGTAATCATCGTAGCCGCGTCGCTTTGTCGGCAGGTCTGCAATTGCTATCTTCTTCAATCTCATGTAGGCATCATCATACATATTCAAGCCCAGCCAGTCCGGAAGGCCGATCCCAATGGTGGAGAAGGGGTCTACCGGAACGGCCGCACTGTTGTGGATGTTGTGCAAAATGATGGTGGTATCCGACCAGAGGTATGCAAGCCAGTCTTCGTTGGCACCAACCCAGACCTATATATAAGACAGTGGGCAGCGGAGAAATTACGGGATGGAAATGGAATAACCAAGTACTACATGATCAAACTCCATTACTGAGCTGCTCATCGGACAAAATTCGACTACCTCTCAACGTCGGCAACTCTGGCGGAGTCAGCGTGCAACCATGGCCAGGGAGCGGTGGACTGTTCGAAGGATTGTCCCATAGAAGAACCTTCTCCTTGAGGACGCATGGAAGACCAACAAGCATGGCCTTTTCCCAAGCATGTTTAAGTAGCGTCTTGAAAAAGTTGGTGCAGGAAGCACCGAGTCTTGCGGCGGTGAGGATGTCGGAGCGGCGTGCGATTTCTCCCAGAGGATCGTCGTCCAAGGTCTCCCAGCCCCGATGAGGAGGAGAACCGCCTGGCGAATCCATGGGAGCAGCGATGAACTACCTTCTCTTCGGGGGGAGGGGAACTAGCGAGGAGGAGATAAGAGCGTAATAACCGCAGGGCCTCTTCCCTTCCAACTGTAGATCGTTCCTCAGCGAAGGGGTGAGGCTATTATTTACTACTAGTACTAGCATTATGGAACGTTATGGGATTGCATTATACTGTAAATAATAGCACTAGAAATGTTTGGCACTAGGTAGTAGTTTTTCGCGTGGATTAAGAAATTTTGGGTATGTTTTTGCCATTTTTTGTACACGCCAACTAGTGTCAAAAAACGTCTTGCATTATGTGAGGGAGGAGTGCGTACTCGTACTTTAGCAGTACTAGTACTACTTTTTCTCAACTAGTAGTGCGATGTACTGGACTTGTAGTCTAGTGCACCAGTTTTGAACTCTTGAATCTCAGGGCCAAGGAGCTATAATTCGAAGTGGAGGGTACTACTGTTCTCTAGAACCATCACTGTACTATCAATGCAGGGAAAGTAGACCCGCATAGTGGCCTAGTGGGTACTCTCGGTGCTCTACTCAGCCGCTCCTCTCACGTAGCTGGCCTACTTAGCCGTTCCTCTCATGCACACACTAGCAGCCTGTTTATCAGCGACGGTTACTGTGGGGGCAGAACATTTGAGTTATTTGATACAGCGAGACTAGGATTTTCGCTTCCATTTGTGGAGGTGTAATGGATCTTGTCGAACTTTGTTAGTAGTTCCTTCTTTATGAATGAGATGAAGCAAAGCTTTTGCCTCCGTTTCAAAAAAAAAACACGTCAAGAGGAATTTCTTTTATAGTAGAGCCGATAATGGAGTGAAGTCCATGCGTGCAACGGCACAAGCTACAGAGTAGTAGTAGAGCACTTTATGTACATAGCCATATTGCACAGGTCCCAATGCCCCGCCAGGCTTTTCCGGCTCCTCGGGCTTAATTGGGAGGTGCTAGTTAAAATAGGCTACTAGTTGATGAGGAAGCTGCAAACAAGGTGCGGCTAGGGCGAGCATGCGAGCCACGGGATGCTGGGAAGGAAAACACATTCATGTTGCTAGGCTATCTAGTGCACCCAGATTGTGGGGCCGCACGTCCGTTTGACTTCAAAACTCAAACTATCCATGTAAAATATTGGCTCGCAGCGAAGTGTAGTAGTACTATTTTAAAAAAAAGGCCGCCGTGCATTTGGCCGGGATCGAACCCACAAAACGAGGTATACACTCCCGCGACCACTAGTAGTACTCGTTGGAGTACAATGCAACCTAGAATCGCCTTTTGTCGCTAGTAGTATGTACATTGTTCCTTACAAGAAACCCCTAATAATGCAAGAAACCACTAAAATGCCAAGAAACTACTACCACTTGCATACGTGGCAGACTTAAGATAAGACTACCTTATCAACCATTTTACATGCTCTTACCAACCAGCCCTACCAATAAATGACTACTCTACAAAGTGTCGTTATAGGCACGTTTCAACCCATGGCCCTGTTTGCATACATTTGTTGTCAATCTAACCTGCCATCCAAACACCACTTTGGTTAGAGTTAGTTCAGGGTTAGAATCTAACTCTAACCTCCTACAGGGCCCATGTCGCCCATTAAGTCAACGCCTTCTATTCGACCGGGTGTTATGACTTGTGGGACCTACATGTCAGTCTGCACACAAATCCCCGAATGACCTCCTACCTCTGGCCCATCCACCTAGTCATCCTCGGCCATGGGACGCAGCTACCACCATCGGCAGAAGGCGAGGTCAAAACCGACGGCGGTGCAGAGCCCATGTTGCGGCAGCCGGGATGCCAGCTCCGTCCGGCATTCGCGGCCGCTAGCTAGCCAAGATAGCTCCGTCCAGCTGCTTGTCTGCAAGGTTTGCTAGCTAGATTGGCACGGCAGCACGGCGGCTTGCTCGCGCGCGCCACGCTAAGGCCAGCCATCTGGCTCGAGCGAAGGTCAGCGCGGCGGCTTGATCGCTCGTGAGTCACGCTGGGACCAGCCTGCCAACCCGTGCGGAGGCCAGCGCGGCATTCGGCCCGTCCGGCGGAGCGGCGGCCAACTCGCTCATCACCGGCGCCACCGACGAACATGCATCAGTAGTGTTTGAAGTAATGTTCAGGAAAAATAATGATTTGAGGGGGAATAACAGGATAGAAGGTCATATGTGGGTCCCTCGTGTCAACGGTCAAACAAAATGTGTTGGTTTAAGCTGCCTCGTCACGCGGACGTGTGGGCCAACCCTGTCATAAATGGGTTTAAACGAACCTAATCGGTAGGAGTACTAGGTAGTAGTTTTTGGCATGGATTAAGAAATTTTGGGTATGTTTTTGCTATTTTTTGTACAATAGATTCTTCCCAGGGCTGGTTGAAAGTGGTAGTTTTTTGTTAAATACTCTACATATTGTACAAAATGTGTTGGTAGTTTCTTATTGTACAAAATGTGTTGGTAGTTTCGTTTTGTTAAATACTCTACATACTCTACAATAGATTTGGTAGTTTCTTATTGTACAAAATGTGTTGGTTTAAGCTGCCTCGTCACGCGGACGTGTGGGCCAACCCTGTCATAAATGGGTTTAAACGAACCTAATCGATAGGAGTACTAGGTAGTAGTTTTTGGCATGGATTAAGAAATTTTGGGTATGTTTTTGCTATTTTTTGTACAATAGATTCTTCCCAGGGCTGGTTGAAAGTGGTAGTTTTTTGTTAAATACTCTACATATTGCAAGTAGGAGTGAAATTTAAGCTTTGGAAGCCAATAAGCAAGGCTAGTTACATAGTGCATATGTGTACATGATTTAAAGTAAATATCAACCATGAGTGACTAATATCTTGATGGAAAACTTGAAACTATGGAATACTAGGAAAAAATGCATGGTTGGAAATACTAGCAATGTTCATGTGCGTTGGAGATAAGGATCATATACTAGCAATGTTCATGTGCGTTGCAACGAGTCATAATTAGAATAATACTTATTCACAAACTTGATACAAAACACTCTAATTTTGATATACATATGTCACTAGAGATATATTATGTTTCAATTAGAATATATTCCTTGGGCTGTTTTGGTGAGGTCAGGGAGGGATGTGGTTGATTTTAAGATACTAATTATGGGTTTTTCTGCAAATTGGTAGAGAAGTGGGATGTTGGTGAGAAAAGGCAACAACTTACCTCACAGTCGTTAGATGTAGATCTAATGGTCAGAAACGACGGATGGCAGACACACCATCATCACCAACTTAGTCTTGTGTAGGAGTACTAGCAAGATCCATGCATTGCACGGAACATCAAGATGCATTTTTTTATAAAACACTTGTTGTGATTGACCCTTGCGGGAGTAATACCATGTGTAAAAACTAATGATATCTCGAGAAATATGAGATAAGGTGAAGAGGAGTGGGGTGTCATGGTGATTGATGGTCGGACTGAGCAGAGGCATGGGGATTAACGACGCCGGCAGCGGCCACCAGGCCAGTTTGTTCCAGAGGCTTCCTTTCTTAATTGCTCAACAATGAGGTTTGTTGGAGATAAGGATGAACGAGGGAATGCCTTGTCTGCAAATGTGGAGAGGGGTGCGTGTATCTTTTAGTTTAATTTCCATCCGTCAGATATAGATCAGATGGTCTATATTGCAAGATGGCACACATACCATCATCTTATAAGAGAAGAAACATAAGTATGGAGATACAAACGTATCATCGATACTTGCTTCCATAAACTAGCATCTACACTCTATTCAACGCCTCAGCATGTGGGGCCTTAGCACAATGACATCTCGACTGTGTAAAACAAAGATTTTCCCGTTGCCAATAAGGAGGGGGTGACGGCGGCGCGCTTTTTGGCTTGATATAGTCCTAGTAGTCATACTAGGTGGTCTAAGCACGTGTAGATTTATTCTTTTTCACGTCCCGTGTTTGCCGTACTACCACGACTGTTGATGAATAGACGGTAAGTTATTCACGAGGAAACCCTTTGTTGAGCGTGTTTGCGAGAGAGAGAGAGAGAGACAGTGTGCATGTGTGATATGTTAGAGACTGAGGCAATGATAACAGATTCTTTGTGTCTATGTGTGTGGAGGATAGAGAGAGACATGTACATGGGGCTTTGTGTTGTGTAACGTGGAGACACATATACATAATTAGAGAGTGAGTGTGTGAGATACACATGCGGACATGGGGAGAGATGAGGATCCAGATAAATGGGTGTTTGTGCGTGTCTGTGTGTGTTTGTGCACGCGTTTGTGTGTGAGAGGGAGTGTGTGTATGTGGAGTAGAGAGACCACTGATGATGTAAACCTAGTATAAGGGAAGGGGGAATGGTGTGACATGTGTAGTAGCGGGATAGCACGGGTGCGGGCGGGGGGAGCAGACTATTTCGAAGAGACATCGAGTGTGTGTGTGGGAGAGGGGTGTGAGAGCGAGAGAGAGAGAGAGCTAGCAATGGAGAGAGAGAGAGAGGAAGAGAGGGGGCGAGAGGGGTCGTTTGTGTCCATAAATGGCATATAGATAGGGAGACAATGTTGATGTTGTCCGAAATTGGCCTATGTACGGAGACGCAAGGGAAGCGAGTCATCGTGTGTGTGATAGGGACTTCATGTGAGATCTAGAATAGATGGTGTACAGAACAATGTTGGAAATCGAGAATGATGATACATTAGGGAGCTATGGAAATATTCACGACATATATGTATACAGGGAAGGAGCTGGGGCGGGTCCGCATGTGGGAGAGATAGAAAGAGGAGAATGGTGCCACAAGGAGACAAAGTGTGCTTGTTTGCAGTGGGGGTGGTGTGTGAGGTGAGTGCGCGAGAACCACATAACTAGGGAGATAGACGTTTGGGGGCAACGTTTTGTGTGTATGGGAAATATACACTCTACATAGTGCGTGTGCTTGGGTAAGAGAGGTAGCGGGAGACCTAGAGAGTGAGGGAAGAGATGTGTGCATGCCCGAGAGACAAAGTGATAGAGACCTATATTGCGGTCCAGACTTTACAAGAGAGAGGGGTGTTAATGTGCTCGTGTGTTGGTGTTTGGGGGAGAGAACGACTTCTCTATGTGTGTGTGTGTGGTGGGGGGCGAGGGGGGGGGTTGGCTTCAGATAAAGTGTGAGGTGTCTATATTTGAGGACTTTAGCGTAATTGAGATATTGTGCACTCGTGGTTGATCAATTTGTTTCACAGTTTGCACTATGAGATAACGATACTTTTGAACATGCGTGATATACCTTGATGTACCAGAATTACAAACCTAAGATTGGAATTTTGGAACTCCATCATTAGCTTTTGTAGTTCATTTAAACGGAGGTACATTTTTTAAGCCGGGATTTCGTGATTTCAAATTCATATATCAAACCTAGAGATACACACATACGGGCATGTTCAAACTTTATAATCATCCACTTTATTCATACACATACACATTTTTGCTTTTGTCATCATATTTAGGATAAACACATTTGGAATTTCATTTGAATTGGACCGTATCATGGTATTTGCTTGTAGTAGCTCAATGATCCATATTTGAATTGAATGGACAATCTAAGTTTCGAGTTGGAGACATTGATTTTCAAAAATTGCACATTTTGTTGCATGCAAAATAAACAAATTGTCGGCCCTGATATCATAGTCGGCCGCACGAGAGCAGAATACTTATAATTTTAGGCGCCAAAAGCTTTCAAACTTCCCGCTCACATCAAAATATCACGCGCCCGAAAGTTTAGCCCCGCGATATTCCTGTTTTACCCCTGCCACATGAACGGAAAAGGGCTGCTTTGGTAACTCCATTGTTTTCCCCTCTTTGCCCCAAACATTCTTCCCCAGATCCCCTCCCCTTCCCCTCCCCGCCCCCAACCACGGCAAGCCGCCGAATCTAGTCCTCCGCCGCAGCGGTGGACCTCACACACTGTCAGATCTACCTTCCAGACCTTGGAACCCCCAACTGCCAACTCACCACTTCACCGGAGCCACTTCAGTGACTGGCTTGTCCACCGCTCCAGATCTCCTTGACCGCCATCACGGTCCACCACACCGGATCTGCTTAACCGGCGCCCTCGTCCTCCATAGTGTAGGCCCTTCACTGACTCCCTCGTCTGCCCCTTCGCTGGCGCTTCATACAAGCCCTCGTCCACCGCAACAGATCCACCTCACCGAAAGCACTGTACAACGCGCCCGCCGAAGCCTTCATTCACTGCACCGGACCCGCTCCACGGACGCCATATTCAACTCCACTGGCCCTGCTTTACCAACGCCGCAGCCTCATCAAGTTATTTCAATTTGTACTCCTTTGTTTTTTCTCTTTATCGTGCAACTGTTCACTTACAACAGATGAAATTTCTTGTATGTCGACAAACGCTGCAACCATAGCACCGGAGCCGCTTCAGCGACGGTGACATCCGGCCCAAACTCAACCGCAACACGAGCACCATTGACGATCCTTAGCTATCAAGTATGACAACGATACCCATATAGCACTGAGAATCGGGTACTATTATCCAACGGCCGGCGCTTACGTTCACTTTCCTAGCATAAGCACCGCACATTTGAATTTCTTCAGGGCATCATTCAGTTTTTCATGGGACACGTTATTCGTCTTGCACCTGTAGGGCCATACTTCTGGCAGTGAACATCTTACATGTGCTAAATTACATACCAGTGCACATATAGTTAATATGCTTTAGTTTTGTCCTAAGTACTCCCTCCGTTCCAAAATAGATGACCCAACTTTGTACTGAAGTTAGTACAAAGTTGAGTCATCTATTTTGGAATGGAGGGAGTATTACTGTACTTCCTAGATATCACTGCCTACTATTTTACTTCTTGAATGCTATATTTATGATAATGGTGTTGTTCTGATGCCACCTGTTGGTTCCAGCAGACTGCTTAATGTTCTCTATGCTTAATTACACATCAGCAAACTAGCATGTGGTTCTGCTGCTTTTTGTTTGTTTTACCCTACATTTTCTGATGGTAGCTATTACATCACTGCTCCGAGCCTCTGTTCACTACTTGTTTGTTTGTTCTTGATCTTCCCAAGTTGCATGACTAATTTGATGCTTCTAGTAATTAGGGAGCTGCCAACCCCATCAAGCAAAATATTTGTTCTTTTGGGGCTGGCACCTCGAACAAGCATAAAAATAGAGGGAAGCAGATATGTTGTCGTGTATGCACACACCCTTCTTTCATTAGTCTAGATGAACCATTGGTGATCAATTCGGACCAGTGCATGCGATTAAAAATTAATTTTACCTAAGTAGAGGGTGCAAAATAAACTACAACAACTAGATTTGCAACCACGGGATGCTGACGATATCTTCAAAGAACATCACAACAGCAATGAGGCTTCACAACAACATATGGTAAGCCAGTGTGTTTTAGTACATGTGAAATGTAATGCGAGTGGGCTGCTTTCTTGGCTTGTGCCCTCAACCTGTAATCCTACCGAATTACAAATAGTTCAGTTGTCTGCTTTGTTGAATTGCTTGCTTCGAATGCTTGTTTGTTGTTAATACCTGAGTTGGACAATATGTCAGCAGTGCCTGCTGTACTATCATAAAGAAATGCATGCCTATTTCATTTGAGTCCTTAACTTTTCCTCTCAACTTCATCACAAGACTATCTTCGTAGTTTATATGAGGCCACACTGTTAACTGCTTTCTCAGATTATTTCAACTGCTTAGATGCCTTGGCAACTTAAATATAGCGGTGGTTCACTCCCTTTGAAGTTTCATCTTACCATTTTAATTTATTTTTGGATGATGATGCTTTGAACCATTTAAATATAGTTTGCCATGCTCGGTAATAATTCGTCCGTCGTTTACCATGTAAGCTTTTTGCATGGATCATACGATAACTATCTCTTACTTATGTCCAGCGGAAACCTTTCAGGATGCCGTTCACACTAGGACACAATGTACAACCCCAGAATCTATTTGTGGAAGCAGTGCACCATCCATGTTACCAGATGGTAGCAGTTCAGAGGCAACACCGTTGGAGAGCAGTCTGAGCACAGATATTATAGTGCTTGAGGCTCTACTATAGGCAGAAAGAGATGGTGTGGCTGCCATGAATGAGGTAACACTACAAAAAAATACACTTCCGTGATGATACGTGTTTGTCACAGTAGGTCGCGTTTTTTGTCATGCATGTACATCCATGACAAATTTATGACAGAATCAAGATAGTCATACCTGTGCTGTCGTAGAAGTGTTCCATGACATTACCAAAATTATCATCACAGAAGTGTCCACTTCCATGACGATAAATCGCGCGTCACAGAAGTGCTTTCGTCAAGGGTGACTGACACGTGGCATCCACCGTAAAGGAACGTCGTTAAGCTATCGGGTCGGGTTTTGGATCCGATAACCCGTTAACAGCCCCGACCAATGGGGATTTTCCACGTGTAAAATCATCATTGGCTGGAGGAAACACGTGTCGGCTCATCGCTGGGACAGATGTCATCCACTCATTGGACAGAAGGCGGCTATGATACATCGACACGTGGCATGGCCCAACAGAGGCCCATTGCGGTGAAAAGGCCGGTCCGTTTGACTTGGTCAAAAGGTGGCGGGTCGGCCCATGGAAAGCCTGTTAACGGCCTGT
This sequence comes from Triticum dicoccoides, assembly GCF_002162155.2. Classification (NCBI taxonomy): domain Eukaryota; kingdom Viridiplantae; phylum Streptophyta; class Magnoliopsida; order Poales; family Poaceae; genus Triticum; species Triticum dicoccoides. The sequence goes on along the minus strand of NC_041383.1, from coordinate 387,401,163 downwards.
TCGCATATAGCCCATTTATAGCCCGCTAACCCAAGGCCCGTTACGCCCTATTTGAATTAGGCCCAGTAGCGTCATCTGGGCCATCCAATATGATTCCAGCCCGTTTTCACTTCTGGCCCATGTATGGCCCATGACGTCTTTCGACCCATATGAGGCCCTATGTAACTCTTGGCCTATTAATGACCCATGGTGAAACTTTCCCGTAATGAACAGTGTATCACTTTACACCCATTAACGGCCAGTGGTGAAACTGGCCCGTATAGAACAGTGTATCACTTTATACCCATTAACGCCCCGTTATTCCGTTGGGCCATTTCCAGCCCATGTTATCTTTCGGCCTTCTCAGAGCCCATTTATTCTTGGGCTCATTTCCAGCATCCGTTTACTTACGGCCCGTTACTGTCATTTTCTGCTTGTGGGCCGAATTCAGCCCGTGGTTACAGTCGGCCCATTTGTGGTCCGTTAATACGTTGGGCCATTTTCATAGTGTCATCAAATACGGCCTATTAATGATGGCCCGTTATGGTCGCATGAACGAACGATTCCAACTCTAGCCCGTTTACGACCAGAACGTGGTCTATTTGGCCCATGTTTAGCTAATCGATCATATGGCCCGTATAAGGCCCATTGATGATATGGCCCGTAGAAGGCCCATTGTTTCTACGGCCCGTAGAAGGCCCATTGTTTCTACGGCCTGTAGAAGGCCCACTGTTTCTATGGCCCGTAGAAGGCCCACTGTTTATACGGCCCGTAGAAGGCCCACTGTTTATACGGCCCGTAGAAGGTCCACTGTTTCTACGGCTCGTAGGTCCAGTGTCACTACAGTAAATATTAGCCCATGGTTATTGTGGCCTAGTTTTAGAAAATAGGTTATTGTAGCCACTAGCAAACCGCAGAAAAAGAACTTCACTGACTACAAGCAAACAAATAAACAAGAGAACAAGGAAATAACTAAGCAAGCAACTTACACTAGGCTATCACGGCTATTACACATATTACATCCATTGGGCATCAAAGTTCGCCACCAGTGCAAATATAGGGAACACAGCAGCATATAAACGCCGTAGCAAAACAAGTCCAAAACTGAAACAACTTCAGAAGAGCTCAAGAAACAATATCCTGGGTACCCATAATGCTGGCAAGATGCTTAGCAACCTTATTAACTTTCTCTTGTTTGGCGCTTAAGTCCTCCAGCGCTTGCTGTTGCAACAGAAAGTATGCATCTGAATTCTGCAGGGACTTCCTCAGTCCTTCGGCTTCCTGTCGCATAACATCTGATCGATGTCTTTCAACTTGAAGTTGAGACTCAAGAAGCCGAACTGATTCAGGCAATGAATTCAAAGAGCTGGTGCCAGCAGTGGTAGCTAGTAACTCGAACACTACATCAAGACAGGACTTTGGGGTTGTCTCAGTGTCTTCAATATAGTTTTTATCAACATTCTTGGAGGCCAACAGGGATGTCTCACTATCTTGAACCTTATCTGCATAACAGGGTACTCTTCTCCAATATTTTATCCGCGTTCTAAAAGAGAAACAAACACACACATCTCAGGTTTACAATGTAGTATATGAAGCTCATTTTGGTAAACCAGTTCAGTAGTAAGGTGGACAGGATAACAACATGAAACAAACATATATCTATGTAGCATGGTCACTGTATGGTCTATATCATTCTAGTTTATGTTGCCAAATCAAGATAGATACAGTTCGAATCATATCTATTTAAGACAAAGCAGCATAGACAGAATATAAGTGTGGGAAACTACATAGCAATAACAACACTTGTAATGTGCATGGCATGAGAACATAACTGTTTATTCAAATGAAACTAAAATCAACATAGAGCAAGTTACAATAGCAAACAGCCAAACATGTTGAAGAAATAGGTTTAAAACATACCTGTTGCGCCATTGGAGTTTCAATTACATCCTTCAAATTTGAAATTGGTTGGTATCAGTAAATACAGTGATGCAAGAGCAAAGTAGTATGAACCATAGCTACGGAACCAGACCTGAGAACAATTCTTCTTCTGCTTTAAGCATTGACTTCGGGTTCGGAGTGGTGGTCCTCGTGATTTGGGCACTGCAGTTGCCTTACTAACTGCTCGTGTTTGGGTGCTCTGTGGTGGAGACGGTGTTGTGTCAACAGGAACTGGGTGTCTATCTGCTGGGGTTGAGGTTAGAAGGGGTGTAGTTGGTTCTTTGTCCAACTGGGTAGGGGTACAATCTGCATGAGTGTGGGTTATGTTTGGTGGGGTTGGTTCTTGGGCAAGTACAACTGTGGTTCTATCTGCATCGACAGGTAGCACAATCTTTTCTGAAGACCGTGTTTTTACTCCCACAGATACTGCCATCACTCCCTCCAATTGAAATGGCTGATAAACAAGAAAAGTAATTGAATGTACAGACATTGTAAGGTATACAGGTGCAATGGATAGTAGCGAAGAAAACAGGGCATGAAATAATTCACATTTATTTTGTCTAAGAAAACAGAATAGCAGGACATAATTTCACATATATGATGGCTAATTAAACAGGATAGCATGACAGAATTTCACATGTATGATGGCTAACTAAACATGATAGAATGACATACTTAAAAATATGATGACTATGTAAATAGGATGACATGATATAACTATACGATGTGTCTATTAAAGTGGTTGGCATGCCATAAATCACAAACATGCCGTCGATGGAAACATGATGGCATGATATAATTCACGGATAGAATGACATAATTTAAAATATGATGACTATGTAAACAGGATGAGATGATATAACCATATTATGTCTTTAGAAAATGGGTTGGCATGCCATAGTTCAAATACATGCTGTCTATGTAAACATTCTGGCATGACATAATTCAAATATATGATTTATATACTAAGGAAGTGAGCAGAGGGCAATCACATATATGATGTGTCAGCTAAGGAGATGGCATTCAATATTGTGTATATGATGTAAAAACAAAGAATTGCAATACAACATATGCATTATATGAGTAATATAACCCTGCCAAGTTTGAGCATACACCTCATGGGGATAATAGGACTGGTCATCTGCCTCTGATTCCTCCTCTGAAGATCTATTTGTAGCCAGCAAGATATCTGCTTCAGCAGGTAGCATTGTCTGCTCTGAAGACCTTGTTTTCACTCCAGATTTCTCCATCACCAATTTAAATGGCTGATGCACAGGAAGAGCAGTTGAATATACAAACATTGTCGACAAAAGCAATGAGAAATACAAAAAAAGGATGGCCTGATATAATTCACATATATGACGCTTGGCTAAACAGCATGGCATTGCATAATTCACATACATAATGCCTTGCAACAAGATAACATTGCATAATTCACATATATAATGTCTTGCAACAATATGGCATTGCATAATTCACATATATGGTAATTAGACACTAAACAGGTGGCATTCACACAAAGCATGTCTAAACTAAGCAAATGGCATAGCAATGCAAGATACCATATGCACGATATGAGCAACATAACCCTGCCAAGTTAGGGCATGCACCTCGGGGGGGGGGATATGACTGGTCATCTATATCTGAATCCTCCTCTGAGGAGCTATCGGTAACCAGCAAGACATGCGCTTCGTCAGATAGCATTGTATGCTCTGAAGACCTTGTTTCCACTCTAGATTTTTCCATGACCGTGTCGAATGGCTGATGCATAGGAAGAGTAATTGAATGTACTAAAATTGTTGAAAAATTTAACACGTAATAAAAATTCACATATATGATGCCTGGCTAGACAAGATGGTATTGCAGGATTCACATATACAATAAAGAAACTAAATAGATGGCATTGACACAAAGCATGTCTAAACTAAGTAGATGACATCTTTAATGTATACAGTAAGCAATGCAAGGCACCATATGCATGATATTACCAACATCAGCATGCCAAGTTAGAGCGAAGACCTCATGGGTTAAATAGGAGTGGTCTTCTCCTTCTGAATTCCCCTCAGAATAGTTATCTTCCTCTTGATTACAATCCGAAATGGGTGGAGGGGGGACTGCCTTTGCGCCCACCATGGAACGACGTCTGCATGAAATTTTATTGCCATGGAAGGCTCGTCTCTTTTGCTCTACATGACCAGTTCCATTTTGTACAATAACTGGCATGCATAGGAATAAAACATAGTGAGATTATGTAAGGAGTGCATGCACAAATCCAGAGTGATGGTAGCAAACTGTGGATAGACGCAAAACCAATGATAGCAGGCAGATAATAGCTTTAGTTAGAAAATACAGATAATGGCTCCTTTAATGTTTGTTTGCACCCAACATGAAACTCATAATAGACACCGGAGATTAACCAGATAGTGGACAGATAGTACTGATTGCTGCCCCAATATGTACACCACAACCATATAAAAACTCAAGTTTCAACATTAGTTTGGACCTGACTCGGAGTCTAATAGGTGAACACGACGATAATGTAGCATGTCATCATATTAAGCGATGTATAATGTAAGCAGACACGGAAGAGTGCAACCTCTCTTGCGGACCCATGTAGTCCTCAAGGTCATCTGCTCAGTTGATGATGGTAATGCAGTTGTCGTGGCTGCCGGCAGTGGGGAAGAAGATCTGAGGCGGCGAAAGACAGCCTGGAGAGCGGATCCCTGCTGCGGTGAACCCTTCCGTCGTTGGAGCAGCTGAGCTAGGGTGGAACACAGCGCTGCAGGAGCAGGACAAACCACACAAGGTTTTCTTTGACACATATCTGTAATAGAAGTAATTGAGTAAGGGCTTGTTTGAATTCGAGGATTCTAACAATGTAGGGATAGGAAATAGACAGGAATAGGATAGGAATGCACGTGCAAAACAGATAATTTAAAAACACAGGATTTCTGCCAATCTGGGTGTTTGATTCACAACAATTTGAAGATCACGGGATACAAAAAAGCATGGTGAGATTAAGTCAAACCACAAGAAAATGTACGGTTATAATGCTATTATGCTACTATCTCTTAGTCTTGTGCTTGATGAATAGGAATATGAAAAGGAGGAGAAGTGGAAATTAGAATTCCTACGGTTTTTCTTTCAAGGAGACACTAAAGGAACAATCCTACAGTTTTCCTTTGCTCCATTCCTTTGCACCAAATTCATGAAAAGTAGTACCATAGGAAACTTTCCAATTCCTATGTTTTTCATTCACTTTTCCTTTCAAGCACTGGCGATTCTAGTAGGCAATCTTGAGTAAGGAAAATCCTACACCAAAAAAATGTTTTTGTGCTATTTCTATTACTTTGGACCCAGGCCACTGCCATACTATCTCAACTCCCAGGCCCATCGATAGATGCACAACTCAAACACGCAGAGATAGATAATGATGGTGTTCAAGAGAGTCCATCACGGATAGCTAAGTTTCCTAGTACCTCACTGCTTGTCATATAGTAGGATAAAATAATCGTATTTCCCGTTACTATGAGTGCTCAGTGGACAATATATATAACATGTAGAGTAAAAAGAGATGCAACAAGTGTACAACCTCTTTGGCGAAGCCATGTCGATCTCAGCGTGATTGGGTTGGCCGGTGAGGATGCTCCAGCTGACTTTGCTGTCGGAGGAGGGGAAGAAGATCTTAGGCGTCTAGAGAAGGAGCCCGAGGTATTGCTCCGCTTTGATGGAGGGTTTCGTCATTGGAGCAGCTCCGGTGAGTTGTACGACGCCGAGGCTGAAGTAGGACAAGAGAGACAACAAACAACGTTAACCTGAGTGGAATTCTAATAGCATATCCAATACATGACATAAAATACATAACCACAAAGTGCTAGATGTAAAATACATCAGCCGCTCATCTCTGAACTTAACTATCGAAACTGAACTTAGCTGTCGAAACTGAACTTCACTGTCGAAACTGAACTTAACTGTCGAAACTGAATTTTGCTGTCAAAACTGAATTTTGCTGTTGAAACTGAACGCACTAGCAAGGTGAGGCTACATGTCGGTCGACTGACTTTTTCATCTCTGGCCAGTCGATTTTGCAGCCGTTGTATACAAAATCAAGGGCCTGCGGTTCATCTTCAACCTCCACCCCCCTGAGCCGCCAGCCACCACCGGCCAAACAGCAGCCCCCCGCCGCCCGCGGCCAGCTGTGCGCCGCCCCGCCCGCCTCGAAAACACTCCCCACCGTCGGTCCGCCGCCGCCCCGTCCATCCCTCTAGCCCCCCATGCTGAGCTTTTTCTCTGGCGATCCCCACGCCACCGCCCCGCCACCGTCGGCGACCACCGTCCCCATCCTGAACCCTAAGATAGATAGTGGGGTACCTCTCCGGCGAGCCCCCCTCCCTACTGCGGCTGGTTCTTCCTTCAACCCGGCGAGCCCACCCCTTGAAAATCGACTGACCCAAAAGTCGATTCAGTTGACTGAAGTGTAGCTAAATCGGAGCAGCATCGCAAGCAAGAGCAAGAGCGAGAGCAGCAGCGCGAGCAAGAGAAATTGCAAGAACAGACTAGGCAGGGGACCGAGATCAAGAGCAGAGCAGCAGCGCGAGCGAGTGCTAAAGCAGCAGCAGCTCCTACTAATGTGGACGTCGCCGCCGGGGGAGCGACATAGTGGAGGAAGTAGCCGCCTACACCACCGTGGATGGAGCCGCGTCGTGTCAGCTCGGGACCGAGCGCCGGCAGCACCGTGAGATCGAATCAAGAAGAAAATGTGGCGATTAGTGTACAACCTCTTTGGTGGCGCCGATTAGGCCGCAGCTTCATCCAAGGAACGGTGATGATGATGCTCTTCCGATGGTGCAGGTGAAGATGGCAGTGTGGGAATGGAGGTGGCGCGAAAGACGAGGGGAACGTCGTGGCATCTCCTTGGAGGCGGAGGACGGGGTGGCTGAACCGGTGGGACGATGAGATAGATGACGGATCCTCATCCGGTACGATGGATGAGGGACGTCGAGGTGTTGCTGTGGACGACGTCGTCAGGGAAGAGGCCCCGGCTGGGTGGCGGACGGAGCAAGGTGTGGGGTTTCGTCGCGGGTTTTTGCGGCCTCGGTGTATGGATGGGTGGGCGAATGGGATGGCAGTGGGGAACCATGGCTTAGAGACGCGCTTGTCCGAAATGTGGGGTAAGTTACGAAAGTACCCCCCACTGATTTGAGGCGGTTCTTTTGGTTCAGGGGTACCACGGGCATTTCGCGTGTCGGGATTTCACAGGTGGTGGGAGTTTTCGCGCGAGTTGTAATTTCAGAATAGCAAGGTTCGGGTTGAGATGGAGGGAGTTGTCAGAGCACAACGAGACAAAGATATATCTTAAATATTTCGGGCTAACAAGGCGCGGGTTGAAGAGGCGGAAGTTTCACAGCACGATAGACAGAGACGCTAGCTTCAATTTTCGGCATAACAAGGTGTGGCTTGAAATTTTGGAAGAACAAGCTTAACGTGTACCCAAAAAGAGACAATTTGCACCTCAACACGCACAACACACACACAAACACCATTTAGACTAGAGTAAGGTACACGTGCATTGCACACATGAGATTTGGCAACCAAATTATGAATAAATACCACATTATAGCATGCAAGCTTTGAGCCATATATGCATGATGTAGATGTTCGTTTAATTCTTATAGTTCATTTCATTCAAACTCATCTAGTTTTTTTAAGAAAGCTAATCTATTTTAAGATTCATTGAATTGTGCGCTGTAAGACATAAAGTAAAAACAAATAATGGCAAATCATGTAGAAAAACATTTGGGCAATTCTGATACGGAAGATTCTAGAACAAATAAGAAGTTCTTGTGTTTTTATGTTTGTGCATTATGCTTAAGTTCAACCATGGAGTCTTCTAGATTATACATGTGGCGAAATCTGGTGGAATCTAGATGATATCCAACGGCCAATTGTGCTCAGATTTGCCATCTTTGGACGATCGGATTCGCCTCATCCAACGACCATGTGTTCAAAGTTAAAGTTACCTGCAAACAATATAAAAAATATGTATAGGGGTATAGATATAGATATGTGATGCGAAAGCCGCCCATCATCTCCAATTAGAATAGTGTGTCCATGCACGGATGCGACGTGGCCAAATGATGTCTGCCATCGGTATCTCAAATTCAAATCAGTCTGACCTTGTTCAATGTGTATACATTACAACATGCTCGTTTCCAAACCACACCGCGCAGATCTCCGTTATATTCATGCATGCATGGGTTTCAAACATCAGGATCTCTTATTCAAATATTTGAATTCAACCTTACATTGATTATGACCTCACCTATTCTTTTACACCCACACAGTAGTCTTCTCTTTATAATTGTACCACTAACTTTCTCTCGTGCATGCATGCACACACACTACCGTCGGCATTATCCATCGCATGCATGCAATCTTTTTCTTCAGGTCGGTCTCCCATGAAGGCACACACCCACACACATCCCCCTCTCCATCATATCGGGCATTCTTTATCTCTCACGTGTGCATGCGCAACGATCGATGTTCCTCTCTGTATGTGTGTATATAGCTAGGTCTTTCATAGTTTTCCACACAAACCGATCAATCGATATATCCAGTGAGGTCTCACCCTCTTTCCCACGTCCACATCGATCAATCTATACCTCTCTATATAGGATTAACATATATAGCTAATACACCCACATTAATTATATACCCAACGTCCCCCTCTCATCATCCATGCCTTCCGCTTCATCTCTCAGACGCGTGCACAATGGCGAAGACAGGGGGCAGTAAGGTCCCTACCCCCCTAACATCACTATATATTGAGGCTAATATGAATGTGATCATTAGAAAATTGCTGCTAAAAAAGGTTTAATTTCATGAATTGACCCTCCTCGTAAAGGACTAGCAATGCTTGGCCCCCTAGCTCATTTATTTTTCATGGCTCTGCCACTGCGTGCAACAGCGCACGTGTTCGCTCCCTCTCTCTAAATATCGATCTCGCACTTGTGCATTCCTTCATAGTCTCCCTCCACTCGGCCCCTCGCACCATCTTCTAGCCCCCCACCAGATTTTGCCACATGTACAATCTAGCAGACTCCATGGTTGAACTTAAGCATAATGCACAAACCTCAAAACAACATTGGTTCTCTTTTGTTCTAGAATCTTCCGTATCATAACTGGCCAAACTTTTTTTTTCTAGTTGAATTGCCATTATTCATTTTTACTTTATGCTTTACAACACACAGTTTCATGAATCATAAAATAGATTAAGGGATTCTTTGATTCAAAGGATTCTCAAAGGAATTTTGGAGGATTCTAATCATTAGGAATTTTTCCTATCTTGGTTGTTTGATTCGTAGGATTGTAAACCATAGGAATTTTTCCATATGATTCATTTGCACTAGATTTCATAGCAAACATCCCATCCACTCAAACCTCTTTGAAAAAATTCTGCGTTTTTTCCATGCACAATCAAACACTCTTACAATCCTGCAGGATTCAAGATGACATTCCACTATAATCCCATGTTTTTCCTATTCCCGCGTTCTTAGCTTTTTTATAAAAACTAAGAGGGTGCTTGGATCCAAGGGACTTATTTTAGTCTGGCTAAAAATAGTCTCTTTAAGAGACTAAAGTTCCAAGCACCCCTGACTAAAGAGGGGCTAAAACTAGTCTTAAGACTAAAAAAATTAGTCAGGGGTACCCCTACTAAAATGTGGATTAGTCCTCCCTCTCCTCATTTAACTCCTCTCCTTTAACACGGGCGAGTTCTGGATTGGAGGGTTTGGAGGATAATAAATGCTCATTAACTTGATTTCAGTCTCCTTAGTATTTGGATCCAAGCATGGATGAGGCTAGCATGTTTTAATCTCACTACTTTTAGTCATGGGACTAAAATGTATCCAAGCATGCTCTAATTGATTTTGAATGAGATGAACTATAAGAATTAAATGAAGGGCTACATCAGGCATATATGACTCAGAGCTTACATGCTATAGTGTGGTATTTATTCATAATTTGGTTGCAAAATCTGATGCGTGCAATGCACGTGTACCTTACTAGTACTTCGAGTATGTGCAAAACACGTAAATTAGAATACCAATGGCACGCTACACACTGTCTCTCTTACAGTTCATGAAGCCACATGGCACATGTGGAGGCGTTGTCGCGACCTCCTTGCTTGGATTGATCACAGTGACGTGCTGCTAGTTCGAGAAGAATGTACTCGTCCTCCCTGAGCCATACTGGCGGTACATGCACGAAGCGAAGATGTGCACGCACGCCACGCACGCACTCATTCCCTCGCATGCACACGCAGGTACATGGGCGGACGCTATTTTGTACCAAGATCCACCCCATGTGATAATTTGATGCGTGTAAAGTCGTTCACTTCATTGATGGTCAATTAATACAGTGCATGCAAATTGAGTGGATGTGAGGGCGGAAGAAAGACATTATTACTCCACTGCACGCATGCGAGTAGTTAAATCATGGATTGCTAGTAGTACTTCCATTGGTCTCCTTCGTATTTTGTGCCAATTTTTGACAGTAACATAATATTTACGCATTTGAGCAGTGTAGTACTTGAAATTTATGTTCCGCTAAACTCATCGGGAGCCGTTTCGGACCTCGAAACCAAAACCATCAATTAATCTTCACCTTGTTCCCATCACATTCGAAAGCCTACTCACACCTACTAGTATGTACCAAACCTGAACGTCTTCCCACTATGCAGGTATTAGTACTAGTGCTGGTACTTAGGTTATAGAAAGGGGAACTACCTAACCGAAAATTACTCTACCTTTCCCCCTCATAAGTGCTTCTTCTTCGTCCGTCGTTGCCATGGCCGGTGAGAAGAGCTCTAGGTCGAGAACTACTCGTAACAAGGGAGTGGCAACCAAGGCTGCGGAAAAAAAAGAGAGGGCTCGCCGCCACACAGAGACCTCGAAAGATCTCTCACGGGCAGGCGATGGCTCCCAGGAGCGCCCTAGCTGCGGAGGCGAACATGCCGAGCTGGCGGAGCTGGAGTCGTTATCCCTCGACGACATGCCCGATCAGCTTAATAAGCACCTCAATAACCAGAAGGAGTTCATCCAAGGCTTGATGGAGTTGCTGAAGGAGAGCCTTGAGGACATGCCTGCTGAGCTCGATCAGCAGGGGGAGTTGACCGCCGACTTGGTGATGCTGCTGAAGAAGAGCATTGCCTCGGAGAAGAAGGCGACCGGTGAAATCCCGCGACTTCAAGAAGACAAGGCGAGGCTCTGCCACGAGATCGACCTGTTGAAGGAGAAGAACACTGGTTGGAAGAAGCTGCATGAGAATAGTAGTTCCTTGATGAAGATGCTGCAGGCCCTCGTCATGGAACAGAAGGAGGAGTTGGCGAAGCTCCGCATCGAGCACCCGACTGCTGTCAAGGTACGTAATGCGGCCGTGGAACAGATGATGAAGGCTCGCGTCGAGAAATCCCATGTCATGGATAGAATGAAGAAGATGGTGGAGGAGACGCGCAAGGAGATGGAGGTCGTGGAGGCGATGAAGAAGCAGTTATGACTCCACGGCGAATTAGATCATTTGGGGTGATAATCTTCCTTCTTCTTTTGCTGCTCTGTTTCATCTTTTGCTTCGGGTGTTTCACCGCACGTGTCACATTCTCTGCGAGGCATGAATAGAACAATGTTTTTTTTGAGGGAATGAATAGAACAATGCTAACAATGAGATGACTAGCAAATTAGATCATTTTTTATCGCCATATGGCATTGGGCTGTCGTGTTTCGTGCTCCTCCGTCGTAGTACTAATCCAGTGGAAAACTTGAGTATACCGCACGGTTCTTTGCTCCCGACCTCCCACCGTAACCGGCAACTTCCCGAAATTTTCCTCCCCCTCGCTTCTACCACGGTTTTTCCGTCATGGACGGCCCAAAGAATGTCATGCAGCTGCGTCTCCGGCCCGCCCAGGACGAAAAGCCCATTTTCTGTCATGATTTTTTGTCATAGAAGTAGGAGCCCACCACATCTATGATGATACCGGGTTTTGTCACAATTATTGTCATAGAAGTGTCATATGTATGACAGAAAAAAATTTCGTTCGGCCCAAAATGTCACGGATGTGTCTTTTTTTGTAGTGTAATCTTTATCTTGACGCTGGAAATTACGGAATTAGCGGCACGCATTTATGCAAGCAACCCAAGAATTGGAGGAAGTAAGAATGTTGCATTTGAAGACGGAGGAGGTCCTGCTGTTTCTGCTATCTGAAGCCCAAGGTAATCCCGGTTCTTCTTTAGATACCAGATGAAATTGTCATTAGATTATTGTACTTGCATGTTGTGTCATGTCTCTGAATGGATTATGTTGCAAGAACCCCTATGTTGTCCATGTGTTGTAATGATCCGAATTTTTTAGGTGAGGTAATCCTCAGTACTTGTACGATTGACATAAGGTGAACTGTTTTTCGTGTGAGCATATTGTATAGGATGAAATAACTGTTTGACTCAGAGTGTATCCAACCTACTAAATTCGAAGATCACGACATTTCTAAATCATAATCATATATAAAGGTGGAATAAATCTTTGTTGTGGTTTTGAAGAAATAAATAACAAAACGTAGAATTATCTGTGGATATTCGTAATCGAATATAAATTGGATTTGAATTTAGTTTGCCAGGGCCCAGGGAAAATGTGAATGCTAATTCTCCCAAGTTTTGAATGAAGCGGCTAAACACCCACTATAATTTGTGGGCTGCCCGAAGCAAGTGTTTGCGAGATGGAAATTACTGTCTACCCCTGACACTTGACATCCTTATCGACCGGATTTACATTGTTGTCGATAGGGGTAGACTAGTAACTTCAATCAGATGTGACACGACGGCCTCTGAGCCCATTCAGACACGGTGGGCACCAAAAGTGGGCGGCAAAACATATTTGATTCAAGCTCACCCGAAAGACATGTGTCTCTTCCTCCATTTCCCCATTCATACACGGTGGGTGGCAAAACAAACTCTCCTCGTCCGAAATCAATGTAGGCTATTATTTTAAATAGGGGCAGATGTGTAACTTCCCTTAGACATGACACAACCGCCCTACATGTCAGCCCCGTTCATACACCATTGGCGCCAACCGTGGGTGGCAAAACACCCTCTCCTCGCCCGAAATAGTTACCGGCAAATATTTGGGAGATGCGAGATTACCGTCCTATCCCCAACCGACAGATGTCTGAGGGAGTTCTGGATTAGGGGGTATCCGGACAGCCGGACTCTATACTTTGTCCGGACTATTGGAGCGTGAAGATACAAGACTCAAGACTCCGTTTCGTGTCCGGATGGGACTCTCCTTTGCGTGGAAGACAAGCTTGGCGATCCGTATATTGTATTTCCTTCCTTGTAACCGACTCCGTGTAAACCCTAGCCCTCTCCGGTGTCTATATAAACCGGAGAGGTTGGTCCTTAGAAGGCCGATCACAATTACAATCATAATCATCATAGCCTAGCTTCTAGGGTTTAGCCTCTACGATCTCGTGGTAGATCTACTCTTGTACTACTCAAATCGTCAATATTAATCAAGAAGGAAGTAGGGTTTTACCTCCATCGAGAGGGCCCGAACCTGGGTAAACATTGTGTCCCTTGCTTCCTGTTACCATCAGCCTAAGACGCACAGATCGGGACCCCCTACCCAAGATCCGTCGGTTTTGACACCGACATTGGTGCTCTCATTGAGAGTTCCTCTGTGTCGTCGATGCAAGGCTCGATGGCTCATCTTTTTGTCAAGGACAACATCACCTCTGGGGAGCTCTGGCTGTAGGCCAAACTCTCCGACTTGGCGGCTTCATCATGGCCGCCCCATCGGCTGTCGTGCCGACGATGGCCTCTCGGGTCATCGCGCATAACCATCGCATCAATTCGGAACTCACCAAACAAATGGATCCGATTGAGCTCTCCTCCCTTAATGAGCTCTTGGATCGCATTGCCGCTTTGGGAGTCGCTACGGACTATGACCGGATCGGGCTTAAACCCGACCAAAGGGACATCAAATCCCCGCCGGCCACCCATGAGATAGTGGTAGTGGAGGAACCACATACGGATTACCCCTCTATTTTGAGGACGAATTATGTCCGGGTCACCGAGCTCCCTGAGCCGGACTCCCGCTCAAGGGAAGACATGACCCAGATCCCGGACTTAGGATCGGGTATTCGGCCAAAAAAATTGGGCAGCGCCTCGGATCCCGAGCTGTCGAACTCGGAAGCTCCCCTGCCCCTAGGCGCTAGATCGGATCAGAATCCGGATTCAGCCACTAACACCCACCCGTACATAGATCGTCTCTCCCACATCAGACAAGAGCCCCAGGAGACAGCACATCGCTACTGGGCCAGATTCCTCCTTTTGCTAAATAATGTCAAGGACTGTCGTGAGGAGGACGCAGTTTCACTTTTCTGCAAAAACTGTACGAATAAAGGAATTCTTAATGCCATAAGTCGCCGTGACATAGTACACTTTGCTGACTTGGCAACCATAGTACAGAAGTACAGTGCAATAGAAAGCGCCTGGAAAACCCAAACAGAATTTTGGGATAATCCGGCTCTCACCAGAACCTTTATTCGAGCTAAACGGGCGAACTCTCGAAAGTCGACCGATCCTGTCCCCAAGAAGCCAAAGCCCACCCCAGGGGGTGGAACCATATTGGAAGAATGGCTCAACGAGCCATGTAAACTCCACAGTATGCCGGACACAGCACCAACCCATAGCCTTAGGGCATGTTGGAAACTCTGGCGGGTAGAAAAAAGTGGCGAGGATCTACTTGTAAGCCATAAAGCACAACAACATCCCGCTAAGGAACACAATACGGTATTAACAGTCTTTGAGACTTTCGCCTCAAACAATAGGAGCAAGCGAGCTCATTGAAGCTCCGCTGAAATCTGCCATGTGGCAAAAATAAACCGTGGAACGACACTGCTATAACCTTCAATGCGAGTGACGAACCTCGATTCCAGACCGTCCGGGCACCATCTGCTCTGGTCCTTAGCCCAATCGTGGACGGCTTTTGGCTTACTAAAGTACTCATGGACGGCGGAAGCGGATCAAACGTCATCTATGAAGAAACACTCAACAAGATGGAAATTGATAAAGGTCGCATTGAACAAAGCGGCACAACCTTTAGGGGGATTATCCCTAGTCGGGAAGCGCGGTTTGCGGGAAAAATCACACTCGATGTGATATTCGGCACCCCGAAGAATTATAGGTCCGAAGAAATCACATTCCAAGTGGCTCCTTTCAGCAGCAGATACCACGCCCTTCTAGGGCGGGACACGTTTACAAGCTTCCAAGCTATACCCCATTACGGGTACATGAAGCTTAAAATGCCCGGGCCCAATGGAATCATCACTCTAGCCAGTGATCCGGACGTCGCACTTTGCACCGAAAATAAAACCACAACACTAGCCCTGGAAGCATTATCCGAAGCCCTAGCAGCTGAAGAATTAACAACACTGTGGGCCACCATGGACAGGGACGACGTGATACTCGACAAGCGACCCAAGTCCACCTCATTTAAACCCGCAGACGAGATAGTCAAATTCCAAGTCCATCCAACGGACCCCATGAAGACAGCTTCCATCGGGACATAGTTGAGCCCCGCAATGGACGCCGCACTACGAGACTTCTTATGCGAGAATTCGGACATTTTTGCCTGGCACCCATCGGACATGCTGGGCATCCCACGCAGATTGGCCGAACATAGCCTTAATATACTAAAAAGATACAAACCTGTCAAGCAGACTCTAAGGCGGTTTTCAGAGCCCAAACGACAAGCCATGGGTGAAGAGCTAGCCAAGCTACTTGAGGCCGGATTCATCAGAGATATCAAACATCCAGATTGGCTGGCAAATTTGGTAATGGTACCAAAGAAGGACAAATCCTGGCGCTTATGCGTCGACTTCAAAGACCTCAACAAGGCTTGCCCCAAGGATCCCTTTCCCCTCCCTCGGATCGATCAAATCATCGACGCCACAGCAGGACACGACTTGTTGTGTTTCCTCGATGTGTACTCTGGATACCATCAAATAAAGATGGCAGAGTCTGATCGAGCTGCAACAGCTTTCATAACACCATATTAAGAATGCCGGCGCAACCTACCAACACATGATTCAAACATGCCTGGAAAAGCAAATCGGCAAAAGTGGAGGCATATGTGGACGACGTGGTCATAAAAACAAGACATGTTGAAACCCTAATAGATGACTTGAGGCTTACGTTCGATAACCTCCGAACATACGACATCAAGCTAAACTCGGAAAAATGTGTTTTCAGCGTCACCTCTGGGAAACTGCTGGGCTTCATTGTTTCCAATAGAGGATTTGAAGCGAATCTGGCAAAAATCCGAGCTCTATCACAATTGGGTATACCAACAGACCTCAAGCACATCCAGAAACTAGCTGGATGCTTGGTTGCTTTGAGCCGCTTTATCTCTAGGTCAGGAGAAAAGGCATTACCTCTTTACCGCCTTCTTCGGTGCACCGAACACTTCGTGTGGACGGATGCAACCACAGCCGGACTCGATGAAATAAAGACCTTATTGGCCAGTAATCCAGTCCTAATAGTGCCAAATATCGGCGAACCTATGCTGATGTACATAGCTGCAACACATCAAGTTGTAAGTGCAGTGCTCGTCGTCGAACGAGAGGTTGATGGATACAAATTCCCGCTCCATAAGTTGGTTTATTACGTATCTACGGTCCTCACCACATGCAAATCCCGATGCCCACACTATCAAAAAATAGCATACGCGGTCTTCATGGCATCCCGGAAGCTATGGCACTACTTTCAAGAGTGTTCGATTACGGTGGCCTCCGAAGTACCACTCAACGACATAATAAATAACCACGATGCTATGGGACAGATCGCTAAATGGGCCATCGAGCTCCTTCCATTCGACATAACATACAAGCCACAGCGGGCCATGAAGTCGCAAGTACTAGCTGACTTTGTCGCCGAATTGACAGAAGCCGAACTCCCTAAAGAGTACGACGCGTACTCTAACTGGATCATGCACTTCGACGGCTCTAAAATGCTGGCCGGATTGGGAGCAGGTGTAGTCCTGACGTCTCCTACCGGAGACACGGTCTAGTATGTCCTCCAAATATTATATACAGACTCCAACAATGCAGCCGAATAAGAGGCTCTGTTGCACGGTCTTCGGATGGCAGTCTCTATGGGCGTTCAACGCCTAGAAGTGCGCGGGGATTCAAACCTCGCAATATCACAAATAAACAAAGACTTTGACGCCAAGGATCCGAAAATGGCGGCCTACCGTAATGCCATCCTCAAAATGTCATCTCGGTTCTAGGGGCTCGAATTCCACCATGTGGCTCGAGAAAACAATCAAGCGGCAGATATTCTCTCCCGCGTCGGTGCTAAACGTGACCCTGTCCCACCTAACATATTCCTGGAAAGGTTGTTCAAGCCATCGGTGGTATGGGAAGGGGAGTCGCGCAATACTAGCACATATCCGAATACACCCCCAGACTCCGAACTATCAGACATAATCGGAGGCTCTACCACCGAAATAACATCTTCGGCCCACGGAATCATGGTTGTAATCGCCCCGTGGACTGAACCTTTCTTGGCCTACCTAAATAGGCAGGAGCTCCCCGAAGACCAAAATGAAGCACGCTGCATCGTCCGGCGTTCTAAAGCTTTCGAAGTCCATGAAGGGGAACTCTATAAGAAAAGTGCGACCGGAGTGCTCCAAAGGTGCATCTCTAAAGAGGAAGGGCGGCAGCTCTTGGCTGAAATCCAGGCCGGACTGGGCGGGCACCACGACGCGGCTCGAGCACTAGTCAGCAAGGCCTTCCGTACAGGCTTCTATTGGCCAACGACCCGAGCAGACGCACAGGACCTTGTCCAACACTGCGTCGGTTGCCACCTCTTTGCCAATCATAGTCATATGCCCCCTACCGCTCTCCAAACAATCCCCATAACTTGGCCCTTCGCGGTCTAGGGGCTGGATATAGTCAGACCTCTTAAAGGGGGAAGCCATAAGAAAAAATACTTATTGGTCATGGTGGACAAGTTCACCAAATGGATAGAAGCCAAACCAGTCAAAACACCCGAATCCGGACTAATAGACTTCATATCTGGGGTCGTACACCGATACGGTGTCCCCCACAGCATCATCACTGATAATGGCTCAAATTTCATAGCCGATGAAGTGAAAACTTGGTGCGGCAAAATGGGCATTAAGCTTCATTACGCTTCCTTCTACCATCCCCAAACAAACGGCCAGGTCGAACGGGCAAACGGTCTCATCATGAGCGGCATCAAACCCAGACTAGTGCAATCCTTGACAGAGTCGGATACGCACTGGGTCGAAGAGCTCGACTCCGTACTCTGGGGGCTGCGGACCACGCCGA
The DNA here is from genome assembly GCF_002162155.2 of Triticum dicoccoides. NCBI lineage: Eukaryota > Viridiplantae > Streptophyta > Magnoliopsida > Poales > Poaceae > Triticum > Triticum dicoccoides. Next base: position 387,382,841 of record NC_041383.1, on the reverse strand, counting down.
ATCGCACCACCGGATATACACCATTTTTATGGCGTACGGTGCGGAAGCAGTACTACCCTGCGACATAATACATGATTCACCACGCGTACGCATGTACGAAGAGAAGGAAGCCGAGTTAGATCGGTATGATAACTTGGATGCCCTGAGGAGGAGCGCGACGTCGCAAAAGCCCGCTCCGCATTCTATCAGCAGCAAGCTCGACGATATCAAAGCAGAGAAGTGCAGGCCAAAACTTATAATATTGGCGAGCTCGTTCTACGCCTACCGGAGAAGAAGAAGGACAAGCTCAAATCCCAAGTGGGAAGGTCCCTTCGTCATTGACAAAGTTCTCACCGGAGGAGTGTACCGTTTATGTAATGCATCCGATAACAGGCTCGATCCAAACCCATCGAACGCGGCCAGACTCCAGAGATTCTACGTCTAGCGCCGAACTCAGTGTTCTTCTCCTTACCCCCCTTCTTTTCAATTATGCTCCATACCTTTTCCTTTCTCGACCTTTTTCATCTTCACACAAAGTATTTAATACAATACGGACTCCCGGATCACTCCGGCCGCACTATGTGTGTAAGTAATACCTGGGGGCTTCCTATACGGAAGCTAAAAATAATTACTCTAATGGCTTTTTGCCCATCACATATGTGTTTATTTTTCCATATGTGCCTTTTCTTCACCATTATATGCATCGATATGACTTAAGATGTGGCCAAGCTGGGTTGGATGACCCTTGTGTTTATGCCCTACGGGCATAAGGGGAGCACCTCTGCGATTGTTACTACCGGTTCAGCCGGATGTGTACCTCAGACTGGGTGAAGCCGAAAGCTAGCGTCCTTAAGAGAATATTCGGTCGGTGGACAAAAGATGTATTCGTTTATTACAATGTAAATCCCCAGAAGTTTTATATCCCGCGCCCTTGTTCGCAGTCCGGACATGTGCATCGTCGCATGCGTACCCAGGGAAAGGAACCCCTAACGGAACTATTCTCCCTGGAAGATGTTTCTTACTATCCATGTAATATAACATATCTAGTTGAGTACTTGTCTGTTCAAGCACCTATGACCCCTACGCCTGGTTTCCATGCATACCCCGGTTCTGTATAACTTAGCGGGTATTCGGACACACCCCGGACTGTCGGATCCGGGTGCTGAAGCGAAAAGGTCCGCCATGACAAATGATTTTAATCCGGCTAGGGACTACTTATGTTAATTGAATTACACAGTCACTTGGACTAACTATATTCCTCCTCTATACCATCCAACAGGCTATCTAGCTTACAATCCTGTTGAGAATACTTGGTGGCTAACGCTACCTGGTCATATACCAGACTCACGGGAATTTCTTGCCCATCTGGCCCCGCCGGTCCTACTTCGGCCATATGGTTTGGGTCCAGCTTGGTGTAGCGCGTCTTCACCATAGCCCAGGCTTCTCTTGCACCTTGCCGGCAAGCTGACATCTTCCACAATCGGAAGCGCCGCCGTGCTCCTTGAAGCATATCCACAAGCTCCCCCATGTCATTCGGTTGGAAGCTTGATGGCCACAAGGCCTGAGCAATGCCCTGCATCACCTGCCAAGCTCGCTCGTGCAGTTGTGAGAGGTCTTGCAGCAAGTCGCCTGCAGATGAGGGCATCTCCTCCTCAGGGTGACCCGTTAACATTCCTACAAGCAAAAGTCTTTCAATATACTTCCTCGCCGAACTATAATACAGTTCGTTTAGGCACTTACCATAAATGCCGCGTCGAAGCCTTTTGTTCTCCTTCACGGAGTCCGCCAGCTGAGCACGGACGTCTTTTAATTCTATGTCCAGCCGGAAATTGGCATCTTGAAGACCGTTCTTCTCCTGCCTAACTTGCGTAAGAACGCGCTCGCCAGCCTTTAGCTGCCTTTTGAGAGCGACTCGTCATCTATTACGCCCTCCGGATTCACCCCGGGATTGTCTGCAGAATTTTCTGGTAGACTTGTCATACCAGCCATTTACTAACTGGTGCATCTTCATACAATTGAGACAAATGTTACCAGATGAGGCCTTCTGGGATTCCTCTAACTTGGCAACCGTGGCCCTCAGCTGGGCCTTGCACCCCTCCAGCTCCCGAGACAATTGCTCATTCTTATCTACCAGGACCTGTGCATAAATTGATCCTTAAAACAGTTGTTCCAACCGTTTCAAGTCTCAGGGGCTACTGCTATACATGCTTATCAAATTTTCTTACCCGTATATCTTTGGTATACTGGTCCGTCGCTCGGGCAAGCCCGCCTTGAGCAGCTCGGATGTATGCGTCTCCCGAATTGAAGGCATTAAATGCCTCTTCCGAAAAGATGTTGTTCCGGAGTACGGCCCGTCGGCGCCGGTGATTCATGGCGCTCTCTACTTCGGAATTCGTGGACGAGAGAATATCCGCGTCCTCCTCGGAGAACTATGCGGCATCGGCCCCGCTTCTGCCTCCGCTCTCGAAGCCGATTCTAGAATCTGGCTGGTGGAGGCGTGATTGGCGGGATCCCCGGATATAGTCCGGCTACTCCTCTTCCTGCCAGGACACAAAGGGCGCCGTTATACTTCAAATACAATAATCGCAGGGCAGGTTTTTGCCTTACCTTTGTAGCGGCGTGTCGACCCTAACCGCCTTCCTCTTGAGCCTGCCCAATCCGGACGCCCGTGGCCGACGGGTCCCTAGGGGCTCGGCCCCGCGCTCCGACCGTCATCTCTGCAAAAATACAACACTTCAGGGGTAAGGCATGATATCTGAAAGGAGTCCTCTTCGGAGGATAGGGTTTTCGGCTTGGCTTACACGAGGCGTAGGTAGCGGTCCGGGATGGTCGGCAATAATGGCCACTGAGGCGCCATCGCAGCTCGCTTGATAAAACATCCTGTTAACAAGCTCCAAGGTAATATCCGGATCTTCTTCGAGTCCTGGATCTAGGCCCCTTCCGGGGTCCTCTGGCTGTGGGGAAGGGCTGGAAATTCCTTCTGCGGCCCTCCTCGGTTCCTACTCCGAAATATCGAGGCAAGTAATCTTAGCGAAAAACGCCACAATAAGTGAAGCGGGGAAAGGAATGACGACTTACCCAGTTTGGGGGGTTGTACATGCAGAATCCATCCCGCGGTTTAATGTGAAGGAATTCTTCCTCTTCTCCTTGGTATAAATCAGAAAATATCCTTGACAGGGCAGTGACAGAGTCCAGACCTTTACATCCATAGCGGGTGGTATCATCTTCCCCGTTGAAGTGCCACATGGGCTTCCCCCGATATTGAAGCGATTGCACTCCCCGCATTATGCATATTGCTATAACCTCGACTATCGTCAGTACGGATTTGGCCAGTAACTTTATCCTGCTCATCAGGAAGTGTATTTCCTTGGTATCCTCCTCTTGGGGGCCCTGGGGGCGCCATCTTAGGCGTGCCCTTGGCGAGGCGTTATTGAACTTTGGGAGACCTGTCCGGACTGGATCCGAAAGGGGCACGTCATCAATGTAAAACCACTCCGAAGGCCAGTTCTCTAGTGCCTTCTTGGGAGTGCCGGATATGTATCCGGTCTCGACAATGCGCCATACTTCGGCCTCGCCCACTTGACATAGGGATTCTCCCTGGTCGCGGGGGACAAGGCAGAACAACTTCTTCCATAACCCAAAGTGAGCCTCGCAGCCTAGAAATAGTTCACAAAGGGCAACGTACCCTGCTATATGTAGTACGGAGGCAGGGGTAAAGTTGTGCAACTGGAGACCGTAGAACTCCAGGAGCCCGCGAAGGAACGGGTGGATGGGAAACCCGACGCCCCTCAGCAGATGCGGGATGAGGCATATTCCCTCCTCTGGAGATGGATTAGGAGATCCCTCCGCTTGTTCCCCGCCGTTATAAGTGGCTATTCCGGCTCGGACGGGGACCATGAACGCCGGAGGGAAAAACCCTTGGGTTTGTAACTCTATCAAATGGCTATGAGGAACTGAACACTCTTCCCAGTCCCCCAACTTGGAGCGAGGAGGGCGAGCAGAAGAGCTGCGACGACAGGCCATGTTGGAATGGTTTTTTCCGGAGTGCTCTGTTGGATGCTTGCTCGAGGGGGGGAGAGTGAGGTTTGGATCTGAGAATCCCCGTCTCTTCACATAGATGGCTAGCCCTGGGTAAAAATGCCTCGGCTCCTCGCATTCACTCGACACGTGGAGATGGTCATTATTGAGGCACTGAAGCCGAGGAGTACAACATTGATGGAAAGCCGGACGCTATTCGTCGTAACAGGTACTTTGGAGTATTCGGAGATGGAACCCGCCTTGCAATGCCAAAGACAAGACTGCGCACCAAATTCATCGTCATTGAAGCCTGGTTCAGGGGCTACTGAGGGAGTCCTGGATTAGGGGGTATCGGGACAGCCGGCCTCTATACTTTGTCCGGACTATTGAGCGTGAAGATACAAGACTCAAGACTCCGTTCCGTGTCCGGATGGGACTCTCCTTTGCGTGGAAGACAAGCTTGGCGATCCGGATATTGTATTTCCTTCCTTGTAACCGACTCCGTGTAAACCCTAGCCCTCTCCGGTGTCTATATAAACCGGAGAGGTTGGTCCTTAGAAGGCCGATCACAATTACAATCATAATCATCATAGGCTAGCTTCTAGGGTTTAGCCTCTACGATCTCGTGGTAGATCTACTCTTGTAGTACTCATATTGTCAATATTAATCAAGCAGGAAGTAGAGTTTTACCTCCATCGAGAGGGCCCGAACCTGGGTAAACATTGTGTCCCTTGCTTCCTATTACCATCAGCCTAAGACACACAGATCGGGACCCCCTACCCGAGATCCACCGGTTTTGACACCGGTAATGTCCAAAATTTTAAATAGGGGATAAGTTCGTAACTTTCCCACATTTCAGAGAAGCGCGTCCCAAAGTTTGAGATCCCCCTCCCCTCCATTTCCCCATTCATACACCGGCGGCGGCACGACAACCTCCGAACTGCAGCCAGCCTCCTCCGTCCGCCACCCCATCCTCCACCTTGCCGGAACTGCTACCCCTACCCCGTCGTCCACTGCAAGAGATGGACGTCTCTCATCCAAGGCGCTGGACCAGGATCCTTTCATCGCCTACATGGTTCATGTCGTAATAGTACTGCTCCACCCATCGAGCTAAACAAGCTTAGTTGTACAAATTCATATATGATATTATTTCTGATATTAGTAAAACTGAGAGATGTTTAATTGGTTAGCTAAATGTTCCTACTTTAGTTTCGAAATGCATGTGAGCCACATATGGAGAGACCGGAAAGAATAGTATTTCTCTGTGCGCTCTGGTTCATCATGGGTGGCCAACCGACATTGTATTGAAAGACTTGTAATATCTTCAATCTGCTTGCTCTTCTACTCTTCTTTAAGATGATACTCTTCTCTTGTTGTCGACTGGTCAGGTCGAGTTGTTCTCCCTTAGTATATTTTGAATCTGTCAGGTCAGGTCGACTTGTTCTTCTTTACTATATGTTGAAGCTGTCATCTGCGAAGTGTCATCACTTCTGGAGCTCTCATATTTTGAGTAGTAGGTCACATTATATTAATGCACACAACAAATTACAGCATGCATGACATCTCTTAAAAGAATTGCAGAGATAGCACAAAGGGGTTTACAGGGAGGCAGTATTGGACTAGAATCACTTCTCCATTACAAAGAAAATCTCACTTGTTTTTATGTTTTCATGCATGTCAGATATTGAACATTATCAAAATGAATATGAGAATGGGCACACGAGAGGAATATTGCGGAACAATCCACTGGCTAACAAACTTGGCATGGTGGAGTATGGCCTATATTATTCACCCATCAAGGTGCTTGCTCTAACTTTGCAAAGTTGTATTGGTCGCACATATTTTGCATCTGACCTCTTGCATTATTTCTACTTTGTTACATCATCTACTTAGTTTAAGAATCATATATGAGTATATGCCATACCTATCCATTTTTTGTACCTATTCCATGTGTCATCACACTATGTTTTTCCAGTCAAATGTTGTTCTTTCGTAATAGATGTCCAAAAGGAAGAGGGTGAGTGCAGATCCTCGAGGAGTACAAACTAGGTATTTGGAAAAGATAGTGATACCTGTTAAATCAGATAGATCAGCAGCCACATAAAACACAGGCCCAACTATACCAAACTTTACCCCTACTCAAGTGGCCAAACCCCTATTAGAACTGCTGGGAGCCCAGTGTCAGGTACTGTGTATGATATCAATTCAAAATTTGAACTCCTAAATTTCTGCTTGTGCCTTACCTTCTCTCTTGTATGAAAACTAACTTTAGATGAATATCCTTGCTCAAAGGATCATACGATCTCAAAACAATATTGGGCTCTGCATTGCTCTTGTCAGTACCTCTCTCCCTTTTGCCTTGTAACGTTGTACTTAATTAATTGCTATTTGATTATGTATCATCAGTCTGCACCTGAGCTTCATTATCCTGTGTTTCTTCCAATATTATTTGATCTATATCTACTCTTTGCAAAATGTAGAATAATGGCAACGCTTATAAAGAATTTTCTTTGGTGAATTTATTGAATTATCCTTCCATCAACATGGAGAAGGGCTTTGTCCAGCCCGTGTTAACATGTAATGTAAGTCCATCCTTCTCAAGCCTTCAAACTTTGTTCTAGTATAGATTTGGATAGGCATCATTTCCTCCACTGCTGTTTGCTTTGCTGTTTACATCTGATTGGATGTTTGCAACAACTACTAGTTTCAAATTGTAGTTGTAAAAACATGTTCCTTATGCAGAACATATCCATTTGTTTGCTTATATAATTGTGAAACCTGTTACGTGTCTCCTTGTTTCTCTTTCAGAGTCGTATCTCTTACGCCAGGCAAAACTTTAGGGAAGATAGTGACCCAAACCGTCTTGAGGACAGCGAGATGACCCCAAGGTCCTGTCTTGATGAAGACAGTGAGTTGAAGCTACTCACCAGCAGGTGTGATACAACCTCTGTGCAGTCGCTGCCTCAATCAGTTCGACTTCTTCAGTCTCAACTTAGAGCGGAAAGGCTTGCTTCAGCTCAGCTCCGACTTGAAGTCAAAGATGCAATGAAGATGTTTGAGGACTGCCGTGCGCACCATCAAGCCATAAATCTAGTGTTGATGCATCTATCGTTGACACAACTGAGGTCTACTCAGCTTCTTCGGCTGTTTGGGGGGCCCGACCTGGCCAGGCCTAGTGCCTTCTGAAGTGCTCTCAATTTTGTATATTCTTTTGTCGGCGCATTTATTTGCACTAGTGGCGAACTTTGATGCCCAGTGGATGTAATATGTGTGATAGCCGTGATAGCCTAGCGTAAGTTGTTTGCTTATTTATTTCCTTGTTGTCTTGTTTATTTGTTTGCTTGTAGTCATTGCAGTTCTTTTTCCGCGGTTTGCTAGTGGCTGCAATAACCTATTTTTTAAAGCTAGGACACAATAACCATGGGCTAATATTTATTGTAGTGACACTGGGCCTCCTACGTGCCATAGAAACAGTGGGCCTTCTACGGGCCATAGAAACAGTGGGCCTTCTACGGGTCCGAGAAACAATGGGCCTTCTACGGGCCGTAGAAACAATGGGCCTTCTACGAGCTGTATCATCAATGGGCCTTATACGGGCCGTATGATCGATTGGCCAAACATGGCACAATAACAGGCCGCATTATGGCCGTAAATGGGCTAGAGTTGGAATCGTCTGTTCATGGGCTGACCATAACGGGCCATCATTAATAGGCCGTATTTGATGACCCTATGAAAACGACCCAATGTATTAATGGACCACAAACGGGCCGACTGTAACCACGTGCTGAATTTCGCCCACAAGCAGAAAATGACAGTAACGGGCCGTAAGTAAACGAATGCTGGAAATGAGCCCAAGAATAAATGGGCTCTTAGAAGGCCAAAAGATAACATGGGCTGGAAACGGCCCAGTGGAATAACGGGTCGTTAATGGGTATAAAGTGATACACTGTTTATTACGGGCCAGTTTCACCACGGGCCGTCAATGGGTGTAAAGTGACACACTGTTCATTACGGGCCAGTTTCACCGCGAGCCGTTAATGGGCCAAGAGTTACAAAGGGCCTCATATGGGCCGAAAGACGTCATGGGCCATACATGGGCCAGAAGTGAAAACGGGCTAGAATCATATTGGATGGCTCAGATGATGCTACTGGGCCTAATTCGGATAGGGCGTAACAGGCCTTGGGTTAGCGGGCTGTAAATGGGCTATATGCGAACATGCCATTAACAGGCTTTCCATGCGCCCCTGCCCGCCACCTTTTGACCAAGTCAAACGGGCCGGCCTTTCCACAGGAATGGGCCTCTGTTGGGTCGTGCCACGTGCCGACGTATCATAGGCACCTTCTGTCCAATGAGTGGATGATATCTGTCCCAACGATGAGCTGACACGTGTTTCCTCCAGCCAATGATGATTTTACACATGGAAAATCCCCACTGGTCGGGGCTGTTAACGGGTTATCGGATCCAAAACCTGACCCGATAGCTTAACGGCGTTCTGTAATGGTGGATGCCACATGTCGGTCACCCTTGATGAAAGCACTTCTGTGACGCGCGATTTATCGTCATGGAAGTGGACACTTCCTTGATGATAATTTTGGTAATGTCATGGAACACTTCTACGATAGCACAGGTACGACTATCTTGATTCTGTCATAAAATTGTCATGGATGTACATGCATGACAAAAAATGCGACCTACTGTGACAAACACGTATCATCACCGAAGTGTATTTTTTTTGTAGTGATTACACCGTGGTGTTCCAGGTGGCGTGAGTTGCGAAACTATTCGACATTGTTTGAAATGAAGACCAAACTCGTAACTCAAATATTCGCCTCCACGATCAGATCGTAGAAACTTTATTTTCTTGTTACGATGATTTTCCACTTCACTCTGAAATTCTTTGAACTTTTCAAACGTTTCAGACTTATGTTTCATTAAGTAGATATACCCATATCTGCTCAAATCATCTGTGAAGGTCAGAAAATAACGATACCGGCCACGAGCCTCAGCACTCATTGGTCTTCATACATCGATATGTATTATTTCCAATAAGTTAGTAGCTCGTTCCATTGTTGCGGAGAACGGAGTTTTAGTCATCTTGCCCATGAGGCATGGTTCGCAAGCACCAAGTGATTCATAATCAAGTGATTCTGAAAGCTCATCAACATGGATTTTCTTCATGCTCTTTACACCAATATGACCTAAATGACAGTGCCGCAAATAAGTTGCACTATCATTATCAACTTTGCATCTTTTGGCTTCAACACTATGAACATGTGTATCACCATGATCGAGATTCAACAAAAATAAAACACTCAATAAGGATGCATGACCATAAAAGATATTACTCATATAAATAGAACAACCATTATTCTCTTATTTAAATGAATAACCGTCTCGCATCAAACAAGATCCAGATATAATGTTCATGCTCAACGTTGGCACCAAATAACAATTATTCAGGTCTAAAACTAATTCCAAAGGTAGATGTAGAGGTAGCGTGTCGACGACGATCACATCGACCTTGGAACCATTTCTGACACACATCGTCACCTCGTCCTTAGCAAATCTTTGTTTAATCCATAGCCCCTGTTTCCAGTTGCAAATATGAGCAATAGAACCAGTATCAAATACCCAGGCGCTACTACGAGCATTAGTAAGGTACACATCAATAACATGTATATCAAATATACCTTTCACTTTGCCATCCTTCTTATCTGCCAAATACTTGGGGTAGTTCCGCTTCCAGTGACCAGTCCCTTTGCAATAGAAGCACTCAGTTTCAGGCTTAGGTCCAGACTTGGGCTTCTTCCCTTGAGCAGCAACTTGCTTGCCGTTCTTCTTGAAGTTCCCCTTCTTCCCTTTGCCATTTTTCTTGAAACTAGTGGTCTTGGTTACCATCAACACTTGATGCTCCTTCTTGATTTCTACTCCGCAGCCTTAAGCAGAGCAAAGAGCTCAGGAATCATTTTCGTCATCCCTTGCATATTATAGTTTATCACAAAGCCTTTATAGCTTGGTGGCATTGATTGAAGAACTCTGTCAATGACACTATCATCAGGAAGATTAACTCCTAGCTGAGTCAAGTGGTTATGGTACCCAGACATTATGAGTATGTGTTCACTGACAGAACTATTCTCCTCCATTTTGCAGCTATAGAACTTGTTGGAGGTTTCACTGTTGGGGAACGTATTAATTTCAAAAAAAATTCCTACGCACACGCAAGATTATGGTGATGCATAGCAACAAGAGGGGAGAGTGTAATCTACATACCCTTGTAGACCGAAAGCCGAAGCGTTAGAACAACGCGATTGATGTAGTCGTACGTCTTCACGGCCGGACCGATCAAGCACCGAAACTACGACACCTCTGAGTTCTAGCGCACGTTCAGCTCAATGACGTCCCTCGAACTCCGATCCAGGCGAGTGACGAGGGAGAGTTCCGTCAGCACGACGGCGTGGTGACGATCTTGATGTTCTACCGTCGCAGGGCTTCGCCTAAGCACCGCTAAGATGTTATCGAGGTGGACTATGGTGGAGGGGGGCACCGCACACGGCTAATAGATCCAAGGGATCAATTGTTGTTGTGCCTTTGGGGTGCCCCCCTGCCCCCGTATATATAGGAGCAAGGGGGGAGGCGGCCGACCTATGGAGGAGGCGCGCCAAGGGGGGAGTCGGACTCCTCCTTTCCTTGTTGGAGAAGAAAAGAGGAGGAGAGGGAGAAGGAAAAGGGGGCTGCCCCCCTTGTCCAATTCGGACCAGAGGGGGGCGCAGGCCTCCTTCCTTTTGGCCTCTCTCCTCTATTCCCGTATGGCCCAATAAGGCCCATATACTCCCCGGCGAATTCCCGTAACTCTCCGGTACTCCGAAAAATACCCGAATCACTCAGAACCTTTCCGAAGTCCGAATATAGTCGTCCAATATATCGATCTTTACGTCTCGACCATTTCGAGACTCCTCGTCATGTCCCCGATCTCGTACGGGACTCCAACTCCTTCGGTACATCAAAACTCATAAACTCATAATATAACTGTCATCGAAACCTTAAGCGTGCGGACCCTACGGGTTCGAGAACAATGTAGACATGACCTATAACTATTCTCGGGAAATAACCAATAGCGGAACCTGGATGCTCATATTGGCTCCTACATATTCTGCGAAGATCTTTATCGGTCAAACCGCATAACAACATACATTATTCCCTTTGTCATCGGTATGTTACTTGCCCGAGATTCGATCGTCGGTATCCAATACCTAGTTCAATCTTGTTACTGGCAAGTCTCTTTACTCGTTACGTAATGCATCATTCCGTAACTAACTCATTAGCTACATTGTTTGCAAGGCTTATAGTGATGTGCATTACTGAGAGGGCCCAGAGATACCTCTCCGACAATCGGAGTGACAAAACCTAATCTCGAAATACGCCAACCCAACATGTACCTTTGGAGACACCTGTAGTACTCCTTTATAATCACCCAGTTACATTGTGATGTTTGGTAGCACCCAAAGTGTTCCTCCGGTAAACAGGAGTTGCATAATCTCATAGTTACAGGAACATGTATAAGTCATGAAGAAAGCAACAGCAACATACTAAACGATCAAGTGCTAAGCTAACGGAATGGGTCAAGTCAATCACATCATTCTCGTAATGATGTGATCCCGTTAATCAAATGACAACTCTTTTGTCCATGGTTAGGAAACATAACCATCTTTGATAAACGAGCTAGTCAAGTAGAGGCATACTAGTGACACCATGTTTGTCTATGTATTCACCCATGTATTATGTTTCCGATTAATACAATTCTAGCATGAATAATAAACATTTATCATGATATAAGGAAATAAATAGTAACTTTATTATTGCCTCTAGGGCATATTTCCTTCAGTCTCCCACTTGCACTAGAGTCAATAATCTAGTTCACATTATCATGTGATTTAACACCAATATTCACATCTGTATGTGATTAATACCCATAGTTCACATCGTCATGTGATCAACACCCAAAAGGTTTACTAGATTCAATAATCTAGTTCACATCGCTATGTGATTAACACCCAAAGAGTACTAAGGTATGATCATGTTTTGCTTGTGAGAGAAGTTTAGTCAACGGGTATGTCATATTACAGAGTCGTATGTATTTTGCAAATATTCTATGTCTACAATGCTTTGCACGGAGCTACTCTAGCTAATTGCTCCCACTTTCAATATGTATCCAGATTGAGACTTAGAGTCATCTGGATCAGTGTAAAAGCTTGCATCGATTTAACTCTTTACGACGAACTCTTTTATCACCTCCATAATCGAGAAACATATCCTTATTCTACTAAGGATAATTTTGACCAATGTCCAGTGATCTACTCCTAGATCACTATTGTACTCCCTTGCCAAACCAGGGCAGAGTATACAATAGGTCTGGTCCATAGCATGGCATACTTTTATAGAACCTATGACTGATGCATAGGGAATGACTTCATTCTCTTTCTATTTTCTGCCGTGGTCGGGTCTTGAGTCTTACTCAATTTCACACCTTTGCAACACAGGCAAGAACTCTTTCTTTGACTGTTCCATTTTGAACTATTTCAAAATCTTGACAAGGTATGTACTTATTGAAAAACTTATCAAGCGTCTTGATCTATCTCAATAGATCTTGATGCTCAATATGTAAGCAGCTTCACCGAGGTCTTTCATTGAAAAACTTTTTATTCAAGTATCCTTTTATGCTATCCAGAAATTCTATATCATTTCCAATCAACAATATGTCTTGCACATATAATATCAGAAATGCTACAGAGCTCCCACTCACTTTCTTGTAAATACAGGCCTTTCCAAAAGTCTGTATAAAACCATATGCCTTGATCAACTCATCAAAGCGTATATTCCAACTCCGAGATGCTTGCACCAGTCCATTGATGGATCGCTGGAGCTTGCACATTTTGTTAGCACCTTTCGGATCGACAAAACCTTCTGGTTGCATCATATACAACTCTTCTTTAAAAAATCCATTAAGGAATGCAGTTTTGACATCCATTTGCCAGATTTCATAAAATGTGGCAATTGCTAACATGATTCAGACAGACTTAAGCATCGATACGAGTGAGAAAATCTCATCGTATTCAACACCTTGAACTTGTCGAAAACCTTTTGCAACAAGTCGAGCTTGGTAGATAGTCACACTACTATCAATGTCCTTCTTCCTCTTGAAGATCCATTTATTTAACATGGCTTGCTGATCATCGAGCAAGTCAATCAAAGTCCATACTTTGTTCTCATGCATGGATCCCATCTCAGATTTCATGGCTTCTAGCCATTTTGCGGAATCTGGGCTCATCATCGCTTCCTCATAGTTCGTAGGTTCATCATGGTCTAGTAACATGACTTCCAGAACATCAAAAATCGTACCACTCTGGTGCGGATCTTACTCTGGAAGACCTACGAGGTTTGGTAGCAACTTGATCTGAAGTTTCATGATCATCATCATTAACTTCCTCACTAATTGGTGTAGGAATCACTGGAACTAATTTCTGTGATGAACTACTTTCCAATAAGGGAGAAGGTACAATTACCTCATCAAGTTCTACTTTTCTCCCACTCACTTCTTTCGAGAGAAACTTCTTCTCTAGAAAGGATCCATCTTAGCAATGAATAACTTGCCTTCGGATCTGTGATAGAAGGTGTACCCAATAGTTACCTTTGGGTATTTTATGAAGATGCACTTCTCCGATTTGGGTTTGAGCTTATCAGGTGAAAACTTTTTCACATAAGCATCGTAGCCGCAAACTTTAAGTAACGACAACTTTGGTTTCTCGCCAAACCACAGTTCATAAGGCGTCATCTCAACGGATTTTGATGGTGCCCTTTTTAAAGTGAATGCAACTGTCTCTAATGCATAACCCCAAAATGATAGTGGTAAATTTGTAAGATACATCATAGATCGCACTATATCCAATAAAGTACTGTTATGACGTTCGAACACACCATTAAGCTGTGGTGTTCCAGGTGGCATGAGTTTGTGAAACTATTCCACATTGTTTCAAATGAAGACCAAACTCATAACTCAATATTCGTCTCCACGATCAGATCATAGAAACTTTATTTTTCTTGTTACGATGATTTTTCCACTTCACTCTGAAATTCTTTGAACTTTTCAACTATTTCAGACTTATGTTTCATCAAGTAGATATACTCATATCTGCTCAATTCATCTTGTGAAGGTCAGAAAATAACGATACCCGCCACGAGCATCAACACTCATTGGACCGTATACATCGGTATGTATTATTTCCATCAAGTCAGTAGCTCGTTCCGGAGAACGGAGTTTTACTCATCTTGCCCAAAAGGCACGGTTCGCAAGCATCAAATGATTCATAACAAAGAGATTCCAAAAATCCATCTTTATGGAGTTTCTTCATGCGCTTTACACCGATATTACCCAAACGGCAGTGCCACAAATAAGTTGCACTATCATTATCAACTTTGCATCTTTTGGCAACAAACTATTTTCATTGGGTGTATGACCATCGAAGGTTTTATTCATGTAAATAGAACAACAATTATTCTTTGACTTTAAATGAATAACCGTATCGCAATAAACATGATCAAATCATATTCATGCTCAACGCAAACACCAAATAACATTTATTTAGGTTTAACACTAATCCTGAAAGTATAGGGAGTGTGCGATGATGATCATATCAATCTTGGAATCACTTCCAACACACATCGTCACTTCACCCTCAACTAGTCTCTGTTTATTCTGTAACTCCTGTTTCGAGTTACTAATATTTAGCAACCGAACAAGTATCAAATACTCAGGGGCTACTATAAACACTAGTAAGGTACACATCAATAACCTGTATATCAAATATACCCTTGTTCACTTTTCCATCCTTCTTATCCACCAAATATTAAGGGCATTTCCACTTCCAGTGACCATTTCCTTTGCAGTATAATCATTCAGTTTCAGGCTTTCGTCCAGCTTTGGGCTTCTTCGCGGGATTGACAACTTGCTTGTCATTCTACTTGAAGTTTCCCTTTCTTTCCCTTTGCCCTTTTCTTGAAACTGGTGATCTTGTCAACCATCAACACTTGATGCTCTTTCTTGATTTCTACCTTCGCCGATTTCAACATCACGAAGAGCTCGGGAATTGTTTTCGTCATCCTTTGAATACTGTAGTTCATCACAAAGTTCTACTAACTTGGTGATGATGACTAGAGAACTCTATCAATCACTATCTTATCTAGAAGATTAACTCCCACTTGATTCAAGCGATTGTAGTACCCAGACAATCTGAGCACATGCTCACTAGTTGAGCGATTCTCCTCCATCTTTTAGCCATAGAACTTGTTGGAGACTTCATATCTCTCAACTCGGGTATTTGCTTGAAATATTAACTTCAACTCCTGGAACATCTCATATGGTCCATGATGTTCAAAACATCTTGGAAGTCCCGATTCTAAGCCGTTAAGCATGGTGCACTAAACTATCAAGTAGTCATCATATTGAGCTAGCCAAACGTTCATAACATCTGCATCTGCTCCTGCAATAGGTCTGTCACCTAGTGGTGCATTAAGGACATAATTCTTCTGTGCAGCAATGAGGATAAACCTCAGATCACGGATCCAATCCGCATCATTGCTACCAACATCTTTCAACACAATTTTCTCTAGGAACATATCAAAATAAACATATGAAAGCAACAATGCAAGCTATTGATCTACAACATAATTTGCAAAATACTACCAGGACTAAGTTCATGATAAATTTAAGTTCAATTAATCATATTACTTAAGAACTCCCACTTAGATAGACATCCCTCTAATCCTCTAAGTGATTACGTGATCCATATCAACTACACCATGTCCGATCGTCACGTGAGATGGAGTAGTTTCAACAGTGAACATCAATATGTTGATCATATCTACTATATGATTCATGCTCGACCTTTCCGTCTCCGTGTTCCGAGGCCATATCTGTTATATGCTAGGCTCGTCAAGTTTAACCTGAGTATTCCGCGTGTGCAACTGTTTTGCACCCGTTGTATTTGAACGTAGAGCCTATCACACCCGATCATCACGTGGTGTCTCAGCACGAAGAACTTTCGCTACAGTGCATACTCAGGGAGAACACTTCTTGATAATTTAGTGAGAGATCATCTTAAAATGCTACAGTCAAACTAAGCAAAATAAGATGTATAAAAGATAAACATCACATGCAATCAATATAAGTGATATGATATGGCCATCATCATCTTGTGCTTGTGATCTCCATCTCCAAAGTATTGTCATGATCTGTATCGTTACCGGCACGACACCATGATCTTCATCATCTTGATCTATATCAATGTGTCGTCACATGGTCGTCTCGCCAACTATTGCTCTTGCAACTATTGCTATCGTATAGCGATAAAGTAAAGCAATTATTTGGCACTTGCATCTTATGCAACAAAGAGACAACCATAGGGCTTCTGCCAGTTGCCGATAACTTCAACAAAACATGATCATCTCATACAACAACTTATATCTCATCACGTCTTGACCATATCACATCACAACATGCCCTGCAAAAACAAGTTAGACGTCCTCTACTTTGTTGTTGCCAATTTTACGTGGCTCCTACGGGCTGAGCAAGAACCGTTCTTACCTATGCATCAAAACCACAACGATAGTTCATCAAGTTAGTGTTGTTTTAACCTTCTCAAGGACCGGGCGTAGCCACACTCGGTTCAACTAAAGTTGGAGAAACAGACACCCGCTAGTCACCTGTGTGCGAAGCACGGCGGTAAAACCAGTCTCGCGTAAGTGTACGCGCATGTCGGTCCGGGCCGCTTCATCCAACAATACCGTTGAACCAAAGTATGACATGTTGGTAAGCAGTACGACTTGTATCGCCCACAACTCACTTGTGTTCTACTCGTGCAAATAACATCAAAGCATAAAACCTAGCTCTGATACCACTGTTGGGGAACGTAGTAATTTCAAAAAAAATTCCTATGCACACGCAAGATCATGGTGATGCATAGCAACGAGAGGGGAGAGTGTAATCTACATACCCTTGTAGACCGAAAGCGGAAGCATTAGAACAACGCGATTGATGTAGTCGTACGTCTTCACGGCCCGACCGATCAAGCACCAAAACTACGGCACCTCCGAGTTCTAGCACACGTTCAGCTCGATGACGTCCCTCGAACTCCGATCCAGCCGAGTGTCGAGGGAGAGTTCCGCTAGCGTGGTGACGATCTTGATGTTCTACCGTCGCAGGGCTTCGCCTAAGCACCGCTACGATGTTATCGAGGTGGACTATGGTGGAGGGGGCACCGCACACGGCTAATAGATCCAAGGGATCAATTGTTGTTGTGCCTTTGGGGTGCCCCCCTGCCCCCGTATATATAGGAGCAAGGGGGGAGGCGGCCGGCCTGGAGGAGGCGCGCCAAGGGGGGAGTCCTACTCCCACCGGGAGTAGGACTCCTCCTTTCCTTGTTGGAGAAGAAAAGAGGAGGAGAGGGAGAAGGAAAAGGGGGCTGCCCCCCTTGTCCAATTCGGACCAGAGGGGGGGCGCAGGCCTCCTTCCTTTTGGCCTCTCTCCTCTATTCTCGTATGGCCCAATAAGGCCCACATACTTCCCGGCGAATTCCCGTAACTCTTCGGTACTCCGAAAAATACCCGAATCACTCGAAACCTTTCCGAAGTCCGAATATAGTCGTACAATATATCGATCTTTACGTATCGACCATCTCGAGACTCCTCATCATGTCCCCGATCTCATCCGGAACTCCGAACTCCTTCCGTACATCAAAACTCATAAACTCATAATATAACTATCATCGAAACCTTAAGCGTGCGGACCCTACGTGTTCGAGAACAATGTAGACATGACCTAGAAATATTCTCGGTCAATAACCAATAGCGGAACCTGGATGATCATATTGGCTCCTACATATTCTGTGAAGATCTTTATCGGTCAAACCGCATAACAACATACGTTATTCCCTTTGTCATCGGTATGTTACTTGTCCGAGATTCGATCGTCGGTATCCAATACCTAGTTCAATCTCGTTACTGGCAAGTCTCTTTACTCGTTACGTAATGCATCATTCCATAACTAACTCATTAGCTACATTGCTTGCAAGGCTTATAGTGATGTGCATTACCGAGAGGGCCCAGAGATACCTCTCCGACAATCGGAGTGACAAAACCTAATCTCGAAATACGCCAACCCAACATGTACCTTTGGAGACACCTATAGTACTCCTTTATAATCACCCAGTTACGTTGTGACGTTTGGTAGCACCCAAAGTGTTCCTCCGGTAAACGGGAGTTGCATAATCTCATAGTTACAGGAACATGTATAAGTCATGAAGAAAGCAACAGCAACATACTAAACAATCAAGTGCTAAGCTAACGGAATGGGTCAAGTCAATCACATCATTCTCCTAATGATGTGATCCCGTTAATCAAATGAAAACTCTTTTGTCCATGGTTAGGAAACATAACCATCTTTGATAAACGAGCTAGTCAAGTAGAGGCATACTAGTGACACTATGTTTGTCTATGTATTCACACATGTATTATGTTTCCGGTTAATACAATTCTAGCATGAATAATAAATATTTATCATGGTATAAGGAAATAAATAATAACTTTATTATTGCCTCTAGGGCATATTTCCTTCATTCACATCTCTCAACTCGGGCATTTTCTTGAAATATTAACTTCAACTCTTGGAACATCTGCTCCATGACATTCAAAATGTCTTTGAAGTCCCGATTCTAAGCCGTAAAGCATGGCACACTGAACTATCGAGTAGTCATCATCTTTGCTCTGCCAGACGTTCTCAACGTCCGTAGTTGCGTCTGCAATAGGCCTTGCACCTAGCGGTGCTTCCAGGACGTAATTCTTCGGTGCAGCAATGAGGATAATCCTCAAGTTACGGAACCAGCCCGTGTAATTGCTACCATCATCTTTCAACTTAGCTTTCTCTAGGAACGCATTAATATTCAAAGTAACGGTAGCACGGGCCATTGATCTACAACAACATAGACATGCAAAAACTATCAGGACTAAGTTCATGATAAATTAAAGTTCAATTAATCATATTACTTAAGAACTCCCACTTAGAGAGACATCCCTCTAGTCATCTAAATGATCACGTGATCCAAATCAACTAAACCATGTTCAATCATCACGTGAGATGGAGTAGTTTTCAATGGTGAACATCACCATGTTGATCATATCTACTATATGATTCATGTTCGACCTTTTGGTCTCAGTGTTCCGAGGCCATATCTGCATATGCTAGACTCGTCAAGTTTAACCCGAGTATTCTGCACGTGCAAAACTGGCTTGCACCTGTTGTATGTGAACATAGATCTTATCACACCCAATCATCATGTGGTGTCTCGGCACGACGAACTATAGCAACGGTGCATACTCAGGGAGAACACTTATACCTTGAAATTTAGTAAGGGGTCATCTTATAATGCTACCGCCATACTAAGCAAAATAAGATGCATAAAATATAAACATCACATGCAATCAAAATATGTGACATGATATGGCCATCATCATCTTGTGCTCATGATCTCCATTACCGAAGCATCGTCATGATCTCCATCGTCACCGGCTTGACACCTTGATCTCCATCGTAGCATCATTGTCGTCTTGCGAACTATTGCTACTACGACTACTGCTACCGCTTAGTGATAAAGTAAAGCAACTACATGGCGATTGCATTTCATACAATAAAGCGACAACCATATGGCTGGATCTGGCAGTTGGGGAAGTCGTGCGTGAGTTGTCGCTGTCTAGCGCGCCAGAGGGGGTGAGGGAGTCCCGGACTAAGGGGTCCTCGGGCTACCGGCCTATCTCTTATGGGTCAGACAGGTGGGCCGCTTGTGACTACTAGAAGGTCGAGCTATAATGTGGCTCCTTGTCCGGACAGGAAACCTTTGAAGCCTTGGTGTGTCCTCTAAGTCAAGATAGGGGAATTGGCATGTTTATCTTCTTATTGTAACAGGCCATGTGTAACCCTAGTGCCACTGGTGTCTATATAAACCAGAGGATTTAGTCCATAGAGGCTAGAAGAAGAACCATCACCCTACTCACCTAGGGTTTAGTTCATCTGATCTCGTGGTAGAGCGACTCTGTAATCATCCTATGCACTTCAATATAATCAAGCAAGATGTGGGGTTTTACCCCTTCGAGAGGGCCCAAACCTGGGTAAACATCGTCTCCTTCGTCCATTGTTCCCAATTGATCCAAGATCCACAGCTCAGGACCCCCTACCTGAGATCTGTCGGTTTTGACACCGACATTGGTGCATTCGTTGAGAGTTTTGTTGTGAGATCGCCGAAGGATCGATGGCTCG
Source organism: Triticum dicoccoides (assembly GCF_002162155.2). Classification (NCBI taxonomy): domain Eukaryota; kingdom Viridiplantae; phylum Streptophyta; class Magnoliopsida; order Poales; family Poaceae; genus Triticum; species Triticum dicoccoides. The sequence continues at coordinate 387,362,484 of NC_041383.1, read as the reverse complement.
TCTGATCATCAGAGATGGCATAAATACCGGGAACATCTTTATTCCCAGCCAACTCTTTGTGTTCGGCGTCATCATTTTGCAAGCCAACTCGGTCGCTCATCTCGACCAGGTCGACAGCTTAGCTCTTGAGCACCAGATCTGGTTCTGAAACCTAGAGTATGTCACTGATGCTCGGGGCGATCTGATCTTCACCGAGTTCTCATCCTTGCCTGAGGCTCTTGAAAACCCTGAAGCTTTGACTTAGGGCTCTCTTTCTGACCCGATCCTCGGGTCGGCCCTTACCTCGGATCCGGCTCAAGCCCGAATGTGACTTTGGCGTTCGAAGACTAGGAGTCAACCCTGGCCGGACTCGCCCCCCACCCCACCATATCTGTGGTTGACTCCGAAGAAATCTTGGATACCGAGCCAGTTGATCCCTCCCTATTAAGCGAAATGCTATATCGAATCCAGCAGATGAACATCACGGAGGACCCGTCCTTGACCCATGCTCGGATTGGTCTTAAAACAGGCCATGGGGAATTTTACGTCCCACCCACCACCCAGTTAGTAGCCATTGTCAAAGATTTAACAAACATACTGGACTACGCTACCGAGGAGGCTGACTACATGGATGAAGATGTCGACGCCAAGGCTCATACTGCTACTACCCCTCCCGCCACCGGACGGTGGACGGCCACCTCCACCCATGGTGGACACCCTGAATGACAAGGGCGATGGCACCAACGGGAAGAATGGCGACAACACTCCCGGAAATGATGAAGATAAGCCCGGTGAGGAGATGCCCAAACGGCGACAACAGCGCAGACGATCCAAGGGGCGTAGGGGCAGGGAAAGCAATACGAGCACTTGATAAAACGATACACCAGACAATATGGAAGACCTCGGTGACCCCGCTGCTCCCAACAACAGTTTGATTTCTCGGGGGCACGAGGATACGTATAACCCCGAGGACCTCAATGACTCCGAGGATAGTAACTACCTCTTTCTCTCTGAAGAGGAGGTCAGCCTCAGAGCCAAGGACTTCATCCTCCCTGAGGACCCGCTGGACCAAGAGTGGTTCAAGAGGCAACTTATAGCCACTACACGAAGCCTGAAGAAGAAGCAAAAATATCTAAAAGACGAACAAGCCACCCTCAATGACAGATGGGCAAAAGTCCTAGCAGCCGAAGAAGGGTATGACTATAAGAGGTAATATCAGAACATAAGCTACCCAGGCAGACGCTACCACAATTCGACGACGAGGCCCTTGAGCCCGCACCCCTAAGATATACTCAGGCAGACCAGCCCGACCGCCCCCCTCGAGGATGAGATAGGCCAGCCGGAGAGGCTGAATACCCACCCGCTCCCCTAGCCTAAAAGGCACGGAGCCAGTGCAGCCAGAATATGAATATGATCTACGATGCGACCTAACCACTAGAGTAGGTCAGACAAGATCCATATACGGATCTAGAGGGTACACTTTGTTGTGGAACATAGTATTTTAAAATTTTCCTACGATCACGCAAGATCTATCTAAGAGATGCATAGCAACGAGATGGGAGAGTTTGTCCATGACCCTCGTAGACCGAAAGTGGAAGCATTTAGTAACGCGGATGATGTAGTCAAACATCTTCACGATCCAACCGATCCAAGTACCTAACATACGGCACCTCCGTGTTCAGCACACGTTCAGCTCGATGGTGTCCATCATGCTCTTGATCCAGTTGAGGACGAGGGAGAGTTCCGTCAGGATGACGGTGTTGCGACGGTGTTGATGATGTTATCAGCATAGGGCTTCTCCTAAACACTACGATGATATGACCGAGGTGTTAAACTGTGGAGGGGGGCACCGCACACGGCTAAGAGATTGTATGTTGTGCTTTGAGATGCTCCCTGCCCCCGTATATAAAGGAGGAGAGGCGGAGGCCGGCCGGCCCTGTAGGGCGCACCAAGAGGGAGGAGTCCTACTAGGACTCCAAGTTCTAGTAGGATTCCACTTGGTGGAAGGGGAAGGAAGGAAGGTAGAGGGGGGGAGAGGGGGGCTGCGCCCCCTCCCCTAGTCCTATTCGGACTCCCCATTGGGGGACGCCTAAGGGAGTCCTGGATTAAGGGGTCCTCGGGCGTCTGACACGTTGGCATGGGCCGGACTGGTGGGCTGTGAAGATACAAGACCGAAGACTCTCACTCGTGTTCGGATTGGACTCTCCTTGGCGTGGAAGGCAATCTTGGCGTTCGGATATGTATATTCCTTTCTCTGTAATCGACTTTGTACAACCCTAGTCCCCTTTAGTGTCTATATAAACCGGAGGGCTTAGTCCGTACAGGCAATCATAATCATACAGACTAGACTTCTAAGGTTTTAGCTATTACGATCTCGTGGTAGATCAACTCTAGTAATACTCATATTCATCAAGATCAATCAAGCATGAAGTAGGGTATTACCTCCATAGAGAGGGCCTGAACCTGGGTAAACATCGTGTCCCCCGCCTCTTGTTACCATCAGCCTAGGATGCACAGTTCAGGACCCCCTACCCGAGATCCGCCGGTTTTTACACCAACATTGGTGCTTTCATTGACAGTTCCGCTGTGACATCGAATACAGGATTGATGGCTCGCCTTGTTATCAAGGACAATATCACCTCCGGAGGAGCCCTGGCCTCAGGCCAAACCCTCCGGCTGGGTGGCTTTACCATGACCGCCCGTTCGGCCGTTGGGCCAACGACGACTTCTCGGGTCATCGAAAATCGCCTCTGTGTCGACTCTGAATACTCCAAATGGATGGATCCGACGAAGTTGTCGTCTTCAAACGAACTCCTGGATCGCATCGCCTCCCTGGGGGTTTCTACAGACTACGATCAGATTGGGCTTAAACCCGATCAGAGGGAAATCAAATCTCCGCTGATCACTCATCAGATAGCGGTAGTAGAGGAGCAATACAACAACTCTTCCTCTATGTTGAGGACGAACTATGTTTGGATTACCGAGCTTGAAGAGCCGGATACCTGTCCGCGGAAGGATGCGCCCTGCCCTCCGAACCTAGAGTCGGACGGCGGACCTAAAAAATTGGTTGATATCCCGGAGCCCGAACTGTTAAGTTCGGAAGTTTCTCAAACTACGGATCCCAAATTGGGTCAGGGTTTGGATTCAAATCCACCCACCCACCCAGATATACACGATCTCATGTACATATGGCAGCAGTTTGAGGAAAGAGTCCATCACTTTTGGGCATGATTCCTCCTTGTTAAAAACAAGATTAAAGATTGCTGTGACGAAGACGCAATCTCTGTATTTTGCAATAATTGCATGGACGAGGGAATCCTCAATGCCATTAACCACCGTCGCATATTACACTTCACTGACTTGGCAACCATAGTACAGAAGTACTACACAATGGAAAGCGCCTAGAAAACTCTGGCAGCTCCCTGGGAGCCACCAGTTTCCACTCAATACCTCATCTGGGCAAAAAGGATGCACCCTCATGGGTCGGTTTATCCAATAATAAAGAAATCAAAGCCCATTATGGGGCGTGGAACCGTTCTCGAAGGATGGCTCGATAGGCCATGCAAAATACACACAACACTGGATACCATACCAACCCACAACCTTAAAGCATGTTCGATATTCCGGCAAGTGGCCAAGAGCGGCGAGGATCTCCTCACCAAAAATATCGCAAAGCAATACCCCATGGAAGATGACGACCTCAGAGTATTGTCGGTCTTCGAGACTTTCGCCTCAAACAATAGGTGCAAAAGGGCACTCGGCGACCTCGCCGAAGTCTGCCAAGTAGCAGTAATAAACCCATGGGACAACTGATGACCCACAAGTGTAGGGGATCTATCGTAGTCCTTTTGATAAGTAAGAGTGTCGAACCCAACGAGGAGCAGAAGGAAATGATAAGCGGTTTTCAGTAAGGTTTTCTCTGCAAGCACTAAAATTGTAGGTGATAGATAGTTTTGTGACAAGATAAATTGTAACGAGTAACAAGTAAATAAAGTAAATAAAGTGCAGCAAGGTGGCCCAATCCTTTATGTAGCAAATGATAAGCCTGGACAAATTCTAATAATGAGAAAGGAGCTCCCGAGGACACATGGGAATTATCGTCAAGCTAGTTTTCATCACGCTCATATGATTCGCGTTCGGTACTCTGATAATTTGATATGTGGGTGGACTGGTGCTTGGGTACAACCCTTACTTGGACAAGCATCCCACTTATGATTAACCCCTATTGCAAGCATCCGCAACTACAAAAGAAGTATTAAGGTAAACCTAACTACAACATTAAACATATGGATCCAAATCAGCCCCTAACGAAGCAACACATAAAGTAGGGTTTAAGCTTCTGTCACTCTAGCAACCCATCATCTACTTATTACTTCCCAATGCCTTCCTCTAGGCCCAAATAATGGAGAAGTTTCATGTAGTCGACGTTCACATAACACCACTAGAGGAAAAGACAACATACATCTCATCAAAATATCGAACGAATACCAAATTCACATGACTACTAATAGCAAGACTTCACCCATGTCCTCAGGAACAAACATAACTACTCACAAAGCATATTCATCTTCATAATCAGAGGAGTAATAATATGCATTAAGGATCTGAACATATGATCTTCCACCAAGTAAACCAATTAGCATCAACTACAAGGAGTAATCAACACTACTAGCAACCCACAGGTACCAATTTGTGGTTTTGATACAAGATTGGATACAAGAGATGAACTAGGGTTTTGAGAGGAGATGGTTCTAGTGAAGATGTTGATGGATATTTACCCCCTACCGATGAGAGGATCATTGGTGATGATTTCCCCCTCTCGGAGGGAAGTGTCCCCGGCAGAACAGCTCCGTCGGAGCTCTAGATTGGTTCCGCCAAGGTTCCGCCTCGTGGCGGCGGAGATTCGTCCCGTAAGCTTGCCCACGATTTTTTCTAGGGTAAAAGCCCAGGAGACAGGGGGCGCGCCAGTAGGGGTGGGCGCGCCCCACCCTCCTGTACAGGGTGTGGGCCCCCTAATGTATTTCTTCCGCTCAATAATTCTTATTAATTCCAAAAATAGGTTTCGTGGAGTTTCAGGATTTTTGGAGTAGTGCATAATAGGTTTGCAATGTTTGCTCCTTTTCCAGCTAGAATTCCAGCTGCCGGCATTCCCCCTCTTCATGGTAAACCTTGTAAAATAAGAGAGAATAGCCATAAGTATTGAGATATAATGTGTAGTAACATCCCATAATGAAATAAATATTGATATAAAAGCATGATGCAAAATGGACGTATCAAATCCCCCAAGCTTAGACCTCGCTTGTCCTCAAGCGGAAGCCGAAATCAAAATATGTCCACATGTTTAGAGATAGAGGTGTCGATAAAAATAAAATACGGACATGAGGGCATCATGATCATCCTTATAACAGCAACATATATAGATTTTATCATATGATTTCTTATGCTCAAGTAACAAGCAATTCACAATGTCAAGTATGGTTCAAAAACTTCATTGAGAACTAACAAAATATAATATCAGTCATTTAAGCAATTGCAATTTATCATAACATCAGAAAGAGTCAACAATAGAGCTTTTCAGCAAGTCCACATACTCAACTATCTTGTAGTCTTCTATAATTGCTAACACTCACACAATACTTGTGGTTATGGAGTTTTAGCCGGACACTGAGAAAGATAGGGGCTTATTGTGTTGCCTCCCAACGTATTCACCTTTAGGTGATGTCAACAATAATAATCCATGCTAACTTACATCCAATTGGATATATATATCATGATCTTTCAAACACGAGGAGCTTGCCAAAGGATAAAATGAAAAGGGGAAAGGTGAGGATCACCTTGACTCAAGCATAAAGTAAAAACATAAAGTAAAAGATAGGCCCTTCGCAGAGGTTAGCAGAGGTTGGCATGTGCTTTTAGGGTTGGATGAACAAAATCTTAATCCAAAAGAACGTCACTTTATATTGCTCCTTGTATGTGGACCTTTATTATGTAGTTCGTCACTTTTATTACTTCCACAACAAGATTGTACAAAGCTTATTTTCTCTACACTAATAAGTCATACATATTTAGATAGCAATTTTTATTGCCTTCAACATGACAACTTACTTGAAGGATCTTACTCAATCCATAGGTAGGTATGGTGGACTCTCATGGCAAAACTGAGTTTAAGGATATTTGGAAGCACAAGTAGTATCTCTACTTGGTGCACGGAAATTGGCTAGCATGATGGGGAAAGGCAAGCTCAACATGTTTGGAAGGTCAATGACAATATACTTTAACTGAGATGTGAGAAAACATAAACCATTACGTTGTCTTCCTTGTCCAACGTCAACTCTTTTAGCATGTCATACTTAATGAGTGCTACCAATCATAAAAGGTGTCCAACATAATATATTTATATGTGAACCTCTCTTTCCTTATCACTTACTATTAATTGCAATGATGACCAAAACTACGTTTATCAACTCTCAACAATTTTTATGCCTCATACTTTCTATGTATGAAGTCATCACTATCCATAAGATCAATATGAACTCTTTTATTCTTTCTACTTTCTCTAGATCATAGCAACATAGCAAAGCCCTTGACTCAACACTAATCTTTATTATAGATATCTCACGGACTCGATTACAAAAAGATATCACAAAGCAAAACTCAAGACTACTTGATATCAAAACTTCAATCTACTAGATCAAGATACTACTAAAAGGAATGAACTAAATAAAACGGTAAAGATAGGAGTGTGATGGTGATACGATACCGGGGCACCTCCCCCAAGCTTGGCAGTTGCCAAGGGGAGTGCCCATACCCATGTGATTATGTCCTCGGAGGTGGTGAAGTAGGAGTTGTTGCAGATGTGGGTTTGTTCCTCAATTTATGCTTGAGTATAATATTTTGCTCCTTTAGGTCCTCGATCTCCTGCTCAAGGCTTAATACTCTTTTGCATAATTCTTGTTTATTTTCCTGCAAGAGACGAAAAGGGATAAACTCGATCTTTGGATTCTTTGCTCTATCAAGGAGGCTTGACTTTTTAAACTCCACATGCATATCCCCAGGCTGAGGTAATGGGGCTTCGTCTTTGTCAGAACTTGTCTCCTCCTTTTACTTTAGGCTCATAGTCTTCCTCTTCTTCAGAGGTCCAGCCGTCATGCTCCAAGTCCCCGTAGACCTTAGGGTTTGCGAGGTAATCAGCCACATAACTTTCCCCTTCTGAATCCTGAGACGACATATTGCTCTAAATCTGTAACAGAATAGCTTGAAACAAAAACAAAGGATATTTGCGTGATACGGTGGTCAAAACCTTTGGGAGTATATATAATGAATTTTTACCGACCAAAATACATAACGTGCAAGAAAACGGAGTCCGGGAGGCACACGAGGTGCCCACGAGATAGGGGGGTGCGCCCAGTAAGGGTGGGCGCGCCCTCCACTCTCGTGGAGGCCTCATGTCCCTTTCGGACTACTTCTTTCTTCCTAAAATTCTTAAATATTCCAAAACTGATAAAAAATTGCCGTTGGAGTTGTTTTGGAGTCGGTTTACTTACCGTACCACATACCTATTCCTTTTTGGAGTCTTGAACATTTTGGAAAGTGTCCCTTATGTACTCCTCCGGGGTTACGGTTTCAATAATATTAGTTTCAACATTGATAGGATTACCTAAAATATAATGTTTAATTCTTTGACCTTTTACCACCCTTGGACTTGTGCCTTCGAAGTTGTTGATTTTTATGGCACCAGAATGATAGACCTCCTCGATAACGTAGGGACCTTCCCATTTAGAGAGAAGTTTTCCTGCAAAAAATCTTAAACGAGAGTTGAATAATAACACATAATCACCTACGTTAAACTCACGCTTTTGTATCCTTTTATCATGCCAACATTTGACTTTTTCTTTGAATATCTTGGCATTCTCATAGGCTTGGGTTCTCCATTCATTAAGTGAGCTAATATCAAACAACCTCTTCTCACCGGCAAGTTTGAAGTCATAATTGAGCTCTTTAATAGCCCAATATGCTTTATGTTCAAGTTCAAGAGGTAAATGACACGCTTTTCCATAAACCATCTTATATGGAGACATACCCATAGGATTTTTGTATGCATTTCTATAGGCCCATAATGTATCATCAAGTTTTTTGGACCAATTCTTTATAGATCTATTCATAGTCTTTTGCAAAATTAATTTGAGCTCTCTATTGCTCAACTCTACTTGACCAATAGACTGCGGGTGATAAGGGGATGCGATTCTATGATTGACATCATACTTAGCAAGCATCTTACGGAAAGCACCATGAATAAAATGTGAACCACCATCAGTCATAAGATATCTAGGGACTCCAAACCTCGGAAAAATAACTTCTTTAAGCATTTTAATAGAAGTGTTATGATCAACACTACTAGTTGGAATAGCTTCTACCCACTTAGTAACGTAATCAACAGCAACTACAATATGTGGGTAACCATTAGAGGCAGGAAAAGGTCCCATATAATCAAAGGCCCAAACATCAAACCGTTCAATAACAAGAGAGTAATTCATAGGCATTTCTTGACGTCTACTAATGTTACCTACTCTTTGACATTCATCACAAGATAAGGCAAACTTACAAGCATCTTTGAAGAGAGTAGGCCGATAAAAACCAGATTGTAGTACCTTGTGTGCAGTTCTATCTCCAGCATGGTGTCCTCCATAGGATTCAGAGTGACACTTGCGTAGGATCTGTTCCTGTCCATGCTCAGGCACACAAAGTCTAATAACACCATCTACTCCTTTTTAAAGGTGTGGACCATCCCAAAAGTAATGTCTTAAATCATAAAAGAACTTTTTCTTTTGCTGGTATGTGAAACTAGGTGGTATAAATTTAGCAACAATGTAATTAGCATAATCAGCATACCAAGGAGCAGTACGACAAGCATTAATGACCGCTAATTGTTCATTAGGAAAGCTATCATCAATAGGCAGTGGGTCATCAAGAACATTCTCTAACCTAGACAAGTTGTCTACAACGGGGTTCTCAGCTCCCTTTCTATCAATAATATGTAAATCAAATTTTTGGAGCAGGAGAACCCATCTAATGAGCCTAGGCTTAGCATCTTTCTTTTCCACAAGATATTTAATAGCAACGTGATCAATGTGAATAGTAACTTTGGAATCAACAATATAAGGTCTAAACTTATCGCATGCAAACACAACTGCTAAGAACTCTTTTTCAGTAGTACCATAATTTCTCTGGGTAGTATCAAGAGTCTTACTAGCATACTGGATAACATTCAATTTCTTATCAACTCTTTGCCCTAGAACAGCACCTACAGCATAATCACTAGCATCACACATAATTTCAAAAGGTAAATTCCAATCAGGTGGCTGAATAGTAGGTGCAGTGATCAACGCTTTCTTAAGTATTTCAAATGCTTCTACGCAATCATCATCAAATACGAAAGAAATATCTTTTTGCGATAAATTAGTCAGAGGCCTAGAGATTTTAGAAAAGTCCTTAATGAACCTCCTATAAAAACCGGCATGACCAAGGAAACTTCTTATACCTTTTATGTCCTTGGGACATGGCATCTTTTCAATAGCGTCAACTTTTGCTTTATCAACTTCAATACCTCTCTCGGAGATCTTGTGCCCCAAGACAATGCCTTCATTAACCATAAAGTGACACTTTTCCCAATTCAGGACGAGACTAGTGTCTTCGCATCTCTGCAAAACTCGATCAAGGTTGCTCAAACAATCATCAAAGGAGGATCCATAAATGGAGAAGTCATCCATGAATACCTCACAAATCTTATTCACAAAAATAAGAGAATATAGCCATCATGCATCTTTGAAAGGTAGCAGGTACATTACATAAACCAAAAGGCATACGTCTATAAGAAAAAGTACCGAAAGGGAAAGTAAAAGTAGTTTTTGATTGATCCCCCGCTGACACAGGTATTTGAGAGAAACCAGAATAACCATCTAGAAAGCAGAAACGAGTATGTTTGGATAGTCTTTCTAGCATTTGATCAATAAAAGGTAAAGGGTAATGATCTTTCTTAGTAGCTTTATTTAATTTACGGAAATCAATTACCATCCTATAACCTGTAATGATTCTTTGCGGGATCAATTCATCTTTATCATTAGGAACAATGGTAATACCTCCCTTTTTAGGAACACAATGAACAGGGCTTACCCAATCACTATCAACAATGGGATAAATTATACCTGCCTCAAGGAGCTTTAGTATCTCCTTTCTTACCACTTCTTTCATCTTGGGATTTAGTCATCTTTGAGGATCTCTAACTGGTTTGGCATCGTCCTCCAAATTAATTTTGTGTTGGCATAATGTGGGACTAATGCCCTTAAGATCATCCAGACTATATCCAATAGCAGCTCGGTAATCTTTCTTCTTCTTGCTCTGAAAGGTTAGCACTAATAATAATAGGATATATTTTCTTTTCATCAAGATAAGCATACTTAAGATTATCAGGTAATGGTTTGAGTTCAAACACGGGATCACCCTTGGGTGGAGGGGGATCCCCAAGAATTTCAACGGGAAGATTATGTTTCAGCACTAGTTCCTATTTAAGGAACACTTCATCTATTTCCCTTCTTTCCTTCATAAACATATCATTTTCATGGTCTAGCAAATATTGTTCTAACGGATCAGTAGGAGGCACATCAATGGAGGCAAGACCAATAATCTCATCATTACTAGGTGGTTCCCTATCATGAGGTTGTCTACGAAACTTAGCAAAATTAAACTCATGAGACATACCATCTAAGGCAATGGTGACAGTGTCTTTTTCACAATCAATTCTAGCACTAGCTGTATTTAAGAAGGGTCTACCAAAAATAATGGGACAAAAGTCATATTGTGGGGAGCCAAGAACAAGAAAATCAGCAGGGTATTTAACCTTCCCACACAAGACTTCAACATCTTGAACTATCCCAACTGGTTTAATGGTATCCCTATTAGCAAGCTTAATAGTAACATCAATGTCTTCTAATTCAACGGGTGCAATGGCATGCATAATTTCTTGATATAAGGTATAAGGTATTGCACTAGAACTAGCACCCATATCACATAAGCCATGATAACAATGATCTCCTATTTTAATAGAAATAGCAGGCATGCCTACGACAAGTCTATGTATCTTAGTATCTTGTCTAGCAATATTAGCAGTTTCATCATAGAAATAAATAACATGCCCATATAAATCATCATCCAATAGATCTTTAACCATAGCAATACTAGGTTCAACATTGATTTTCTCAGGAGGTGTATAAGTCCTAGTATTACTCTTACGAACAACAGTCAAAGTTTTAGCATTATCCTTTATCCTAACAGGAAATGGGGGTTTCTCAACATAAGTAGTAGGAACAATAGGATCACTATAGGTGATAGTCTTTTCTTCAACTGTAATAGGTGCAACTACTTTCACTTCGACATGAGGATTATATTTAAACCACTTTTCTTTAGGGAGATCAACGTGAGTAGCAAAAGATTCACAGAAAGAAGCTACTATCTCAGAGTCAAGTCCATACTTAGCGCTAAATCCACGAAAAGCATCGGTATCCATAAAAGATTTAACACAATTGAACTTAGGCGTCATACCTGACTCCTTACCATCGTCGGAACCCCAATCTTCAGAGTTGCATTTAATTATTTCCAATAAGTCCCATTTGAAATCATAATCTTCAGCATATAAGAACCAGCACATGAAGTATCGAGCAGTTTGCGATCATTAAGAGAAAGCCGAGCATAAAATTTTTGAATAATCATTTCTCGGGAGAGCTCTTGATTGGGGCATGAATATAACATTTACTTAAGACTCCCCCAAGCTTGAGCGATGCTTTCTCCTTCGCGAGGCCAGAAATTATATATGTAATTACGATCACGATGAACAAGATGCATAGGATAGAACTTCTGGTGAAATTCCAACTTCAATCATTTATAACTCCAAGATCTCGTATCATCACATAGCCTATACCATGTCAATGCATCTCCCTTCAAAGATAAAGGGAAGACCTTCCTTTTGACAACATCTTCGGGAATACCTGCAAGCTTAAATAATCCACAAACTTCATCCACAAAGATAAGGTGTAAATCGGGATGCAATGTTCCATCTCCTGCAAATGGATTAGCTAGCAGTTTCTCTATCATACCCGAAGGAATCTCAAAGTAAATATTTTCAAAAAGTTCAGTAGGTTGATGAGAAACTCTTTGCTCTTCTTGTCGGGGTGAAGATACCCCGAACAAGCCCCTCAAAGGATTAGTTTCCATAGTGACAAGTAACAGAAAATTTCAGCACACTATATAAATGTTTCCTTACCAAGTTCCACTCACCAAAAGCGCTACACTCCCCAACAACGGCGCCAGAAAAGAGTCTTGATGACCCACAAGTGTAGGGGATCTATCGTAGTCCTTTCAATAAGTAATAGTGTCGAACCCAACGAGGAGCAGAAGGAAATGATAACGGTTTTCAGTAAGGTTTCCTCTACAAGCACTGAAATTGTAGGTGATAGATAGTTTTGTGACAAGATAAATTGTAACGAGTAACAAGTAAATAAAGTAAATAAAGTGCAGCAAGGTGGCCCAATCCTTTATGTAGCAAAGGATAAGCCTGGACAAATTCTAATAATGAGAAAGGAGCTCCCGAGGACACATGGGAATTATCGTCAAGCTAGTTTTCATCAGCTCATATGATTCGTGTTTGGTACTTTGATAATTTGATATGTGGGTGGACCGGTGCTTGGTTACTGCCCTTACTTGGACAAGCATCCCACTTATTCTTAACCCCTATTGCAAGCATCCGCAACTACAAAATAAGTATTAAGGTAAACCTAACCACAACATTAAACAAATGGATCCAAACCAGCCCCTAACGAAGCAATGCATAAACTAGGGTTTAAGCTTCTATCACTCTAGCAACCCATCATCTACTTATTACTTCCCAATGCCTTCCTCTAGGCCCAAATAATGGTGAAGTGTCATGTAGTCGATGTTCACATAACACCACTAGAGGAAAAGACAACATACATCTCATCAAAATATCGAACGAATACCAAATTCACATGACTACTAATAGCAAGACTTCACCCATGTCCTCAGGAACAAACGTAACTATTCACAAAGCATATTCATGTTCATAATCAGAGGAGTAATAATATGCATTAAGGATCTGAACATATGATCTTCCACCAAGTAAACCAATTAGCATCAACTACATGGAGTAATCAACACTACTAGCAACCCACAGGTACCAATTTGTGGTTTTGATACAAGATTGGATACAAGAGATGAACTAGGGTTTTGAGAGGAGATGGTGCTGGTGAAGATGTTGATGGATATTGACCCCCTCCTGATGAGAGGATTGTTGGTGATGATTTCCCCCTCCCGGAGGGAAGTGTCCCCAGCAGAACAGCTCCGCCGGAGCCCTAGATTGGTTCCGCCAAGGTTCCGCCTCGTGGCGGCGGAGTTTCATCCTGTAAGCTTGCCCATGATTTTTCCAGGGTAAAAGCCTTCATATAGCAGAAGATGGACACCGGGGGGGCACCAGGGGGCCCAAGAGACACGGGGCGTGCCCAGTAGGTGTGGGCGCGCCCCCCACCCTCTTGGACAGGGTGTGGGCCCCTGATGTGTTTCTTCCGCTCAATAATTCTTATTAATTCCAAAAATAGGTTTCGTGGAGTTTCAGGATTTTTGGAGCAGTGCAGAATAGGTTTCCAATGTTTGCTCCTTTTCCAGCCAGAATTTCAGCTGCCGGCATTCCCCCTTCTTCATGGTAAACCTTGTAAAATAAGAGAGAATAGCCATAAGTATTGAGATATAATGTGTAATAACAGCCCATAATGCAATAAATATTGATATAAAAGCATGATGCAAAATGGACGTATCAATGACACGGCCATAACTTTCAATGCCGATGACGAACCAAAATTCAGGACAATCCGGGCACCAGCCACCTTGTTCCTCAGTCCAATCGTGGACGGCTTTTAGCTTACCAAAGTGCTCATGGACGGCGGCAGCAGACTAAACCTCATTTACAAGGAAACCCTCAGCAAAATGGAAATAGACAGGAGCCGCATTGAGCAAAGTAGCACGACCTTCCGAGGAATCATTCCCAGTCAGGAGGCGCGATGCGGGGGAAAATCACACTCGACGTGGTATTCGGCACGCCGGAGAATTATCGGTCCGAGGAGGTAACCTTCCAAGTGGCCCCTTTTAATAGTGGATATCACGCCCTATCAGGGCGAGATGCATTTGCACGCTTCCAAGCTATCCCTCACTATGGGTACATGAAGATCAAGATGCCCGGGCCCAATGGAATCATCACTCTTGCTAGTGATCCGGACACAGCACTACGCGCCGAAAACAAAACCGCAGCCCTGGCCCTCGAGGCATTGTCTGAAGCCCTCGCGGCCGAAGAGTTAACCGCACTACGCTCCACTGTGGATAGGAACGACGTGATCCGGGACAAGCGAACCAAATCCACCTCCTTTAAACCAGCAGATGAAATAGTAAAATTTCAAGTCCACCCGACGGACCCCAAGAAGACAGGATCCATCGGGGCACAACTAGACCCAATGGTTGACGCTGCACTGCGAGCGTTCCTACATGAAAACTGGGACATATTCGCCTGACATCCTACTGATATGCCAGGGATCCCACGCAGGCTAGCTGAACACAGCCTAAACATACTGAAGGGATATAAGGCGATCAAGCAAACACTGCGGCGCTTTTCCGTACCCAAACAACAAGCTATGGGGGAGGAGCTAGCCAAGTTACTCGAGACCGGATTCATCAGAGAAATAAAACATCCGGACTAGCTAGCAAACCTGGTGATGGTACCAAAGAAGGATAAATCCTGGCGCCTATGTGTCGATTTCAAAGACCTGAACAAGGCCTGCCCTAAGGATCCCTTCCCCCTCCCCTGCATCGATCAGATTATCGATGCTACTGCAGGACACGACTCACTGTGTTTCCTCGATGCATACTCCGAATACCATCAAATCAAGATGAAGGAGTCCGATCAAGCCGCAACAGCATTTATTACCCCGTACGGGCCTTTCTGCTTCAACACTATGCCCTTTGGGCTAAAAAATGCCGGCGCCACCTACCAATGCATGATTCAAACGTGCCCGGAGAAACAAATCGGCAAGACAGTTGAAGCATATGTGGATGACGTAGTCATCAAAACTAGACACGTCGAGTCATTAATAGATGATCGGCGTCTTACATTCAACAACCTCCATACATATGACATCAAGCTCAATCCGGAAAAGTTTTTTTTTGGCGTTCCCGCTGGAAAACTGCTGGGCTTCATCGTTTCCAATAGAGGAATTGAGGCAAACCCAGCTAAAATCCAAGCTTTGTCACAGTTGGCTACACCAACAGACCTTAAACAAGTCCAAAAACTAGCCGGATGTGTGGCAGCTTTAAGCCGCTTTATCTCCAGACTAGGAGAAAAAGCATTGCCACTGTATCGCCTTCTCCGACGCACCGATCACTTCGAGTGGAAGGACGCGACAACAGCCGGAATGGAAGAAATAAAGGCTCTTTTAGCAAGCAACCCAATCCTGGCCGCACCAAACGTCGGCGTACCCATGTTATTATACATATCGGCAACACACTAGGTCGTGAGTGCGGTGCTCGTCGTTGAACGAGAGGAGGATGGACACAAATTCCCGCTTCAGAAGCCGGTATACTACGTATCCAGTGTCCTCACACCATGCAAATCCCGGAAGCTACAACACTACTTTCAAGAGCGCTCAATCACGATGGCATCTGAAATACCACTCAATGACATAACAAACAACCGCGAGGCCACTGGCCGGATTGCCAAGTGGGCCACTGAGCTCCCCCATTCGACATAACATACAGACTGTGCCGGGCCATTAAATCCCAAGTACTGTCCGACTTCGTCGCTGAATGGACAGAGGCCGAACTCCCTAAAGAGTATGGCACATATTCCAACTGGGTCATGCACTTTGATGGCTCCAAAATGCTGGCGGGCTTAGGAGCGGGCATTGTCCTAACATCCCCCACTAGAGATATAGTTCAGTACGTACTCCAAATATTATACATGGACTCCAACAATGCAGCCGAATACGAGGCCTTATTGCATGGTCTTCGAATGGCCATCTCCATGGGCATACAACGCCTCGAAGTGCACGGGGATTCAAACCTTGCAATATCTCAAATAAATGGAGATTTCGATGCCAAAGATCTGTAATATAACATAGCTAGCCAGATACTTGTCTGTTCAAGCAACTATGACCCCTAGGTCTGGTTTCCACGCATACCCCGGTCTATATTACCGAGCGGGTATTCGGAAACACTCCACACCTTCGGGTCCAGAGATCAAAGCGAAAAGGTCCGCCATGACAATCGTTTTACAATCCGGCTAGGGACAAATTTGTCAATTGAAGTACATAGCCACTTGACTCAAAAACTTCTTCCACTATGCGATCTAACTGGCTATGTAGCTTACGATCATGTTGGGAATACTTGGGGGCTACTTTTACCTGGTCATATACAAAACTAAGGGGAACTTCTTTTCCAACTGACCCTAAAGGTCCGACCCGGGCCATATGATTTGGATCGAGCTTGGTATACCGTGTTTTCACCATGGCCCAGGCCTCTCGCGCACCTTCGCGGCAGGCCGATATCTTCCATAATCGGAAGCACTGCCGTGCTCCCTTGAATAGCTATACAAGCTCCTCCATACTTCCTGGAGGGGACGCAGATGGCCATAAGGCCTTGGTGATACTTTGCATTGCCTGCTGAGCTCTCTCGTGCATTTGCGACATCTCTTTTAGCAGACCGCCTGAAGATCCAGACATCTCCTCTTCGGGACGGCCGGTCAGCATACCTACAGACAGAACTCTGTCAGTACCTTTCCTCGCCAAATTACACGGAGGTAAGTTTGAACACATACTAAATATGCCGCCTCGCAGCCTCTTATTTTCCTTCACGGAGTCAGCCAGCTAGGCCCGCACATCTTTCAGTTCTTCGCCCAGCTGGGTGTTGGAATCCTGGAGTTTGTTTTTTCTCCTCCCTAACCCGTGTCAGTATACGTTCGCCCGCGGCCAGTTGCCTTTTGGCTTCTGGTTCACCCGCTTGTGCGACTTCCGATGCATCTCCCGGATGATCTAACGACTCTACCATAAGATATGCACCTGTATTAATATTCCTGGTATATGATTATGTTTTCTCGATAGAGGGGAACATTACCAGGCACTGCCTTCTTGGATTTCTCCAGTTCAGTGGTAGTAGTAGGTAGTTGGGTCTGACACTTTTCCAGCTCTTGAGACAACAGGTTGTTCTTCTCTGTGAGCACCTGGTTATACAATGATCCTTAAATCAGTTGTATCAACTGTTTCAAGTCTCGGCGGCTACTGGTATATAATTATTAGATTTGTAAAAATGTGTACTTACCCGCATATCTTTCAAATATTGGTCTGTAGCTCTGGTAAGCTCATCTTGAGCAGCTCGGATGTATGCATCAGCCGAGCTGAAGGCGTTGAATGCCACTTCTAAAAAACCGGGGTCGCGAAGAGCGGCCCGCCAGTGCCAATGATTCATGGCGCTTTCCACTTCAGAGTTTGTGACGGATACATCATCTGAATCCTCTGCAGATGGACAATCCAGTGTCACTCCCGCGTCAGCCTCGGTCCTTGAGACAGGGTCTAGAATCTGGCTGGTAGAGGCATGACCGACAGGATCCCCGGACATAGTCCGGCGAACGCTTTTCCTAATAAGACACAACGAACAATGTTACACTTTGATGTGACAGCCAAGGAGTGTATTGAAAAAGCCATACCTCTTTGATGAAGGCTCGGCCATGTTTTCATTTGCCTTCCTCTTCGAAGGCCTGCCCGGCGTAGGCGCCGCTCTCTTGTGAGTTGCCTCAGGTGCAGCGTGGCGCGTCGAACGCCTCCCCTTTGGAGCACGAGATAGTGCAGTGGGTGAGGCAGAATGAGGAAGTTCCTTCAGAGGAGATGTCTCCTAATTACTTACGTGTGAGGCAGGGAGAAGACCGGGATAGTCGACGGTGATGGCCACTTCCGTGCCGTCATGGCTCACCTGGTAAAACACTCCATCCTCGAGTTGCACGAATATATCCGGATCCTCTTTGAATCCAGGGTCAAGGTCCCGGTTGTGGTCCTCTAGCTGTGGTGCGGGGCTATGGAGCCCCATGGTGATCTTCCGCCATTCCTGTTACAAATGGACGGATTAATGTTCATGGAAAGTGACTCAGGGAGTAAATTGAGTAGAGTACTGGGATTGGAACTCACCCAGCTGGGAGGATTGTACCGGGAAAATCCATCTCGGTGCTTAATGCGAATGAAATCCTCTTTCTCCCCTTTGTATAGTTCTGCTAGTATTTTAGCCAAAGCGGTGGCGGTGTCCGGGCCCTTCCGACCGTAGCGGGAGGCATCATCTTCCCCATTATAGTGCCACATGGGAAGCCTTCTGTATTGGAGTGGCTGAACCCCACGTACTATGGAGGTCGGCATTACCTCGACCATTGATAATCCGGACTTGGCGAGCGTCTTTATCTTGCTCATCCGTTGACGGACTTCCGCACTATCTTCCTCCCCGAGGCTCTGAGGGCGCCAGCTATGGCGTTTCTTCAATGGAATGCTCGAAAATTCGGGATAACCCATTCGGATTGGGTCGAGAAGGGCGACATGCTCGATATAGAACCATTCGGAAGGCCACTCTTCGGATGCCTCTTTGGCGTGCCGGACAGGTATCTGGTCCCGGTGATGCGCCATACCTCAGCTCCGCCCACTTCAAATATTGACCACTCTTGGCTACGAGGGACGAGGCAGAATAGTTTCCTCCATAATTCAAAATGGTCCTCGCAACCCAGGAATAGCTCACGAAGAGCAACATAACCCGCAATGTGCAGGATGGAGGCATGAGTGAATTGTGTAGTTGGAGGCCATAATACTCCAGAAGCCCTCAAAGGAACGGATGGATTGGAAATCCAACGCCTCTCAACAAGTAGGGGAGGAAGCACACTCGTTCCCCATGGATGGATTGGGGAAATTCTCCGCCTGAGCCCGGCCATCGAAGGAAGTCAATCCTACTCGAACGGGGACTAGATCCGCGGGGGGTGGGGGGGTGGGGGGAATCCCTGTGTATGAAGCTTCACTAGCTGACTCTGAAATAAAGAACATTTCTCCCAATCGCCTTTTCCAGGACCGTGGGGACGGGAGGAAGAGTTGGGAGTGCTAGCCATGTTGGAATGGTTTCTCCTAGCAAGCTCTGAGGATTCTTCGCTTGGCATGGAATGGATTTGAAGATCCCCATCTCTTTAAATAGACAACTTTCTTACATGGTCAGGGTGGTATGAGCAAAAATACCTCGACCTCTCGTATTCGCTCGACACGTGAAAGCTGAGGTCACGAAGGTGTGGAAGCCGATGGGCGCGACATTAAATGGAAGGCCGAATACTACTCTTTAAGTTAGGTACTTTGAAGTAATCGGAGGAGGAACCCACCTTGCAATGCCGAAGACAATCTGCGCGCCGAACACATCATCATTGAAAGACTAGTTCGGGGGCTACTGAGGGAGTCCTAGATTAAGGGGTCCTCGGGCGTCCGGCCTGTTGGCATGGGCCGGACTGGTGGGCTGTGAAGATACACGACCGATGACTCTCACCCGTGCCCGGATGGGACTTTCCTTGGCGTGGAAGGCAAGCTTGGTATTTGGATATGTAGATTCCTTTCTTTATAACTGACGTTGTACAACTCTAGTCCCCTCAGGTGTCTATATAAACCGGAGGACTTAGTCCGTAGAGGCAATCATAATCATACATGCTAGACTTCTAGGGTTTTAGCCATTACTATCTCGTGCTAGATCAACTCTTGTAATACTCATATTCATCAAGATCAATCAGGCAGGAAGTAGGGTATTACCTCCATAGAGAGGGCCCTAACCTGGTTAAACATCGTGTCCCCCGCCTCCTGTTACCATTAGCCTTGGACGCACAGTTCGGGACCCCCTAACTGAGATCCACCGGTTTTAACACCGACAGCGCCTCCCCTATGTGGGCTGTCCTCTCTCTCCCATATGGCCCATGATGGCCCATTGCTTCCCAGAGGGGTTCCGGTAACCCCTCCGGCACTCGTTTTTACCCGGTACCACTCGAAACTCTTCCGTTGTCCGAATAACATAGTCCAATATTATGTCTCGACCATTTTGAGACTCCTCGTCATGTCCGTGATCTCATATGGGACTCCGAACAAACTTCGGTCATCAAAAACACATAACTCATAATACAAATCATCATCAAACGTTAAGCGTGCGGACCCTACGGGTTCGAGAACTATGTAGACATGATCGATACACATCTCTGATCAATAACCAATAGCGGAACTTGGATGCTCATATTGGCTCCTACATATTCTATGAAGATCTTTATCGGTCAAACCACACAACAACATACGTTGTTCCCTTTGTCATTGGTATGTTACTTGCCCGAGATTTGGTCATCCGTATCATCATGCCTAGTTCAATCTTGTTACCGACAAGTCTCTTTACCCGTTCCGTAATGCTTTATCCCGCAACTAACTCATTAGTCACATTGCTTGTAAGGCTTATAGTGATGAGCATTACCAAGAGGGCCCAGAGATACCTCTCCGATACACGGAGTGACAAATCCTAATCTTGATCTATGCCAACCCAACAAACACCTTCGGAGACAACTGTAGAGCATCTTTATAATCACCCAGTTACGTTGTGATGTTTGATAGCACACTAGGTGTTCCTCCGGTATTCGGGAGTTGCATAATCTCATAGTCTGAGGAACATGTATAAGTCATGAAGAAATCAGTAGCAATAAAACTGTAACAATCATAATGCTAAGCTAACGGATGGGTCTTGTCCATCCCATCATTCTCTAATGATGTGAACCCGTTCATCAAATGAAAACACATGTCTATGGTTAGGAAACATAACCATCTTTGCTTAACGAGCTAGTCAAGTAGAGGCATACTAGGGACACTATGTTTTGTCTTTGTATTCACACATGTACTAAGTTTCCGGTTAATACAATCCTAGCATGAACAATAAACATTTATCATGATATAAGGAAATATAAATAACAACTTTATTATTGCCTCTAGGGCATATTTCCTTCACACTCTCGCTGGACGGAACATATACCAAGCTTGGCGCGACCGAAATGATAGTGCTTGGGAATAGCACCGGGCCCAGATGGCAGCCGATCTCTGGTGCGACGTAGCCCGGATCAGGGGTGCTTCTTACCGAATGTGCTTTACAGATGAGGTGATGCAACATCATTTCCCCGAAGGTTTTGAACCCATAAACATCAAACAATACGATGAGACAACAGACCAGGCCATGTGGATTGAAGACTTCCTTCTCCACATTCATATGGCCCGAGGAGATGATCTCCACGCCATAAAATATCTACAACTCAAGCTCAAAGAACCAGTCATGCATTGGTTGAACAACCTCCCCGAAAACTCCATAGGGAGCTGGGAAGAGCTCGAGGATGCTTTTCGAGCTAAATTTGAAGGCACATATGTTCGCCCTCATGACGCCGATGTCCTGAACCATGTGATCCAACAGCCTGGTGATCATCCCGGCAATTTTGGAACCGGTTCTTGACTAAGAAGAACCAAATCATTGACTGTCCGGATGCTAAGGCAATAGCCGTGTTCAAACATAGTGTCCGAGAGTAATGACTAGCTTGTTAGCTTGGCCAAGACAAGCCGAGCGGCTCTTACCTCACTCATGACCTGCTTTTGTGCGGGTGAAGATAGCTGGTGGCTCGTAGAAGCAACAACCTCGAAGACCCCGACCCCTTAGAAGTCCGGGATGGAAACGGGAAACCGCAATGCAAAAAGAACAAGCATCGGCATAACGGCGGTGAAGACGAGGATATGGCAGTAAATGCTGGCGTTAGTAACTCCAAGTCAGGACCATAGAAGAAACCCTCTAAAGGGAATAGGGATGGACCTACCACACTAGACAAGATCTTGGATAGACCCTGCCAGATATATGGCACCCCGAACAAGCTTGACAACCACACCAACCGTAATTGTTGGGTGATTAAATAGGCCAGCAAGAATGACCGAGGAACAGGGAAAGGGCTCTCGCAGTGAGGACGAGGATGAGTCTCGCAGGCCGAACAATGGAGGTCAGAAGCAATTCCCCCCAAAGGTAGAAACCGTGAACATGATCTATGCGACGCACATACCCAAGAAGGAGAGGAAGCGCGCACTTCGGGATGTCTACACCGTAGAGCCGGTAGTCCCGAAGTTCAACCCATGGTCGGCATGCCCGATCACCTTTGACCGTAGGGACCATCCGACCAATATCCGTCATGGAGGGTCGGCGGCCCTGGTCCTTGACCCCATTATCGATGGGTACCACCTAACTCGAGTCCTCATGGATGGAGGCAGTAGCCTCAACCTAATTTACTCAGATACAATGAGGAAAATGGGCATGGATCCATCAAGGATCAAACCCAGGAACACAACCTTTAAAGGGGTAATCCTAGGCGTCGAATCCCGCTGCTCGGGCACCGTGACCTTGGAGGTAGTGTTCGGCTCGCCCGACAACTTCCGCAGCAAAGACTTGATCTTCGACATCCGGAATGGATCCCCCATCCTAGTTTTTGGCGACCGAGGTATTAGCCTCGGCCATGACATCATCACCCCGCCTTCCGTGTTCGGGCCGGGAGGGGTCTTCGGGGACATCACCTCCCCAGTGTCGGTGTCAAAACTGGTGGCTCTTGGATAGGGGGTCAAGAGTTGTGAATCTTGGATCAATGGGGAACAAAGGACGAAGGACACGATGTTTACCTAGGTTCGGGTTCTCTCTAAGAGGTAAAACCCTATGTCCCACTTGATTATATTGATGTGTATAGGATGATTACAAAGCCGATCTACCATGAAATCAGATGAACTAAACCCTAGACTAGTAGGATGATGGTGTTGTTCTAGCTTCTACAGATTAAACCCTCTGGTTTATATAGACACCAGGGGTACTAGGGTTACACATGGTCGGTTACAACAAGGAGATAAACATGTTGGATCTTCTATCTTGACTTGGAGAACACACCAAGACTTCAAAAGATCTCCTACCCGGACATGAAGCTGCCTTGTAATCCGGCCCTCCATCAGTCATAGCACGGCCGACCTGTCCGGCCCATGAGAGATGAGGCGGCGGTCCGAGGACCCCCTAGTCCAGGTCTCCCTCAGTAGCCCCCGAACTAGCCTCCAACGCTGGGGTTCGTGATTGCCGGTCACCTTGTGTGCTCCAAAGTCTTCGGCTTGCGAGGCGAGTTCTTCACCCCTTCCATGTTTGGGTGTTTTAACAGTTCGACCGCCGATGACCTCTTAATCCATCAGATCATTGTAGGACCATCAGTATTGATTTTTATCAAGGGTTAAAGACAACCCACGATTTCCGTGCACCCATTAGGAGGCGAACAGTCCAACGCTCTTTTACAGAAACGCCCCTCTGGGACTAGAAAGCGTCCCTATTTAACAACAGGAGGGCAACGGGTGGTTAATCCATCCCCAAATGAAAAGCCAAAACCAAACCAAAGAAATCTCGAGTCAGATGGCCAGCGCCCCAGGTTCATCCTCTCACCCTCATGGCCCGCTCCCCAGCGACTAGGCTAGCTGCTTGGTTTCACGCCTCCAGCTAACCAATCTTCAAATGCAAGGATATCTTCCTGTTGCAGATTTCGTATCTGTCCGTGCCGGATTAACCTCCGTGAACAATGAGGCCTTTGCGGAGAACTACCCTATCCCAAGCAAAGAAGAGAGGGTATGTTTCGTGCCCTTCCTCCTATGAGGTTTAGGCTTACCCATTCACCCTTTCCCGCAGGGCTTGCTGGAATTTTACGAGATCCAGCTTCACCACCTCACCCCGGGTCCATATATATTGCACATCTCTAGCTTCGTCGCCCTTTGCATGATGTTCTTGGGCTGTGAAGCTCACTTCGAGTTATGGAGGAAATATTTTTGCCTCGTCCCTCGTACCCATGGGGAAGTAGGCGGAGCCGAGGTATGGCGTATAACCGGGACGAGGTATCCTATTGGGACCCCGAAAAAGGATTTTGAGGAGTGGAACTCAGAATTGTTTTATATCGAAGACGTTCCCCTTTTCGATCTAGTTCGGCGGGGCCTGCCTAAATACTCAGACGCTCCTCTAAAGAAGCGGTTCAACTAGCGGCCAAAAATCCCTTCCAGAGAAGAAAGTGCCGAGGTGCGATGACTGGCCGCCAAGGTCCGGCTGCTAACCCACAGCATATTGACCATGATTGACGTGATGGACGATGTCATAGCTCGATGCGTACATCCTCTCCAATAGAGGATACACCCTCTGTGGTGTTATAACGGGACAAGCGATGCGACCCGCTACAAAATACAAGGGATAATTAGATTTATGCCCCTAGTTGTGTCTCACTCGTCTGTTTTACCCCTAATTCCCAAAAGTCACCGGTTCTGTCCAAGTCACTTTGCTCCTCTTATGCTTTGCCCTTTGACCATTTGACCATCAGTTCGAAAACTTCATAACTAATTCATACTAAATCATAAAAATGCAAATAAGATACCAAAATGTTCAAAAAAACATCACCTATATGCCAGTGTCATTTGCATTCAAGAAAAAAGTGTTGGAAAGTGCACATCCGAGTTTTTAGCTCTTTTGATACCACCGTGAATAGTAAACTTTAAAAAATTTAAAAATACAAAAAAAATATGGTGGCAAAGAACGACAAATGTTCTAAGTGTTTGCCAAGTTTCATTAGGGAACGACATTCATGGAAGTCGTGGCAAATAAATAATCTATTTTGGAGTGTTGATTGCTTTTTTGCCGCGGCACCCACGAATGTTATTCCCTGATGAAACTTGGCAGACACTTAAAACATTTGTCATTCTTTGCCACCAATTTTTTTTGAACTTTTCTAGATGTTACTATTCATGGTGGTAGCATAAGAGCTAAAACTTGGATGGGCACTTTCCAACCCTTTTTTCATGAATGCAAATGACACTGACATATAGGTGATGTTTTTCTAAACATTTTGGTACCTTATTTGCATTTTTCTGATTTAGTATGAATTAGTTATGAAGTTTTCAAACTGGCGGTCAAACGGTCAAAGGGCAAAAGCATAAGAGGAGCAAAGTGACTTGGACATAACCGATGACTTTTGGGAATTAGGGGTAAAACAGACGAGTGGGACACAACTAGGGGCATAAACCTAATTATCCCAAAATACAAAGGCCGGATAATCAAGTGGCCATGGATGCAATACTAGTCGATCTCTTCAAAGGAGAAGAAGAAGAGTTTGCCCATTTGAGGAACATGGACGGCAACGCGAGTTATAACCCCATAGAATGGGTAAGTTCAACTTCTTATTTCACAGTCCGGATGTTTTATCTGTATACTTACTGGATCTACTATTTTTCCGAACAGAATTGGAGGCGCCAGGTTGATCCCATTAGCTGCCCGTCTCCTCAACCGGAGAGCCATTCCTGTGATGATGACCAAGGATTTCATGATGATCCAGAGACGTCCATCGATTTCGAGGATGGTTTCTTTTTCCAGGAAAGCCTTGACGGTACCAAGGTGGCCCTCATAGCCGACCACCCTGGGGCCCTCCCATCTTTCGCTGTAAGTAGCAAGAAGGCCTCTTCCCGATCAGGGCATTTGCCTCGCGCTACTCCGAGTGTGCTGACTTCAGCCCCCAAGGGCCGGCGCACCACGCACCGAACACCAATTGGAGTGATGTTGAATGCGTCGGCGCCGGCCAACAACGGAGTTTCCAAGCGCAAGGCAGTTGCAAGAGCTGCATTGGCAGCACCCTCAACCCAAAGGTAGTATATCCGAAGCCATTGCGAACATTGCCACCACATGTCCCTTTTAATATTATTGAGACTTGCAGAAGAAGAGCACCACCACAACCGTCTAAAGACGTCCAGGAGGTGTCAGGGCGTTACCCCAGAATTGGGTCCTCGGCGCGGGACGGGGTTAATGCGTAAGCTGCTGCCAGAGACCCACCTCTGGAGGATCCAGAGGATGTCTCGGTTACTAATTCTGAAGTTGAAAGTGTGATGAATCATTGAGAACGAAGGGAATCCTTGCGCCACATTGCTTTTTTCCAATCAAGAGTTCAATGTGTTTAATTCGGTGGACGTGTATCTTGGAGGATCCCGAACAGGGCTTGAGGGGATTGCGAACCTCCCGTCTGCCAACATATAGGTACGAGATTGGTTTAGAAACCGAACATAAATCCTAACCCAGTAGCCCCCGAGCCTTGATTCGGGCGGGACGACCGACTTAAGGATCTTTAAGTATATGTGTTTTGATATGTTGTAGGCTTTGAGGGAACATAATAAGAAACTATCCGAGGACCTCAAACTGAGCCGAACACGGTTAGCTGATGCGAAAGCCGAACTGTAAGCGGCCAAGAAGTTCACCAGCAAAGCCATGGTGAGGGAAAAGTTTTTTTAAACACATAAATTTTTTAGGGTACCCTGTTTAACACAGGTATCCCCCTATAGCAGCTAAATCCATTGGTCAACTACAAAAGGATCTGGATGCGGCCAAAGAAGCTCAAAGGTACGCTGAGTCGCAGCATGAAACTGGCCACCGAGTACTGACGTGAGGCCATGAGGATAAGAGCAAACTGAAGGCGGAAAACCAACAACAGGCCAAACAAATCGAGAGTTTGGAAACTCAATTGGCGCAAGCCGTGGAGGAGAACCAGAGATTGAAAGGCGCATGTTCGGTAAGTAATATTTCAACTTATACGCACGTAGATACTCATTGTTTTCTTAATGCAAAGGACATGCAATTCTGGGCGGCCTGAAGAAGAGGTCGACTCGTTTGGAGGGGACCTTTAAAAGAGTTGTCCATTGTGCACGAGAGAGATCGAAAAGCCATGAAGAGCATGGTCAAGGCGTTATGGCTGATCGAGACACCTCTAGAGGGGATGGCCGAATTAGCCAATCATTTCAAAGGAGCTCGGCGTTTCTTTGAGTTATGAAAGATATCAGCTTGTCGAGAAGGAGCTCGCAAGGCCTAGGCGATGGTGAAGACCCGGTTTACCAAACTCGAGCCATAGCATATGGATCATGTTTGATCGGTGGGGCCGTATGGACAAGAAATACCGCTTCGCCTGGTGTATGACCAAGTTATGCCTACTACTCAATACTCTCAAGAGGAGTGTGCCCTGGACAACTTGATAGACAATATCAACAAGGAGTAGGGTGCTCGATTCTACGTATCTATGTACTGTACATCAACCTTTCTCAATCTGCATTGTAAACGCTGCCTTAGCCGGCCATCGACTTCTGCCACTCCGACCAGTGGTTGGGGAGTGTTCTGTACTATGTGACCTGAGAAACAGGAAACACTTTGGTAACTAGGCAATCCGGCAATTTGGTGTAAACAAACAAAAGTGCATGCAGAGAGTTATGTTGTATTACTTTTTGACGTAAGAAACATCTTCCAAAGAAAATAGTTCCTCCAACGGTTCCTTTGTTCGGGCTTGTCATGTTGACAAAAGACGTTGTATCCGAATACCGACAATATGCGGATGTTATTCATTTTGGGAATCAAAATCCAAGATTTTGGTGGTGAGGACCTAATTATTTTCACTTCCCTCGTGTCTGACCCATTATTTTCTTAAGAATGCTAGCTTTCGGCTTCACCCGTATGAGGTACGTACACGGCTGACCCCATCGTAGCAATCGCAGAGGTGCTCCCTTTACCCCATAGCCAAACAATTGGGAACATAGGGGGTAAGCACAGGAGCCGGCGACCCAGCTTGGCAAAAAACTTAAGTCAAATTGGTGCATATAATGGCTTGAAAAGTATGGGAAGAGCGTGCAAATGCGGCAGAGATGGATGCGTGCATGAAGAGTATATTATTTGGCTTCTTGAAAGGAGCCCCAGGTGGATCTAGGTATTACATTTGAAGATGTATACTTAAAGATCCCAGTGCAGTTCGATTTATCCGAACATAGCCTGGGACGTGAAAACTCCAAAAAGAAAAAAAGAAAAAATCATAACAAAGAAAATGGGAGTTAAAGTGACAACACCGCACTAGCCGTAGAAGCGCTAGAGCTGAGCTGCGTTCCATGAGTTTGGTTCAAGGCGATTGTCCGCTGGATTGCAAAGATGATATGCTCCTCCTGCTAGCACTTCATTGATTTTGAAAGGTCCCTCCCATTTTGGCGAGAGCTTGTTCTTTCGCTTCTACATTGTATGCCTTCGCCTGAACTTGTATGCTCTGGTAGCGCTGTGCTTGCTATTGATAGAATGTAGAGCAAGCCCGAGCTATGTCATGCTCTCCTTCCAGGGCGTCCAGGTCATCCTGCCGATCCACCCCGGCTTCCTTTTCTCCGTACATGCGCACTCGAGGTGTGTCATGTATGTGATCGCATGGGAGGACTGCTTCTGCGTCGTACACCATGAAAAAGGGTGTGTATCCTGTTGACCGGTGTCAGTGCAACAGACCCAGGGCCTGTTGAACTGACTGTGCGCATGCACAAGATCAATATTGGAACACCAGAACAAGAGACCAAGAGACCCAAAGAACCGACTAGCAAATCAGAAGGAACCAAGACTAAGACAGAGGAGCCAGATATTTTCAAGGAAGAAGCCTGCCTTGCTGGGCAGGCAAGCCCGGCAAGGGGCGAGGCCACCCCTAGAAGAAGAGGACCCAGGCGCCCCGGCAGGGCCTGCCGGGGCTCATGAAGACCAAATCACCTCACCGACTACTCCACCGCGACCCACACCGTCGATTAGTGTGGTGTCAAGACGCAGGATGATTAAGTGGCAGCCATTCTCCACATGGCGGCCGTTTCCTACCAAGTAAACCCCCAGATGACACCCGTCCAGTGGCGTGTCAAGCAAACAGGTGTGGAGCTGGCAAATTAGCCCGACAGGCCTTGTCGGGCAACCATCGACGTGACACTAAGTGGTGCATTAAATGCATGCTATCAGCCTGCAGAGTTAGGTATGATAGCACTATTTGCTATCATATCAGTGTCTAATGACTAATTTTCCACTATGGTAACCCCTTGATGTATAAAAGGAGGCCTATGGCAATGATTCAAGGGGTGGCAAAGTTTAGACCACTCACCCTCATACGCACGTAGTCGCTGCTTCCCCGAAACAACCCTTGCCGGGCAAGTGTATTGTGCACCACCACCACCTTTTCCCCATCAATACACCAAAGCAGGAGTAGGGTTTTATGCCTCGCAGTGGCCTGAACCTTGGTAGAACTGCCTGTGCGATCCCTGCCGTGTTGCCTTGCGTTGGTCCACTCTTTGTGCAATACGACTCCCCCCTCCTGAACCAGCAAGGGGCCGTCCTAGTCCCATAGGTGGTCGCGGTTTCCCATGACATCTTTGGCACGATAGGTAGGGGGATCGCTTGTGCGAACCTGAAGACGTAAGCAGCGCGTCATCTTCATCGCCATCTGCATCATCGATGACGCCATCGACCATGGCGCCCAAGAAGAAATCAGATCATCCGTCTACCTCAAAGGT